>NC_044404.1:22621449-22952163 GCF_006542625.1 Nomascus leucogenys | reverse complement strand
TGAGTTCTGATATGCTTGGGACCTAGTGCCAACCCGGTGCTAGGTCTCTTATTCTTACACTAGTTTGATAATGATGGTGATAATGAGATCATTGTTATCACCTCCATTTATAAATGAGAAAGCCGAGGGTTGGAGAGGTAAGGTGACTTGTTCAGGTATATACAGTTAGGGCTAAATCAGAAATGGAATCCTCATTTCTTTGGCTTCAGAGCCCACATTCTTTAAACTGTGCTGCTTCTAAAGATTATTAGAGCAGGAATGGTGCTTAGAGACCATGTAGTTCCAGAGTGGGAAAGGTAGCATACAGGCTACAATCTCCCATTCCCTTGCCTGGAGCAGACAGTACTAATCTATCCCAGAACTTCTTCCTGCTGAACTCACATGCAGCTTCAGAATCCTTCTCAGTCCAGTTGTAAGTCATTGGAGTTGGGTATGGATAAAATATGCTTACTCTTTCAGATTGAATGTGATGCTTTCATTTTACAGATGAGAAAAACCTGGACCAAGGAATGCGTGACTTGCTCAGAGTGGCTCTGGAAGTTAGGGCTGAGCTCCCCAGAGTCCTGGGAAAGGAAGTGGCCTGGCTGACACAACGGGAACAGAAACAGGGCTTTTATATATGGTTGTGCATAAAGGTTCAAAATTAGGAGGGAGGGAGGGCTGACATCTAGAAGGGAGTGCCTTTTCTAATCTGCACAAAGGTGCTTCGTGGGACTGGTGACCCTTGAGTTTGTTCTGTTTGTGGAGTCTGTGCCCTCCTCTTGCCCGCTGGACTCTGCTCACCTTCTGTCATGGTCTGGAAGTACATCTTGCCGCTGTAGCGCCCGTAGCCTGCCACGGTGCGTGCCCGCACCTGGAAGACATAGATGGCGCCGGCTTTGAGGCCCTGCACAGTGACCGTGTTGGTGGGGCTTTTTATGGCTGTGGCGTTGTACTCACTGAGCTCCTGTCGAGGAACAGAGAAGAAAATTAATGAGGTTGTGGCTCATAGTGGACCCAGAGCCCACTGCCTGCTCCTGCCACACTGGGGGCAGGTCTGGCCATTGGATAAACATCTATGGTTCCCAATTCTTCATCCCCTCCCTGTAATAGAATTATGCCTTTTGCCATGTTACTTTTCAACACTGCCCACAAAAGTAGGCAGAGTATATGTCTCTGTCTTATGGATGTTGAATTTGTCCACATGACTTGTGTTGGCCACTGGAACATTCTAGTGGACATGATGCAAGCAGAGGCTTTACAGATCCCTGCCAATTTGTCTTGGCCTCTTGTGCTTCTGCCATAAGAGGAGCTTGCACTGGGTAACCACTGGCTCCAGAATGAGAAACAGGAGGAGACCATGACCCAACACTTAGGATGAAACAGGGCCACCCCTATTGACCCACAGATATAAACCCATGGCCAAGAAAAATAGCCACTTGTTGTAAGGTGTTGGATTTTTGGGATTGTTTGTTTTGCAGTGTTATCTCAGGAAAAGCTGACTAATACACATGTATTGAGTGGTTCCTATGTGCAGACCCTGAGGACTATACTGTGAGTTCTTGGAGACCGAAGGGAGAAGGCCCACCTCATCCACTTCTGCATCCCCTTCCCTGCCCTATGCCTTGATGAGTTAAGTGTAAGAGCCCTTGTTCAGCCTCAGCACACTTGGGTGAGTCAAGAACGAAGGTCCAGAAGGGAAAATGATGCTCAGGGTCACTGTCAGTTCAGGGTTGCTTTGAGATTCAAAACCAGGCTGGATACGGTGCCTCACACCTGTAATCCCAGAACTCTGGGAGACCAGGGTAGGAGGATCACTTGAGCCCAGTAGTTTGAGACCAGTCTGGGCAACATACCAAGACCCTTTCTCTAAAAAAAACCCAAAAAAATTAGCTGGGTGTGGAGATACATGCTTGTGGTCCCAGCTACTTGGGAGGCTGAGGTTAAAGGATCACTTGAGCTTGGGAGGTCAAGGCCACAGTGAGCCATGATTGTGCCACTGCACTCTAGCCTGGGCAACAGAGCAAAACCCTATCTAAAAAAAAATACAACCAAAAAAATAAAAATTGAAACCAGAGTCTTGCATGGAGCTACCTCTAATGTCCATGCCTTTGGGTACCCCAAACCTAGTGTCTTCTCCTTTGAGAGATGAAGAACACCGACTCTGGCTTCCTGAGTGCTACCCAGGGTGATCCAAGGAGCCTAGGACAGGACAAAGATCCAGCTGCTGCAGTGGGAGTGGAGATGTGGTTGGGTCGGATACAGATGATGCTCGTTTAGACATCTGTCAGCCGCCCGGCAAAACTTCCCCAAATATCCTCTTTGCACTAGGCTGGGACTGGGGTTCTACAGGGGGCTAAGGCACAGGCCCTGGCCTTGGAGAACTCAGTCCAGAAAAGCAAGCAGCGTGAGAATCCCAACCCTCTGAAGATCATGAAGCTCCTGAGAAAGTTTTTTTCTGATGAAAATCTGTGAATGCTTATCCAGAAGAATGCACACCTAGTTGTACATGCCAGTCACATACACATCACAGAGTGCACGGAGCCCTTGAAAACCTTCCCAAAACAATGAAGATTCAGTGCGTGCAACGTTATTACAGGCTTTATAGCAAGCTGCAGCCAGACTTCTTGGGTTCAAATCCTGGCTCTACTACATATTACCTCTGTGACCTTGGACAAGTTCCTTAACTTCTCTGTGTCTTCATCTGTAAAAGGGGGATAGTAACAGTAGCTACCTCAGAGTTTGTTCAGATAATAAAATGAATCAATAGGTATAACAGGCTCACACTGATGGGGCAAGCACATGCTGAGGGGCATGTGACCTGGTCTGGGACGGGGGCTGCATTAGTCCGTTCTCATGCTGCTATATGGACATACCCGAGACTGGGTAATTTATAAAGGAAAGAGGTTTAATTGACCCACAGTTCCTCATGCCTGGGGAGGCCTCAGGAAACTTACAACCATGGCAGAAGAAGAATCAAACACATACTTCTTCACATGGTGGCAGGAGAGAGAAGTGCCGAGCAAAAGGGGAAAAGCCCCTTATAAAACCATCAGATCTTGTGAGAACTCACTCACTATCATGAGAACAGCATGGGGTAACCACCCCCATGATTCAATTACCTCCTACTAGGTCCCTCTCACAAGTGGGGAATATGGGAACTACAATTCAAGATGAGATTTGCGTGGGGACACAGCCAAACTATATCAGGGGCTACCAGGTGAAGTCAGGAAAGCTCTCTTGTGAGTGGGGGGCACTGGAATGGGATCTCAAATAACAAACAGGAACCACCCAGGCAAAGATGTGCATGCCTGGCAGAAGGGGCAGCAGGTTGAGAGGAAAGGAGGCGAGAAAAAGCTTGGGAGGTAGGGGATATGAAGGGGGCTCACTTGAAGATGTGTCTCTACCACCCCCGTAACAGGGGGAGGCAGGGATAGCTTGGTGGGGCAGCAGCAGAGAGGAAGTCTCTTTTGCTGAGCCAGATCATCTGCCTCCTCCTCCAGGAAGCCTCCTTGACATCCCAGCCAGATGTATCTCTTCCTTCTGAGTCCCAGAGCACTTGCTGTGGGTGCCATAGGAGGGGGGTTCTGCTATGCCCCCTCAACTTCTGGCTGAGGCTCCTCTCACCCCCTTGACTATAAGCCCACGAGGGAGGGCTTGTGTTTGTTCCCTTGTACCAAGCCTGGGGGTCCCTCACACAAAGTGCCCACAGTGTGAAGTACCCACAGGGTGAAGGCTGACTCTTTAGCCTGGCATTCCAGACCCTTCATGACCCGCCATTGTGCAGTCTCTCCTGTGACATCCCTAACGTTTCCTAGGTTCCTGCCATCCCTAACTCCCCCTTCCTTGGTAGAGCTGCCAGATTTAGCAAACACAAATATAGGATGCTGCTCAGTCAAATTTAAATTTCAGATGAACAACAAATACGTTTTGGTATAAGTACACCCCATGCAATATTTGGGACATATTTGTACTAAAACATTTATTTTTAAAAAATTCAAATGCAATCATGTGTCTTCTATTTTATCTAGCAACTCTACCTTCCATGGACACTCTAGAGTTTTTGCAAGCACTGTTGCCCCTGTCTGAAATATCCTTTCCTCACTTGTCTTGCAGTGTCCTACTCATCATTCAAGACTCAGCGCAACTGCCACCTCTGCTGGGGAAGACTTCCCAGATGTCCCAGCCAGGGGTTGCAGGTCCAAATCGTCTCCTCTCCCACCTATTGTCCTAATATACCTGTACATCTTCTTTAAGGATGTGGATTTCCTGAGGCCAGGGACCATGTCTTGCTCATCTCTGGATACCCCCAGCCTTGCCACACAGTAAGTGTTCACTAATTATTGACATAATCAATGAACATTAAACTGGTATTCAAAAAGCTACAAAACCTGGGATGCAGTACCAGCCATGGACGCTAAGTGCCACTGTACAACATGGGCTCTGTTCAGACTTGAAAACGGGTTAGATTCTGTAAACTGGGTGGGTGCCCACTTAGCGATGTTGGAGGTTTTAAGTCCCTGATTATGTGAGGGAGATGGGAGGTGGCTGCTGGTTCCATAGGTGCCTCATGAGAGTGAGGAACCAACCTGAGCAGCTCCCTTCATTAAAGCTGGGCAAGGGATTGGAAGCTGTTTCATTTTTCATTTTTGTCTCTCTCTCTCTCTCTGTCTGTCTGTCTATATTTTTGAGACAGGGTCTTGCTCTGTGACCCAGGCTGGAATGCAGTGGCGCGATTATGGCTCATTGCAGCCTCGACCTCCCAGACACAAGCGATCCTCCCACCTCAGCCTCCCTAGGAGCTAGGACTACAGGCACATACCATCACACCCAGCTAATTTTTGTATTTTTGGTAGAGACAGGGTTTCATCACGTTACCCAGGCTGGTCTGGAGCTCCTGGACTCAAATGATCCACACGTCTCAGCTTCCCAAAATGCTGGGATTACAGGCGTGAGTTGCTGTACCCAGCTGGAAGCTGCTTCATATCCTTGTTTTTTCACTTAATTGTATTGTGACCTTGGGAAAGACCCTTCACTTCCCTGAGCCCCTGTTTTCTATTCCAAATAAATGGAACAATAAATGCCAAGCTCTCAGGGCTGTTGTGAAGATAAAATTTGATCAGGTAGTGCCTGGCACATTGGAGATGCCCTAGAGATGCCAATTCCCTTCAGTCTCTCCTCTCCCTGGGGTACCTTTATCTGAACAGTGATTAAGCACCAAGGGCGATGGGAAGAGATTCAGTATGAAATCCACTAGTCCTTAGTCTGAGCACTTACCTGGTAGCTTAGGGCCAGTGAGGCATTGGGTGCATGTCTTAAGCCTTCCAGGCCTCGGTTTTCTCATCTCTAAAGTGGGTTAATGCGAGTAGGTACCACAAAAGGTGGTTGTGGAGATTTGAAAGGAAAATACAGGTAAAGCTTTTTAGCACAGTCTCCAGCACATAAAAATACTTAATAAATGTTGGCTCCCACCATCACTGTTAACATCAAAACCATCATAGAGGCTGGGTGCAGTGGCTCACACCTGTAATCCCAGCACTTTGTGAGGCTGAGGGCTGGATCACCTGAGGTCAGGAGTTCGAGACCAGCCTGACCAACATGGTGAAACCCCGTCTCTACTAAAAATACTAAAAATACAAAAAATTAGCCGAGTGTGGTGGCACATGCCTGTAATCCAGGCTACTTGGGAGACTGAGGCTGGAGAATCACTTGAACCCAGGAGACGGAGGTTGCAGTGAGCTGAGATTGCGTCATGGCACTCCAGCCTGGGCAACAAGAGCAAAACTCTGTTGTCTAAAAAAAAAAAAAACCCAAAAAACAAACAAACAAAAAAACCATTATAGAGTAAGCCCTTTCCCATGTTCATTAAATGGATAGATGAATGCAAAAGTGAATAAATGAGTGGACAAACCTCTCCAGGTAGATCCTACTCCAGGTACTGGGCAACAACCTGAACATGGCCTGAACTTTCATAGTTCACCCCCCATCCTCCAACCTTCGCTCCTTCTGCCTGGAATGTCCTTCCTCTTCACTTTCTGTTAAATAAATTCTAAAATCGATGTGGGCTACCAGGGTCCATCGACCACAGGTGGCCTCAGGAATGGCTCTTCTCCTTGAGTTCTTGGGGGACCAGGGGGATCCTAAACCTGTGTGCTTTGGGGTACCTGCCAAAGGAGGCCACCTCCCCTGGGGCGTTGGAACTGACGGAAGCAGCCAGGCCTGGGTCTGCACAAGGCCACCGCCATTCATCAGTGGCCTCCAGAAGCCATCTAGCAATGGAGTTGTCAGCTCCGGACTCCGGGCAGGCTAGGAAATCCCAGTGGGGCTTGGGGAAGGCCAAACGAAGGGCCCGCTCCTAGAGAGCCCTTTCTGAAGAAGGAAAGGAGGGGGAAAGAGGTGGAGGTGGGGGCCGCACGGGCCTGCAGGGCTCAGAATCTGACTTCCCTTCTTAGGAAGATTGGAGCATTCAGGAAAGAATCGAATAGCAGACACAAGGAGGATCCCCGTGTTAGGTAAGAGCCGGCTGTGGACTTGCTGGAATAAATCCTACCACCTGCAGCCTAGCTGTCCCTCCCTGGTGGTGGTGGCTGGCATATCACAGACTTGTCTGAGAGGTCAGGGACAGATATGACTCTTGGTTCTGCTCCTACCTCTCTGCCAGCACCTCCTCTAATATTTTCATCAACTCTGCTTTCTTCCCCTCCTTAAACCCTGGCATTCTCCGGAATCCTATCTTCTGGTTCTTCCTCTGCACACTCTCCTGGCTGCTGTTCTCTATCCTCCCTGAACCCCAACCCCTTTGTAAGCTTTGTAAGCACCACACCTACAAATCACAAACCTGCATCTGCCTCAGGAAAAGGCACCTTCATCTCCTAGGAGTCACCCTTCACATTTCCTGGGTCCTCCGGGCTTTAAAATATAGACTTTGCTGGCCGGACGCGGTGGCTCACCCCTGTAATCCCAGCACTTTGGGTGGCTGAGGCAGGCGGATCACCTGAGGTCGGGAGTTTGAGACCAGCCTGATCAACATGGAGAAACCCCGTCTCTACTTTAAATATAAAATTAGCCGGGCATGGTGGTGCATGCCTGTAATCCCAGCTACTTGGAAGGCTGAGGCAGGAGAATCGCTTGAATCCAGGAGGTGGAGGTTGTGGTGAGCCAAGATCGCGCCACTGCTCTCCAGCCTGGGCAACAAGTGCGAAACTCTGTCTCAAAAAAAAAAAAAAAAAAAAAAAAATAGACTTTGCTGGCATTTGATATCGCCGCTGCCAACTCCCCCAGCCCATGCTACCTACCATCATTTCTCACTTAGCATCCCCTGGGAGCCCTGTACAGGTGCTCCCTGGGTCTCCATGTCTCCCTGGAATCCATTCTCCACACAGCAAGCTACAGGGATCTTTAAAGGAATCTGAGTCAGATTGCATCATTCCAGAGCCATCCCAACATACTTTAAATCAAATCCAGACTCCCAAGGCTGGAAGGCCCTTGACAATTAGCCTAGCCTCCCTCCCAACCTCCTCCCCTGATGCTCTCGCTTCTGCTTCTGCCACACTCGCCTTGTCTGTTTCCTGAACGCAGCCCACACATTCCTGCCCTAGGGCCTTTGCACCTGCGATTCCTGATGCCTAGAACAACTGTGTTCCCACCTGCGTGTTTGTCTGGTGAACTCCTAGCATCTTTCAAGACTCAGCTCAAGTGTCACTGAATGAAGGCTTTCCCTCACTCATGCCATGACTGTGGGCCCCTATTGGTGCCCTCCCGGGACCTTTGCTGACCCTTCTGTGGCTAGTGTCACACCTTGTCTCATGGCTCTCAGTGTCTGACTCTTTTTCCCTGGACTGTGAAGTCCCTGAGGCCTCCGAGCCACCTGGTCACCCTCAGGATTCCTGGTACCCAGCTTAGTGCCTGACCCAAAGCTGGTGAGAGTGAAAGTTGAGTGAACCAGTGTCCATCTCCCCACTGGCTGTCCCTCTCTGTACCCCAGGCCCTGGGGGAGGGACTGAAAGAAGTAGGGCCACGTCTCATCACAGGTGTACCTCAGGCTGTCGTGCCTTCAGCCTTTCACCGCCTGACCCCCCTCACCATTTATGCCTAACGTTCTCCATGGCAGGGGCTGGCCCTGTCTACCTCTTAAAGGTCATTCCAGAAGCATCCCTGGGGAAAAAAATCTGGGAGGCAGGAGAGCCAAGTAAAGAGTGAGACCATAGGTCCAAATCCTTGTTGGATCCTCTTGAACAAGTTATGGAACTTCTCCGTGCCTCAGTTTCCCCTTCCATTCAATGGGGTGAAGAGCCCCGTGGTGAGGATAAATGAGATGCTAGAGGTGACGTGCTTAGCACATAGCAAGTGCTCATGAAATGTGAGCAGGTGGTAACCTTGGCTGCTGCAGATCCTGCAGGTCCTGCCACCCCCAGCAGCGGCCTGGGGATGCTCGGGCTGTGGCGGAAAGTAGGGCAGAGCTGCCTCCCGGTTCACACCTCCAGCAGCCTCCTCAGGCCTGCCCGCTGTGGTAGGAAATGGGTCGCAGGCAGGACCCGCGCTGGGATTCCTCATTTCCGTTGCCCGTCTTTGGGGACAAACGCTTTCAGTTTCATGTAATCACAAAGCTTCTTAATTAGTTTTTTTTTTTTTTTCCTTTTTGCGTTCTGAGTTGCTAAGCTATTCCTGCTGCGGGGAGCAGACACTGGCTCCTGCAGAGCCTGGAGCGGCTGGTTTGGCGACCCAGGACTCCGGCTCCTCTGAGGCCCCCCAGGGCCCATTGAGAGGTGGGGCTGCTTCCTCACACCACCCACAGCTCAGGCCCTCGTGTGGCCACTTCCTGAGTCATCCAACAAACAGCTCTTGAGTACCTACTGTGCGCCAGGCACCGGGGACACAGCAGAGATCGTGGCAAGATCTTCACCCTCAAGGAACTTACTATCTAGCTCAATGTAGAGGTAGTAAATACCTAATTACTCAATAACACTTAAAAAATGATAATTGTGATAAATGCTACGCAGAAGGGCAAGGCACAAGGAGAAGATGAAATGGGGCGCTGGATGGCATCTAGGCAGTGATGGAGGGCTTCTCTGAGGAGGTGATGTTAGGCTGAGATCTGGAAGGTTGAGTCAGAGCTGGCCAGGTGGAGAATGTAGGGATAGGAGCAGTTTAGACAGAAGGAATTCATCCATTTATCTACCCATCCATATCCAGCCACCCACTGGTTCCCTCTTTTTTTTTTTTGAGACAGCATCTCACTCTGTCACCCAGGCTGGAGTGCAGTGGTGTGATCTCGGCTCACTGAAACCTCCGTCCCCTGGGTTCAAGTGATTCTCCTGCCTCAGCTTCCTGAGTAGTTGGGATTACAGGTGTGCGCCACCACGCCGGGCTAATTTTTGTATTTTCAGTAGAGATGGGGTTTCACCATGTTGGTCAGGCTGGTCTTGAACTCCTGACCCCGTGATCCACACACCTCGGCCTCCCAAAGTGCTGGGGATTACAGGCGTGCGCCACCATGCCCAGATAATTTTTGTATTTTTAGTAGAGATGGGGTTTTGCTATGTTGGCCAGGCTGGTCTCGAACTCCTAACCTCAGGTGATCCGCCCGTCTCGGCCTCCCAAAGTGCTGGGATTACAGTCATGAGCCACCGTGCCCAGCCAGTTCCCTCTTTCATTCACAGGCTCCATCACTCGTGTCTCTCATTCATTCACATAATTCATTCCTTCAGTGTCCATGGCCCCTACGGGAGACACAGGCACCCTCCGCCCACATGCAGTGCTCTAAGAGAGGGGCAGAGTCCATGTTCACTTGTGGTGGAGGTGACATTTGGGAGGGACCCTGAAGATTCCAACAGGCAGAGATGAGGGGAGGATGAGGGAAAAGGGTGGGCAGCAAGGTGGGTGGGTGGGGGGACGGCAGGCATGAAGTCCCAGGTGGTGTTTGGGGGCCAGGGCACAAGGGAAGGGATTCATTCACTTGTTCATTCAACCGATATTGATCAAGTGTCTCCTTGGTGCCAGGCCCGGGTGCCGGGGAGAAGGTGGTGAATGGAGACGTAGCCCCTGACCTCTTGGAATGCACTGCCTAGGGGACGGGATGAACACGCACGCAAGCAATGGTAAGACAGCCGGCAAAGGCTGGGTAAGTGTTTGAACAGCCCTGGAGACCGGCCTGGTTAGCCGATCCAGGAGTTAACAGAGTGCAAAGGCCGGGCTGGGCCCTAGAAAGTCGGGCTCCAGCAGGACTGGCTGCAATTGTCTGCACCCTTCCTCTCAGCCTTCAGGGAGAGCCCTTCTATCCATTTGCAGTTCCCCGTGGGCTTGCCCTCAGCGAAAGGCCTCCCTGTCAGTCATTGACACCTGAGTCTGAATGGAAGCCCTGCGATGCCTTTCCCAGGGGCCCTTGCAGCCTCTGTGGCTGTTTGTTGCTTCCTGGAGCAGGTAAGAGAAGTGAACATTCAAAGGAGAGGCTTCCTGGGGCCTCTGATGTCCAGCCATGTTGGTGGGCAATTGTGCTGTCTACCTCCTGGCCCCTGTTCTGTGCAGGCCCCACATCCACCTGGCCTCCCATCCTGTCACCATTGCCCACTGTGCAGCAGGCAGGGCAGAGGAGGAAGGCCAGGGACACACATGGCCTCTGCTGAGGGCCAGGTCCCATGCTGGGTGCTGTGCTGCCTTTTCTCCGTAACACGCATAGCTCCCCGCAAGGGGTCTCACCCACACTCGACACAGGCGGAAACTGAGGTTTAGAGGGAGAAAGACACCTGCCCAAGGTCACATAGCTGGTGAAGGACAGAGCTGGGATTTGAACCTACGGCTTCTCACTCCTAGTCCAGTGCTCCTACCATCCCAGGGGCTTCCAACTTGGGTCCCCGAAGGGAGTAATTAAGGTCTGATTTAAAAGCTCAACGTGAAATCACCTCTCCCCATGCAAAGGGCATGCAGGTGAGTGAAAGTGGGTGTTTTAGCAGGAATCAGAGCAGGGCGGGCGGAAGCTCTCTTGAGCAGTTTCAAATCTCTATCGAAGAAGAGGTGAGTGACTAATTATCACTTCATAAGTGCAGCTTTTTGGAAACCCAGTTTTTCACAACATCAAGCCACTGAGGTCAAGATGAAAGGGTCGTGGTGGGGAAAGGGATGTGACTGTTGCATTTCACTGAGATTGCTGGGCAGATCCTCCAGACCAGAAAAGTGAGATCCAGAGAGGTCAAGGCACCTGCCTGAGGTCTCACAGTGGGGAGGAGTGGAGCCGGATTGGGAGCCAGGCAGCTTGACTCCAAGGCCAGTGCTCTTTCTGCTGCACCAATGTGTCTCGTCTTGTGGTGGGACAGAACTCCCAGGCTGAGGCCTGGGAGAGGGGCCCTCAGGGAGGTGGGTGATGGGGACAGCACCCAGCCCATAGGTACCTTCTCATAGTACTGCAGCTCATAGTCCAGGATCACGCCATTGGGTTGGTCCGGCTGGGACCACGACAGGGTAATGCTGTCCACGGTGCGGCTCACCTGATGCATGATGGACACTGCCGACGGAGCTGGAAGAGAGGCCAGAGGTCAGGGGTCAGGGAGGCATGAGAAGGTGCGGCTTCCGGCCCACCCTCAGAGGTGCTCGGACAGGTGGGGAACTGTGGGATCAGAGAGGGAAGGGCATCTGGCTGAGCCCACACAGCCAGTTTCCGGGAGCCGACAGGGGGAAGAGGGGCTCATGCAGGGCTATGGGTGCTGCTGCTGAGCTCTCATGGGGCACCTTCAGGTCAGACACTAATGACTTCATCAGCCCTGGGGAAGCTCAGGCCACATCAAGTTGAGAGACAGTAGAGATAGAAATGGTTAATTGTATGTCATGTGAATTTCATCTCAATAAAATCAATCAGTCATTTCCCCCTCTCATTCCTCCCACCAGTGCTGTGAGTGCTCTCACAGAGGTGAGATAAGTAGTCAGGGGGGCTGTGTGCAGTGCTAGAAGGATGCTTAGAAATACCTTAGTACACGGCTGGGTGTGGTGGCTCATGACTGTAATCCCAGCACTTTGGGAGGCTGAGGCAGGCAGATCACCTGAGGTCAGAAGTTCAAGACCAGCCTTGCCAACAGGGTGAAACCCCGTCTCTACTAAAAATACAAAATTAGCCAGGCATGGTGGCGCACGCTTGTAATCCCAGCTACTTAGGAGGCCGAGGCAGGAGAATCGCTTGAGCGCGGGAGGCAGAGGTTTCTGGAGTGCCATTGCACTCCAGCCTGGGCAACAAGAGCGAAACTCTGTCTCAAAGAGCGGGGAGAAGAAATACCTTAGTACAATTCCCTCATTTGATTTTATGATTGTTATTTTTTGAGACTCTGTTGCCCAGGCTGGAGTGCAGTGGCATGAACACAGGTCACTGTAGCCTCAACTTCCTGGGCTCAAGTGACCCTCCTACCTCAGCCTCCCAGGTAGCTGGGACCACAGGTGTGTGCCACTATGCCTGGCTAATTTTTGTTTTTTTGTGTTTTTTTGAGACGGAGTCTCGCTCTATCACTCTGGCTAGAGTGCAGTGGCATGATCTTGGCTCACTGCAACTTCTGCCTCCCGGGTTCAAGCGATTCTCCTACCTCAGCCTCCTGAGTTGCTGGGATTATAGGTGTGCACCACGACACCTGGTTAATATTTATATTGTTAGTAGAGACAGAGTTTCACCATGTTGGCCAGGCTGGTCTCAAACTCCTGCCCTCAGGTGAGCTACCTGCCTTGGTCTCCCAGAGTGCTGGGGTTACACAGGCATGAGACACTGTGCCTGGCATAATTTTTGTATTTTTTATAGAGACGGGGTTTCACCATGTTGCCCAGGTTGGTCTCGAACTCCTGGGCTCAAGTGATCCCCTTCTGCATCAGCCTCTCAAAGTGCTGGGATTACAGGTGTGAGCCACCATGCCTGGCCCAATTCCCTTATTTTGCAGTCTTGGAAACTGAGGTCAAGAGAGGGGGTGTGAACTGCCTGAGGTGCCGAGGTACGTCCATGGCAAACAGCCCGTTCTTGAGTCCTTATTTCATAATGCTTCCGGCCTGCTGTCTTTTTGCCTCCTTCTCACATGGAGCAAACCTCCAGGAAGCATCAACTCTGTGTAGACATGGCCCTGGGCCCTTTACACACGCTTCCTGAGTTGACTGTTGATGAGAGGGTGGATCACCCCTGCTGACAGGTAAAGACATTGAAGTTCCGAGGTGCACGCGGCTTCCTGAGATCACACAGTCAGTGGGGAGCCGGGATTTGGACCCAGGTCTGCATCTTGCCAGAGCAGTTGTTTGTTCCAGAGTGGGACTGGCCAGAGAGGGACTCTCAATGTGGTCCCCACACCCGCGGTGTGACTCTGGCAAGCCTTGCTTCTCTGGGCCAGAGATTTTCGTGGTCCCAGGAGGGGCTGAGGACTCACCAGGGTGAAGGGAGCACCTCCTGCATTCTTTCCTCCTTCCTGGGCGGGTCTGTGACAAGCAGATGTCCTGTCTCAGCCAATACAAGGACACCGGAAAGTGGAGGCTGACACTTCTCCCAGCCCCAAGTCCTGCTCTGCGGGGGCTCTGACCATATGGGATGTGAGTGTGGAGCAGGCCTGGTAGGAGCTCAGGGGAACCTGAACATCGGCTGTGGGGTTTGAAGGCTGGAGCTGACTCACCCATTTCCTGCTCTGTGTCTGCCCCTAGGCTGCCTCTCTGCCTTGCTGCTAACTGGCTGTGTGACCTAGGCAAGCTGCCTCCCCTCTAGACCTGGCTTCCTCCTGGGCACCCCTGGCCAGGCTAGAAGATCTCTGAGGCCTTGAGGCTCCAATATTCCCTGCCAGTCCTTCCTCTGCAGCCCTCCACACCGAGAATGAGCCTGGGGGCCAGCGTGGGCCTGGGCAGGTCCAGACTCCCCTCTGGCACCCCAAGGAGCTGTGGAAAATTGTCCCGAGACACGCCAGATGAGGTGGCAGCACCTGCAAGAAGGACTTAGACCCTGGTCCACGCGGCCCTGATGAGCCTCTGTTCCTTTTACACCCAGGGGAGGCTGCCTGACCCTCAGCTCGGCTCCTTGCCCTGCCAGGGGCATTGGCCTCTTGGGATCAGGGGTCTGGTTGTGTGCTCAGTGTAGCGCCTGGCATGTGGTCAGCGCCGTGGGTGTTTGCGGGTGTCACCTGCCACAGTGCACTGAGCATGGACTTGCGGCATCTCATTTAACCCCCTCAACAATCATGTAGGATGGGGGTCAATATCTGCACTTTGCAGAAGAGGAATAAGAGGCTCAGAGAGGCACAGTGACTTCCCCAAGGTCACACAGCTGGCGAGGAGCTGAGGTGGGCTTGGAGCTGAGTCATCCTGCCCTAGCTATGACCCCCTCTGGGCCTCAAAGCAGTTCCTACTTCCCACCTGCCTCCAGCCCCAGCGTCCCCCCTCCCCGTGGCACTGCCTTTGTGAGGAGTTGAGTGTTCTGCTCTCCTGGACTGCCGAGGGTCCAGCTTCTTTATGAAGTCCAGGCTGTCTGCCCCTGTCACGGGCTTGTCAGTGGTCGGTGTCCCAGTGAAACAACAAAATAAGGCCCTTCTGGAGTGTCACAGACCAGGGCCAATCGGGGGGCTCATCCCTTGTGCTGGCCCGGGAAGCACCCCAATCCCCATGCCTCCCCCCAGCTTCTCAGCCCCTTTCATCCAACCCACAGGGGCTGACCACTGGGTCTCTGTGTGTCTGGTGGAGGTGGGGTGTGACAGGGGGTGCTCTGAGAAGCTAAGGAGGATGCTTGAAACTCAGCTGCCAGAGATTCTGGGAGTGATGCCCCCCGACCCCTGCCTCCAGGGGCCTGAGGACAGTTCTGGGGTGAGGGGCTGGGTGAGGCAGCCTCCAGGGCTCCTTGAAATACTGGGTCTGTCTCCCAGAGGGCCAGCCAAGCAGTGGGGAGGGATGTGTGAAGGGTGGAGTCAGAGGCATGCTGCTATCTTACAGCATGTTGATGTGTATTACATCAACGGAGCATCAGACACACAGAGCCCGCAAGGGCAAGGACGGGTGAGGAGTATTTGGATTGCGCTGCTGCCAGGTGTGCTCGCTCACCTACTGCTTCATGCCTAGACCCGCACAGTGCCCAGGTCAGGACGCTCCCATCCAGTCCCTGGCAAGGCCGTCTAGCCTAGCGGTGGGGAGCCCTGGGGGTGGAGTCCGACAGACTTGTATGCAGCTCCCTGCTCCTGCACTCACTCATGTGTGGCCTTGAGCAGGTACTTTTAGCCTTGCTGAGCCTGTTTTCATACCTATCAAGTAGGAACCCTCACCTGGCCAGGACGCTGTGAGAAGGCAGCGGAAATGCATGTGAAGGTCTGAGCGGGGTGCTGGGCGCCCCTCAGGAGGGAGACATTGTGAAGAATTCTTCAGTTCATGGAGTTGCTATGATGCCAACCAACATGATACTGGGTGTTGGGGCTCTGGAGAGGAATCTCACAGCATCCCAGCCTTTCAGGGACTCGCAGCTTAATGGGAGGAAGCATATTGTTTTTCAACTAAATGAGTGCCTGTCCCAGGATGGGCACCATGCTAGGCACTGGGGAAGCTGTAAGACTCAGAAGCGGCATGGAGCTCTGGGGTCCAGGCTCCCATTTTAGGACTTGGTCAAAGTGATTCAGCCTTGAACAAGAGCAGGGGCTGCTCCATTCACTCTTCTCCCTGGGAGTTCAGCAGAGGCTGCTCTGTTCACACCACCTTCAGGGATTTCAGCAGAGGCTGCTCCGTTCACACCTCTCCCTGGGAATTCAGCAGGAGCTGCTCCATTCACACCATCTTTAGGGAGTTCAGCAGAGCTGCTCTGTTCACATCACCCTCTGGGATTTCAGCAGAGGCTGTTCTGTTCACATCTCTCTCTGGAGTTTCACCTCCCAACAAAGGACAATTGTAGAATGTATCCCTCTAGATTGCAGCACTTTTAAAACTTGAATGGGCATAAGGATAACCAGGAGAGTTTATTAAAATTCACATTGCTGGCCTTCTCACAACACCCCCCACTGAGATTCTACTTCAACAGGTCTGGGGTGGGGCCTGAGAATGTGCATTTCTAGCAAACTCCCAGGTGATGTTGAAACTGCTGGTCTGTGGACCACACCTGGAGGACTAGTGGATTCAGGACCAGAAAAAGAAAGTGACTTGTCCAAGGCTACACAGCTGGTAGTGGTAGAGCTGGACTAGAGCCAGAAACAGCTGAGTCCTGGTCTAGTATATGATCCACCTGCCACGCGGCTGCTTGCAGCCTGGCTTCTGCCGAGCCTGACCCCCTCACCTGCCTGGGCTACACTCTTTATATAGGGCCCTGGAGCTCAGAGGGTCTTGGAGCAGCCATACAAAGAGTTCCATGAGAGGGGAAAAGACAAGGCTGCCGAGGAAGTTGGGGGCCAAACTTCCAGTCCTGAGGTACTGGGGAGCCACAGAAGGACTAGTAGGGGTGGCAACCTGCTCCTCAACTAAAACAAGCTTGTCATTCAGCCTGCCATTCTGACAGCCCCCGTATGCCCCATGGTGCCCAGAAAAAGGGAAAGGCCGTGCAGCTAACGGCAAACCACATGCTTCACATCTGTTAACTCACTTCATGCTCCTATCAACCCTACAAGGCTGGTATTACCGTTATACCCATTTTACAGATGAGGACATGGAGGCACGGAAGTGTGAAGTAACTTGCCCAAGGCCACACAGCAAGCAGTGGAGCTGGGATTTTAACCAGGCTCACCCAGGTCCAACACATCCTTTCCCCTCCACTGGCTGTGGCTGATGCTGGCTGACCAGGGAGGTCTGGAAACCAGCAGACCTCCGAGGGCCCCTGAGGACACCCTGGTCCAGCTCCCTTCCTGCTGCTGCAGAGCTAACCCCGCCTGGATCCCGCTGACTCACCTACCACCCACCCGGCCCGCCCCAGCTCTGGGAGCTCAGCTGCTGGTGAAGGCAGGTCCCACGCGGCCCTGGGGGTCTGGGCCTGGCAGGCGTAGCTGGCAGGCTTGGGTTACAGGCAGCTCACCCGGGCTCTGATCCCATAAGTCCTGTAACCCCAGGCGTGGCAAGGAGGCGGCATTTGCCAGGAAGATGATCAAGGCGGGCCAGTGGGGGCCAGCAGGGCTGGCCTTTCTCCTGGAATCCAGGGGGATTAACGGCGGAGAAAAGGGAACAGCTGGATGCTCTCCCACCCCTCCTGCTGCCCACCGCCCACCCTGGGGTGTCAGGTTTCCCTGTAAGTTGGTCATCAGGGAATTCTGGTATTTTCAATTACCAGCCGGGCACGCCGACAGGGGGATGGGGTCAGCGGTGCCCTGTGACCCCTGCAAGGAGATGGAGCCCCAGGGAGCAAGCACAAAAGAGGCTTGTGGCCGAAAGGGGCAGGGGGAGGCCGGCCAGGCGGGGCCTGCTTGTCTGGAGCAGGTGGTCAGGGGCCCTGCTGCCCTCAGTGAACCCCAGAGGGGAGTTCAGCCCCTTCCTTGGCTGAGACTTGGGGAAGGAGCCTTCCTTCTGTGTGCCTCCGTTTCCTTCTCAGGGCATGAAGGGGTTGTATGGGGTGGTCTCTCAGGGTCTTCTGGGACTAGGATCCCAGGACAGGACAGGAAGCCAGCAGCCTGTGCCCCTGGTTGCTGCAAGAGGTGGGTGGGCTTGGGGATTGGCTCAGCTTCCCCTCACAGCCTGGAGCTACGACCCTTTCACTGGTCCGAAGATCCCTGAGCTCCAGGGGAGTGGGGGAGAGGTCGCTGGGCACAAGACAGTCGGAGACCCCATCCCAAGCCCCAGACTTGCAGATCCCAATGTCTCCCTGATGTCTTCACTCCCTGTTGACGACCCTCAGCGGCTTCCCCCTGCACCCAGAATAAGACACAGACACACTACTGTGGCCCACAAGGCCCAGCTGCCTGGTGTCTGCCACCTCCCTCTGCCTGCCCCCTCCCTCCCAAGCTGTCCACACTGGCAGCCTTTCTGTTCTGCCTCAGGGCCTTGGCCCCATGGTGTTTCTGCTTGGAAACCTCTTCCCCCACATCTTCCATGGCCAAATCCTCCTCTTCATTGACGTCTCAGCTCAAATGTCACCTCCTCCGAGATGTCCTCCTGGACTACCTCTTTCCTCCAGTAGCCCCTTCTCATACTCATTTTATTTTTGTCATAGCACCAGCACTATCTGAGGTCAGGGACCTTGTCTCTCATTCAATCCTTTATCCCCAGAGCCTGAAACAGTGTGTGGCTTGGAGTAGGTGCATGACCAATATTTACTGGAGGAAGAAAGGAAGACAGGAAGGAGGAAGGAAGGGAGAAAGTGAGGAAGGAAGGGAGGGAGAAAGGGAAAAGCGGGGACCAGGCAGATTCTCCCCTTTTCTGGCCCCCTCAGGAACCCGAGTCTACCGACCTTGTGGGCTGGCCAGTAAAACAGAGGCCTCAGGCAATACTTCCCAAGCAGCCAGCGGAAGGCAGGTTCCCTCTCCCCCAGGCCCTGTGCCCACCCACAGTTGGGAACTGCTGCAGTGACGTGGGGCCTCTTGCCACCAGCCAGCCAACAGTTCCAGGACAATTGCTTGTCATTGCGCTAGTCCTCTCCAGGGTCTGTAGCAGGGACAGTTTCCTTGGGACGGGACTCTTAGAATTCCCAGCTAATCATGGGACAGCTGCTTTTTGAGTCCCTCAAACCCGTAGCAACGCAGTTAACCCCCGATGATCTGGCTGCAATTGTGGATGACCTGACGATAATTCTTACAACCGAATTTCTGCAAATAAAACTTCCAGAAAGTGGGCCTTTGATTCTTTCTGATGGGCTTCTTAGAGAGTGGTATGGGACAGAAAAAAGGAAAAGCGGACAACTGGTGCTAGGGTGGCACTGAGTATTCTGTGGCTAAGGAAGTTTGAGGAACACAGAGTTGTAGCCCATCTGCTTGTGGAGACTCACACTGCACATGTGTTTAATTCAAGGCTCTGAGAAGTCCCGCAGGGGAAGACGCCCAGTTAACTCAGTTTAACCCGGTGGTCCCAGGCTCATTTGGCCTCAGAAGCCTTTTCTCACATAATAGTTATTAATGTTTTTTGGAACTAGCATTCTGTGGAACATATGAAAAAAATAAAAAACTGGGTCCAGGAGACATTATTATTATTTTTTCCTTGAACTTGAGAAGAGCCCCTCTCTAGGGGGGCAGTTGGCTGTTCATGTGCTCATTCGCTCTCCCCTTGATCCAGCATATGTTTAGCAGAGCCTGCCCGGTGCCAGGCCCCTTCCTCACAATCAGATGGGGTAGGGGTTAATCCCTCCCTTTTTACCAATGAGGAAAGGAAGAGACCGACAGGATGTCCCCACACCCCAGGCAGCAGGGACCCAGGTCTGTCTGACTGTAAGGCCCAGTTTGGTTTCTTTTATCCCTGGTTACCTGGCCCTACCCATAAGTAGCCTATGAGTGGGCTGAGGCCAGGCCCTGGGCTTTGTGCTGGGAGACATCCAATCACTCACCTCCGAGTGGGTTGTGGAATTGTCTTGACCTCACCTTTGGCCTCCTGGTGGGACAGTCCTACCCCAGCATCTGGACTAGCAAGATGCTAAGAGCCTGGGCCTCAAAGCAGGTGGTCTGGGCAGCCTACCTCCACCTCCTGTGCCTCAGTTTCTCCTCTGTGAATGGGCAAGGAAGGTTAAATGAAGACCTGTTTGTAAAGTGATTAGCACAGGACTTGGCCCAGATTAAGGGGTCAGAGGATGATGTGAGCCAAATGCAGCTGGCTGGGCTGCTCAGATTCTCAAACAGCACCATGAGTAGCGAGTGCTCTGGAATAGTGGTGGCGGTGAAGGTGAGAAAAGGCGGCGTTCAGGGTTCAGCTGCCAGCTGTTCTACTCCTAGGCCAGTGTGTGACTGTAGGCAAGTTACCTCTCTCTGAGCCTAGGTGCCTTACCTGTAAAATGGGATGTGGCAGATGCTACTCATTGCCTATCAACGATCCATTCCCTCTTTTTCTCAACTTAACAAAATCCTGGTTCTTAGCTAGGTACATTGTGCCCAAATAGAAGACAACATTTTCTGAACCTCTCTGGCAGCTAGAAGTGGCTATGAGATATGGCCATGAGAGTGGCCATGAGATATAAACTGAAGCATGTGTGGGACTTCCAGGAAGTTTCCTTAAAAGGGAGGGCCCTACCCTTCTCACCCTCCTTCCACTGCAAACTGAGACATGGATGTGATAGCCAGAGACCTTGCAGCCATTTTGGTCCATGAGGACATGAAGCTGTGTGCTGAGGAGTGTGGATCTCTGATGGCTCCATGGAGTTGCTGTACTCCTATCTTCTGACATGCTTCACACATGAGAAAAAGAAACCTCCCTTTAGTCTAAGCCACGCTGTTAGACTGGTTGTATTAATCACCCCCCTGTATCTACACCCTTTGCCCTGTAACTCATGTAGTTCTCTCTCTCTGACTCTTGCTTGGCCACGTGTCTTGTGGCGGCCAATGGGATATAAGCCAACATGATATAAGCAGAGGCTTGCAAAAGGCCTTGCTAGTGTGTGCCTGCTGCCTTGGTTCCCTGTGATTGCCATGAGAAAACATGCACAGGCGGACTTGCTGGAGGCTGAGACATGTTGGAGCAGAGTTGTTGCTCCTGTTGTCCCCTCCAGGGCCACTCCAGACCAGTGGACAGCAGTCAACCCCCAAACGTGACAAAACCCAAAGAGCCGCCGAGTGACCTGGAGCAGATGAACTACAAACCTAAGAATGCACCTAGCCAAGACCAGCGTCGCCATCCAGTCAACCCCGAGACTCCCCAGCTAGCTAAGTGCTTCTTATTCCATGCCGTAGGCTTTGTGGTTAATGGTTGATTGTTAACCAGCACTACTGTGGCAGTGGCTATCTGTTATTTTTCTTCCTGGAATATGCAGCCAAAACCAATCTTAAATGATACTCTAGGTCAGCAATGCCTTCTCTGCAGAATGCTTAGGAGGATCAAAGGGGAAGATGCACGCGGAGGGCTTGGCCCAGGGAGGGAAGTGCCCTCTCCCTCTATCTCCCTCTTGAACCTCGTGGTCTCAGGCATGAGCGCACAGGGGGCTCTCTTGGCCCATTTCTCTCTGATCCTCTTGGTCCCCCAGGGAGAGAAGTAGGTGAGTACACGTTCATGCCAGTTCCAGAGGCTGAGCCATTGTGTGCCCGCCCCACAGCAGGGCAGGAGGATCAGAGAACACAAGTGGCAGAAAAGGCTTTGGAGAGTTGAAAGTCTTTCCACGAGAAAGCCATGTGGAGTGGTGTCACAGAGACCCGGTCAGGGCATTGGGGACGTGCTGTGGGATCTTGGGTAGCCACTAAGGAACCTCTGTGGGCCTCAGTTTTCTTCTAAAAGGAGGTGTTTGCCCTAGGTGAACTCCAAGGCCTCTGCCAACGCTGCTGAGTTTTAATTTGATGTAGGTTTAACTTCTGCGATAGGCAGAATAATGACCCCCCAAAGATGTTCATGTCTTAATCCCCGGAATCTGTGAATATGTTACCTTACATGACAAAAGGGACTTTGCAGGTATCATGAAGGTTATGACCCTTGAGATGGAGAGATTTTCCCGGATTATCCAGGTAGCTTGAACTTCATCTCTTGAGTGCTTACATGAAGAGAACCTTTCCCAGCAGAGAGTCAAAGAACCAATGAGTTGGAGAGTGAGAAGAGCTCAATGCCCTGCCGCTGCTTCTGAGATGTCGGGGTTCTGTGGAAGGACCCAAGAGAGGCCTTGAGGAGCTCAGGCAGCCCCCAGCTGATGGTCAGCAAGGGGAGAGAGTCCTCACTCCTACAGCCACGTGGAATTGAATTCTGCTAACAACCCCTCTAAACAAGAAAACAGATTGTCCCTTAGCACCATCAGAAAGGACACATCCCTGCCAACACTGCTTTTAGCCTGATGAGATCCATGATAGACGTCTTTTTTTTTTTTTTTTTTTTTTTTTTTGAGATAGAGTCTCGCTCTGTCACCCAGGCTGGAGTGCAATGGCACGATCTCTGCTCACTGCAACCTCCGCCTCCCGCGTTCAAGCAATTCTCCTGCCTCAGCCTCCTGAGTAGCTGGGATTACAGGCATGCGCCACCATGCCCAGCTAATTTTTGTAATTTTAGTAGAGATGGAGTTTCACCATGTTGGTCAGGCTGATCTCGAACTCCTGACCTCATGATCCACCCGCCTCAGCCTCCTAAAGTGCTGGGATTACAGGCATGAGCCACTGCACCTGGCCCACGCGAGGCTTCTGAACCTGCAGAACGGTAAGATAATAAATGTGTATTGTGTTAAGTTGCTAGGTTTGAGGTATTTTGTTCTGGCAGCAATGCGGAACTAAGCCAAGCTGCCATGTACTGTCCATCTATGTGCCAGGTGCTGTCCACATTCTTGTTAATGTCCACAACCAGCTAGCAAGGCTGTAATGACAGATAAATGCCCATTTTGTAGGTGATGGAACTGAGGCTCAGAGAAATGAGGACCTACCTCATATCGTTGTGAGGATTCAGTGTTAAGGGCTTAGCACTGTGCCTGGCACACAGTTAGCACTTGACAAATGTGAGCCGTTTTGGGGATTAGAGTGAATAGAGGATGATCTCTGTGTTTTAGGCGCCTACCTGTGCCAGCAACCTGGGAGGCACCTTGCATGGCTTAGCTGAAATCCTCACAGCTAAACCCTCCTGTAAGGAGAGGGTGAAGGTGTCCATGAGGAAGATGCAATCAGATATAAGCTGAGTGATTTGTCCAAGGCTGCATGCTGGTGAGCAGCCAGGCTTGACTCAAAGCCAGGTTTGGCTTCTTGATTCCAAAGCACAGACCCTTCCCACTACCTCCGGAAGCTGGCAGAGGTGGGGGTGTTCTGGGCTTGCTCAGGGTGAGATACTTAAAGGGCTTAGAGTGTGTCCGGAGCAGCCCTGGAGAATGGCCAAGGGCACTGGATAGAAGCCCTGTATCAGTGAAATGCTACACCTCCCAGCCCCCAGGTCTGCAGGGCTGTCTGCTTGTCATTTGGACCTCAGCTTAAATGCCACCTCCTCAGAGAAGCTCTCCTCTGACTGCCCACCCTGAGGCTCAGCCTCTGTCCCTCCCTTCTGCCCCTCTCTGCTGTGGTCTTGTTTGTGGGTGTGGAGAGGCAGGAGGGTAGTGTGGCTCACTCTGAACAGCCAGACTGACTCTTGGGTCTGCCACTGTCCAGCGGAGTGCACCTGGGTACGTGGCATGACCTCTCCCAACCCCTGTTTCCTTATCCCTTAAGCCCAGCCCAGCCTCCTTCCTCAGGGGCCATGAGCACGACTCATGAATATGAGGCAGAAAGGTGTTCTGGAAAGGCAGAGCGTGGTTCGAAGGTGGCATGATGGCTGGATGAAGTCAGAAGACAGTTCTGGCCCCGGTGAATGCCAAGGGATTGTGAGCAAGGCCGTCACTTGCCCAAAAGAAACACTTTTTCCTTTTAAGGCAATGAGCTAGATATTTATATATTGAATTTTAGGGTCTGTTTAAAACTGACCACTGAATGCATTTGTCTGGAAATCGAGTCCCCAGCCTTGTTTCCCAGCCCAACTGCACTTCTCCACACCCCACCTCACCCCACGCTTCTCCAAACCCTTCTGCAAATGTTCGCTGAATGTTCACTGTGGTGCAGCCCCCTCTAGGTGCCGGGAAAACCACGGTGAGGAAAAGCAAACGCATCGTGCGCCGCGAGTGCTGATGATGGGGGAGATGAACAAGAACTAAATGATCAATGACACAAGGTAAAATTTCAACCACGGGAACTAGAAGGCCATGGAGCTGGGGCTGGGGAGGGAGGTGTCCCACCAAGTCAGGAAGGTCAGTGAAATGAGCTGAGGCCTGAAGGAAGAATGGGATAAGAAAGCCTTTCCGGGCAGAGGGAACAGCATGTGCCAAGACTCTGTGTCAGGGGAACCTGATACTTAGGAGGAACAGAAAGAAGAATCCTCCCTCCAGTTGCCTCCTGTACTTCCCTCTCCCAGGCCATCTTCCTTCCTGTATGATTCCATCTCTGCTTGCTAGAAGCCTCTCCATTCTTCAAAGTCAAGCTCAAATGCCTCCTCTTCCAGGAAGCCTTCCAGGACATACCCTTTGCTCATTCCCTAGGAGGATGATTTCTCCTGCCTGTGATCTCCCTCATCTCCCCCAGCACCTCTTGGGTCCTCATCCACGCCATCTTGTATGTAGGCTCTGTGTCTGTGTCTTATTTTTCCAACTAGGACATACATCCTCAAGGGCAGATACTGTGTCTACACTACACTGGAGAACAGTGTAGACTTGGAGTCACATGGTCCTGGGTTTAAATATTAGTAGAGGTCACTTAAGTAGTAGGACCTAGCATAAACGACTCTACCTCTCTGGGCTTCAGTTTCCTCATCTGGCAAAGGGGGATAATGGGGTGGGGGTATGGTGTGGTTGTACAGCCCCCAGCTGGGCTCTGAGCAGTTGTAAGAGAAGGGGCTTGCCAAGGGGCTTGGAATAAAGAGGAGGGGGAAAGACTTGTTATAATTTCAAAAGCCTCAGGGCTTTGAGGGCTTCAAGGGGTTTAGACGCACTCAGACCTGAGTTTCCCAAATTTGTCTGATGGTAAGAAACACCTGAGTCACTTGTTAACAATGCGTATTCCCAGGGTCTATGGCTGGGGTTCTGATTCAGCAGGACTGGGGTAGAGAGAAATCTGTGTTCTGGAACTTGTGCTCACATATAGTTCTTATGTACAATTTGGGGGGGAAACTGAGGCCTCAGAGGAAGTGATTTTCACGTGCATGGTAGATTAGATCAATGACCCCAGTTCTTCCTTTTCTGTGATAGGATTAGGTACCCACATCCTTTGCCAAGTAAATCTGCAGGGCCCACTCACTGTGGACAGAGTATACTTCTCCATCCCACTGATGCTGGGCTTGGCCATGGGACTTGTTTAGGCCAATGAGATATGGTTGGCTCCCTTCATGCTCCTACACTTCACCTTGAGAGAAACAAGCCTGGGGTGGCTGCCAGTCCAAGGAGAATGAGGAGACACATGAAACAGGCTGAACCCAACTCATATTCTGGAGACCTGCCCAGCACAGAGAGCGTGGCCAAGATTAGTCAAACCCCAGCTGACCCACACACTAGTGAGTGAGAAAATAAATATTTATTGTTTAAACTGCTGAGTTGTGGGGTGATTTTGTTAGGCAGCATTATTGCAGGAGTAGCTGACTCATACACTGACTAAATGAATGCCGTTCATTTGCTAATGTCATGCAGCAAATGAATGGCAAAGCCAAGCCTAGGTCTCTGCTCCTAAACCAGTGCTTGTTTCTCATTGCTTCTCTGTCTTTCAATCCTGAAGGCTCTTCCTGTGTGCCTATTCCCTGGAAACCCCTCACTTCCATACTCCGCCCCATCTCTACTCCTGGGTACATCCAGCTCCAGACAGCAGGGTCCATCCCAGCAGCCCAGAACCACTCCTAGCTACTAATAAGCTGAGGTGTCCTGAGTAGGCAGTTCCACCTGCAGAGCTCCCAAATGGATGTAGGAGAGTTCCCTGCAACCAGGGAAAGGCCTCCAGGGGTGTCCTTCCGGCTTCTACCAGTTAGAAAGAGTTCCCTCTCCACCAGCCCCTCTAGGGGCCTGGGTTTCTCCAGCTCAGAGCTTTGTCAAGCCAGAGAGACGCACAGCTGAGGTTTTCTAATCTGTTAGGGGTCTTTTCTATCACTTGTTGACTTTTTTTTTTTTTCTTAAGATAGAGTCTCGCTTTGTCGCCCAGGCTGGAGTGCAGTGGCACAATCTCAGCTCATTGCAAGCTCTGCCTCCCGGGTTCAAGTGATTCTCCTGCCTCAGCCTCCCAAGTAGCTGGGATTGCAGGTGCAATTTGATACATCCATACTCACAAATGCATGTATACAGAACCCACATGGCCACAGTCATATGCATTGTAAACACATGTGCACCAAACACATGTGACAGCACACTCACAAATAAACAGCCTCACATGCGCAATCAGACCCACAGTCAAGCTCAAGGTGCCGTGGACACATCAAGGACTTCGCCCAAGAACTGGAGTCTGTCAGACCTAGCCAATTCTTGCCTCTCACTCTTCCTGGCTTTGTGACTCAACTTGTCTGAGCATCATCTGTGAAATGGGGACATGGATGCCTCCTTCTCAGAGAGGCCACAAGGATGCAGTGAGGTCATGCACGGAAGCACCCCTCAACCAGGTGGAGTCAGTTGCCCTCTCCTCTCTCTTGTTTTTTCTTAGACAGAATTTCACTCGTCACCCAGGCTGGAGTGCAATGGCATGATCTCGGCTCACTGCAACCTTCGCCTCCTGGGTTCAAGCAATTCTTCTGCCTCAGCCTCCTGAGTAGCTGGGATTACAGGTGCCCGCAACCATGCCTCGCTAATTTTTGTATTTTTAGTAGAGATGGGGCTTCACCATGTTGGCCAGGCTGGTCTCGAGCTCCTGACCTCAGGTGATCCTCCCGCCTTGGCCTCCCAAAGTGCTGGGATTACAGACGTGAGCCACTGTGCCCAGCCAGGTGCCCTCTCTCTTTCCATGTCCTTGGAATGCCCTTCTTCCCTTCTGAATTCCATTTTTTTCTATTGTTCCCTTCAACATTCTACCAGCTGGGTGCAGCGGCTCTTGTTTGTAATCCCAGCACTTTGGGAGGCTGAGGCAGGAGGATCACTTGAGGCCAGGAGTTCAAGATGAGCCTGGGCAACATATAAGACTCCATCTCTAAAGAAAAAATTTCGACTGGTCCTTCAAACTGCAAGTCAAATTCCACCTCCTCCAGGAAGACTTCCTGGGCCTGGACTTCCATATCTGCATCCCTGCATGCTTACCGTGTGGGCCCCACCCTACATCAGAAAGATCAGCTCAGGGGCCCACTCACTTGCCCTCCTGCAGCCTGGCCTCCCTCAGCTCTTCCATGGATGTGGCCCTGACCATGCTCACTGGAGGGGTTTGGCAAAGGTTGCTGAGTGAATAACTGAGGGGCACACTCACAGTGCCAACCATGAGATCTACCCACAGGTAGCATAATGTCCTTGATAATCTCACGTGGCCCTCAGGTGGGGGATGAGGCTGGGAAGCATCTCTAGGACTTAGCCTCCTATGACACTGAGGACAGTGGTCCTGGTAGAGAGGGGAGGCTAGGAGCCCAGGTGGAGTGGGGACTAGAGAGAGAAGGGGTGGAGGGGAGACTGCGGTGTTCGGCAACTTCCTTTTTTGCTGTGAAGGAAAGAAGGGTGGGGGGTGGAGGATGACGTGAGGCCACAGAAAGGGTTACTAAAGGTGAGCTTGAGGAGAGCTTTGCTGGAGTTAGACTGGAGTGGGCTGAGCTTCACAGAAAGCACTTGTGATGGAGGTTCAAGTTAGGCTACAAGAGAGGACATCTCCGGGCTCTCCTGGGTCTCAGTGAGGCCATGTGACTGAGGCCCTGCCCGTGGAATGCATGCAGAAGAGAAAGATGCTGCCTCTACCTACCTTGCTTCAAACATCATTGCTGCCCTGTCTTCCCTCTCTTCGCACAGACATGCCTGAGACTCAGCTTGGATCATACAGACAAGGAGCAGGGGGCGTGGGGAAACGACACAGAAATAACCTGGGTCCCTGAGTCTCTGAGTGGATCACAGCCACCCCGCTAACGTGGACTGCTCACCTCTGGATTCTCCCATGAGAGAGAAATACATTGCACTCCTTTAAGGCACCTAATGTTGGATCTTTTTGTTATAGCAGCTTAACTTTTACCTTCAATAATATGCACTCAACAAATGGGAGCAATTATTGTTAATACCACTACAATGAAGAGGTAGCACTCACTCTCCCAGGTGGACGGATCACATGAAAAGCCTTTGAAGAGAAGAAATCACTCCCCAGATGTGAAGGAGTCTTTTGTGAGGACTGCAGGACCCTCCCTGGTGCAGCATGATGGGGCACTCCCCTGGCCCACGTCGGAAGCGCTTACCTGCCTGGTTGGTGGTGATGTTCACAGAGGCGAACTGAGGCGAGAAGGGGCTCTGGTCAGTAACGCCGTTCACGGCCTGGATCTCGAAGGTGTACTGGGTGTGGGCCAGCAGGTCGCTGATGTAAATGCGTGGCTCGGTCAGGCCCAGCTGGCGCGGTGCGTACTGTACATTGTCCCCGCAGCGGGTGCAGGCGCCCCGGCCCGAGCCACAGCTCTTGCAGATGATGTTGTAGACGAGGTCCTCTCGGCCTCCGGAGTCGCGGGGAGGGGTCCACTCCAGCATGAGGGAGGTCTCATTGACACTGGAAATCACAGCCTGGGGTGCCGAGGGGATGGCTGGGGCAAGGGAGAGGTGTTGGTCAGTGGGGGGCTCAGGGAGTACTATTCCCCACGTGACCACTCGGTGCCCACTGCTCTGGCTCCAGCCCAGGCCTCCGAAAGGATTTCCTTAAATTCTTTCTCCTGTCTCCCCACCAGAGAGATGTTTCTAGAATGTAACTTAGCCTGCTGTACATCTGCTCAAACCTTTCCCTCCGGGTTCCAACCTGCTCAGTGTTTGTTACTGAGGATAGTATTTTTGCATTTGGAATTATACCTGCCCAGTATCTATTTTCTCCTTCTTCCTTAGAACAGCCCAGCTTTATTCACGGTGGCAATATGTCCAGCTGAGAGATGGCATTTCCCAGCCTCCTGTGTTTAAGTGCTTGCCACTGATATAGAGCAGAAGTTGTTGACTAGGACTGTTTCCTTAAAAAGAGACAGATAGCTATGGCGTGTCCCTTTGTCCTCTCCCCCCTTCTGCTGCCTAAAATGTATGTGATGGCTGGGACTTCAGCAACTATGTTGGACTATGAAGTGACCTTAAGAACAGAAACAACAGTGGCTCACACCTGTGATCCCAGCACTTTGGGAGGCCGAGGCAGGCGGATCACCTGAGGTCAGGAGTTCAAGACCAGCCTGGCCAACATAGGAAACCCCGTCTCTACTAAAAATACAAAAGATTAGCCGGGCATGATGGCAGATGCTTGTAATCCCAACTACTCGGGAGGCTGAGGTGGGAGAATCACTTGAACCTGGGAGGTGGAAGTTGCCATGAGCTGAGATCATGACGCCATTGCATTCCAGAACCTGGGCGACAGAGCGAAACTCCATCTCAGAAAAAAAAAAAAAAAAGAACAGAAACTAGGTTGGGAGGTTGGGCGTGGTGGCTCATGCCTGCAATCCAGCACTTTGGGAGGATGCGGGAAGATTCCTTGAGCCCGGGAGTTCAAATCTAGCCTTGGCAACATAGTGAGACCCTGTCTCTACAAAAAATTAGAAAAATTAGCTGGGTGTGGTGGTGCATGCCTGTAATCCCAGGTATTCAGGAGGCTGAGGGCAGAAGGCTGAGGGCACCTGAGCCCAGGAGGTTGAGGCTGCAGTGAGCTAGGATTATGCCACTCTGAATGGCAGAAAGAGCCAGGCCCCAAAGGCCATCGTGGATTGCCCATACTATCCCAGGACTGTCTGCCTTGGGCTCCTTTTGGGTGAGAGAATAAATCTGTGCAGTTTCAGCCACCAGGGTCAGCTCTGTTACTTACAGCTGAATGCCATCCCTGACAGATACAGGGGTTGTGATGCTGCGCTCTCAGGCAGCCCCTTCCTAGAGGACCTTGGACTGTGATTCAGGCAGCCGCTGCCAGGTTAGAACACTGGGCAGCCTTTTCTGCCACAGACACTACCTGTGTTGCTTCATCTCCTGCCAAGCCTCCCATCCCCTGTCCCTTCGTGAATCCAGACCTTGACTTTATCTTCCATGTGACTCAGCAGAAGGGTTTAAGGAGCCAGACGCCAGCACTGTGGTGTCGACAAGGTGGGAGCATGGCCACCCCAAGATGCCCCTTTCTTGAGCACTTTTCCGTTTCTCTTCCCACCAGGTAAAGACTGGCTGTAACCGGACGGCACCCAACCCTCACTCTGAGCTTTTCTGCAGGTAGACCTGGGACTCGGTCAGGCATCGCCCTCGAGGGACCCTAGGACTTACTTGTGCAGGGCATGTCCAGGGGGTCCAGGTCTGCTCTGTAGTAGCCATTGCGGCAGACACAGTTGGTGGCCCCTTCAGAAGTGGTCCGGCTGTTGATGGGACAATGGGTACAGGCCTCATCCCCTTGGTTGGCCTTGAAAGTTCCAGATGGACAACCTGAGAGAGAAGACAAGGAGAGTCACCAGGAAACCGGATGAAGACTCAGAGAGGTCACGAGCCACGCAGCCTCACGGAGGGGCCACACAGCCTCGCAGAGGGGCCACGCAGCACCATTGCTGGAAAATCTCATCTCTTGAAGGGTTTGAAGTCTCCAGGCCCCAACGGGGGAGTTCTAATTCTGTCAGGGCTCCCTAGTTTCTTGTCCGTGAGCTGTCTCGGGCTCCCAGCAATCTTCCCTCACCTATCCCAGCTTGGCTGTGTCATGGTTTCTAGAATCAATCCTGACCTAGTTAGGAGGCACATCTGAAGACGTCTGGGGCAGTGTACATGGATCCCGGTCTTCTTACTAATGTCTGGCTGGGCCCTGATTCTTAGAACTAAATTCTTGGGTTGCAGACAACTGAGATGATTATACGGCAGAAGAAAAGTCCTAGGGCAGTGTAGAGAGGTGATGTGGTAGAACAGAAGAGAACACTACTTTTGGAATCAGACAGACCTGGCTTTGAGTACTGGCTAGGCCTTTTACCAGCTGTGCAGCCCCAGACAAGCTGCTTAACTACTCAGACTCAGTTTTCTTATTTGTAAAATTAGGATTCTAAGGCCCATCTCTGCAGGGTCATTGTGAGTATTCTGCTTAAGCGTAAGGCACATGGCACAAGGCCTTGCACAGTATAGGTGCCCAATGAATAGTAGCTGTTTATTAATAAAAGGAGGGCCTGCAGTACCAGGGCCAGCCTAAGGAGGGCACTGCTTGCACTTGGCCCACATTTGCACTTGGCCTGCATTTGGCTTCTCCCATGGGCTGTGGCCATCATCCCTGATACGGAGTCCACCCCCACTACAGCTCTGAGTATGAGGTTAGGGCCTATAAGAGGCAACTGCCTTGTGTGCACACATATTCAAATCCACCTTCCTCTTCTTGCTGGCCCTGGGCTGAGCATCAGGAGGCTGAGGGTCTAGGCCCTGCCCCTCTCTCAACTTCAGCCTGCTGGGTTCATGAACCCAGCTCTGCTATGATACCTCGAAGGGATTGTGCAATGGGTAAGTGGGTGGACAGGAAACAGCTTTGCAACAAACATTTCATCTCCTTGGGATGAAATGCAGCTAAACCATCCACAGGCCCCCAGGCCCTCACCGGGAGTACGTTTTATGCCTGGGTGCTGTGGCTTCTTCGGCAAGTGACTCAGCGTCTCTGAACATTAGTTTCTGTGTATGTAAACAATTAACATAAATTTCCCTAGTTCATTTTTTCCAGCTCTAGTCTTCAAGGCTTATCTTCCCAGTCCAAGTCTTAGCAAACCATGCTCCCTCAACCCTCAACCCTCAACCAGCTCTGGCCTCAGAGACCCTGCCTTTCTTGGGGCCCAGAACATTGCTTGGGTTCAGAGTGCTTTACTTACCTACCAAAATTATTTTTCTGGGGGTCTCCTGGCCATGCTCTCAACTCCCCCAGGATCAGAGCCATGTCTGACTCACAGCTGCTTGTCCTGTGCCTAGCTTAGAATCTGCACCCAGCAAGTGCTCTGTAAATACTTCTTTTGTTGTTGTTATTAATTTTTTTTAATTTTTATTTTTGTAGAGATGGGGGCGTCTCACTATGTTGCTCAGGCTGGTCTTGAACTCCTGGGCTCAAGCAGTCCTCCTGCCTCGGCCTCCCAGAGTGCTGGGATTACAAGCATAAGCCACCACGCCTGGCCCATAAATACGTCATGGAGCTGCCTCCTTAAGTGGAATGAGCATGGGCTTTGGAGGCCATGCGAGCAGGAGGGCAGCGAACATAGTGGTTAGTGTGCAGGCTGCTGGCAAACCCAGACCCACCTGTGTGAGCAGTGTGGCCTCGGGGAAGTCACTTAAACTGTTTCCTTATCTGTAAAATGGGACAACAGTATCTACCTCCTAGAGTTGTTGTCAGTTTGTATTGCTTAACTTATGTAAAAACACTTGTAACAGTTCCTGGCAGTACTAAGCCATCTGGTTCAAAAGCAATTTGCTGAGAGACCTTAGACAAGTTGTTTGACCTCTCTGAGCTACACTGTTCTCACTGGTAAGAGCATCTACCACATAAAGTAGCCATGAGGATTACTGCACTGGCTCTGGGTCCCCTGAGTCCTCCTGCCCTCCCTCTCACCCTCCTCTTGGGCACCGACCTTTCCCTGATGGCTGGATGAAGGGGCAGCCTCACTATCTTGGCACTGCCCAGAGCTTCTGGGCAGTCAGGACATGCAGGCTGCAGCCCCAGCTCTGGTCGAGCAGTCGGCCTCTCTGAACGGGTTTCCTCCTCTGCAGAACGGGGGCACAAGGCTTCCAGGAAGGTCTAGAACCATCCTTAGAGATGCCAAAGGGTTTTGGCCCCAAGATCAGGCTCCTCCTGCTCCCTCTCTGGAGACAGCCTGCCCAGCTCAGCATCCCTCCTCCATCTGCGGGGCATTCCCGGGGGGGTCGTCGGTGGGTGGCTGCTCTCTCTCCCCTCTGTGCGGTGCCAGCCCCTCCATCTGGACTGCCTTTCTGGCTACCCTCTCCCCCTTGCAGTGTCCTGGCTCCCTCTCAGACTCCCCAGGCTGCCCCTGCCCTAAGCCGCCCTTCATTTGTTCTGTTGCCTGGCCAGGTTCGACCCCCACCACTGGGCACTGTATCATTTCTGTATCTATGGTACTGCTTCATGAAACTCACTCTTCTCTGTCCTGGGAAGTGGCATCACTCTCCACCCTGTCCCCCCCGCAGCCAATCAATTACTAGGTCTTCCCTCCTCAGCAGTCTCTGGTCTTGTCTTGGCCGCTCCCCCCGCTGCCAGCATCTAGAAAGCTCTTTCCACCCACTCCTCAGCCTCTCACGCCATCTGGCCTCCTTCCACCCACCCATTCTCCAAACTAGCTCTCTGGAGTGCAGACCTTTCCAAGTCACTTAAAAATCCACAATGGCACATACATTGGAATACTATTCGGCCATAAAAAGGAACGAAGCATTGACACATGCTATGGTACAGGCGACCCCTGGACACATCGTGTTCAGTGAAAGAAGCCAGCCATGAAAGCAGGATTCCATTTATATGAAAGAGGCCCAGCAGAGGCACATCAAAAGAGACAGAAAGTCGATGCGTGGCTGCCAATGGCTGGGGATGGGGAGCAGGGGGAGGAGCTGCTAATGGGGAACAGGGTTTCTTTTTGGGGTGATGAATATGTTCTAAAATTGATTGTGGTGATGGTTGCACAATTCTATGAATACACCAGAAACCACTGCTTTGTACAGTTTGTTTTATTTTTTTTTGAGATGGAGTCTCGCTCTGTCACCCAGGCTGGAGTGCAGTGGCACAATCTCGGCTCACTGCAGCCTCCACCTCCCGGGTTCAAGCGATTCTCCTGCCTCAGCCTCCCGAGTAGCTGGGACTACTGGTGCGTGCCACCATGCCTGGCTAATTTGTATTTTTAGTAGAGATGGGGTTTCACCATGTTGGCCAGGCTGGTCAGGAACTCCTGACCTCAAGTGATCCACCCGCCTCGGCTCCCAAAGTGCTGGGATTACAGGCATGAGCCACTGAGCCCAGCCTGATTTGTACAATTTAAATAGGCAAATTGTATGGTATGTGAATTTTATCTCAATGAAGCCACTATCTTAAAATGTCCACATCAGCTCCCCAGCAGACATGGGAAGCCCAAACTCTGCAGGGCCCCTGGGCCCCAGGGGGCTGGTACTTGCCCGCCACTCCTACCTCAGTGTCTGGTGCTCTCTCACACTCAACTAGGTACGATGCCCACCCCAGGCCCACCCCACACCCCTGGCTTTTGTCCATCTGCCCTCATTGCTTAGAATGCCTTCCCTTCACCATCAGGCAAACTCCTAGACCCCTTTAAGACATCATCTCTTCTAGGAAGTCTTCCCTGAGCCCCCGGCAGGGTCTATTTTATTTATTTATTGAGACGGAGTCTCGCTCTGTTGACCTGGCTGGAGTGCAGTGGCATGATCTTGGCTCATTGCAACCTCTGCCTCCCGGGTTCAAGTGATTCTCCTGCCTCAGCCTCCCAAGTAGCTGGGATTACAGGCATGCACCACCACGCCGGGCTAATTTTTTTGTATACGGTGCCTATTTTAATTACTTGCTTATGAATGTGTCTACCTGGCTGGACTGTAAACTCCCAGTATAATGCTGGGTTTCTAGTGGGTGATGGGTGGATGAATGAGGGGGCTGGAAGGGGATCAAGCCCCACCCCCTTAGTTGACATTTGAGGAAACTGAGGCCCAGAGAGGAACAGACAGACATAGCTCTTCAGTAGCAGAGGCCAATTCTGATCCCAAGTCTACTGTGTGACTGTGGGGTGCACTGGGGCCTCAGCTCCCATCAGCTACCTCTGAGAGGTCTGGGTGGCCACTGTCCACAGTGCCTGGGGGGCCACACCACTCCCAACTTCTGGGTGGGAAGGGAACCTGTCCTGCTGGCATCTGCATGTCACGTGCAGAAGTGGGACGAAGATAATGAGACCTGAAACACAGGAAGGCAGTTGTACCTCTGACAGGTGTGTGGGCTTGGGAAGGCCTCCTCCCCTCTGAAACTCAGTCTCCTCATCTGGAAAGGGGGCTGATGATCCCTGCATGGAATAATGACAGAGAGAGCCATTGAATGGGTCTCTGCTCCACTGTGGCCTCTCTGCCAATTTTCCACAGTCCCTGGAGTGATCTGTTTAAAATGAGTCAGACCTGCGGCACCTTGTCTAAACTCCCTCGTGTGCAATTTATCCCCAGTGCACTTAGAATAGATCCACATGCCTAGCCTGGCTACAAGGCCTGTGAGGTTGGTCCTGATGGTCTCCGGGCCACTTCCCCCTCCTCCCCTCACTCACTGTGCTCCTGCCTGTGGTCATCGAACGTGTTCCCACCTCCAGGCCTTTGGCCAAGCTGTTCCCTCTGCCTGGAATGCTTTCCCTGCTCTTCCCATCGCTGGCTCCTTTTTCCTCCTTCAGACCCCAGCTTAAATGTCACCTCCTCCCTGGTTGGACAGTGAGTGACTCGAGGGGAGGGGCTGTGGATTTGAATGGATTGATATACACAAAGCACTTAGAACACACAGTAAGTGCCATGTAAATGGCTATTATTACTCATCCAGCATGGAATGACAAAAATAATTCCCATTTATTATGTACTTTCCAGGTGGCAGGCCCAGTGCTGTGTCTTACATGGATTCTTTAACTTATTCCATAAACCACCCACCCAACTAGGTACCATTATCATTCCCATTTTACAGATAAGGAAACTGAGGCTCAGGGAGCGTGAAGTGACTGCCCTAAGGTCACATAGCAAGTCAATGGCACAGCTGGGGTTGACCTCAGATCTTCGTGATCCAGAACAGCTTGTGTCCAAATACTACTGGTCCCAGAAATTAGTGAGTGGTGAGTGTCACAACTGGACACCATCTTGTCAGCCCTGCCGAGGGGATGGGATTTGCTGGAGCCTCTCAGAAGGGCAGAAGTAACGCCTGGTCCTCAAAGCCAGGACTCAGGGCTCGAAGCAGCCAGCCAGCGCCGGCCTTCTGCAATCGCCCAGAGCCCTTGGCCAGGCAACCCAGGGCAGGATGGCAGCAAGCCGGGGAAAGAAGGGAGGATTACAGGGAAACAGATTTTCTCCCCGCCTGCCCCCTGGGCTCCGGGGATAGGTGATAATTGACCGAGTGAGCCCTGAGTCAGGCCGAGGCAGGACTCCATCTGGGCCTGGCACGGTGGGGCTGTTAATTGGCATCGGGTGATCCTCAAAGCCTCAATGGCTGGCCTGCTGCCTCTGCTTCCCCCTCTCCTCCCAGGGACTCCAGCTTAATCCCAAAGACAACTGATGCCACCTCAGAGTCAATCGCTGGGTCAGGCCCAGTGTGTCAGGCTGCCGAGGCTTGGAAGGAGCATCTCTGTCTTCCTTGGGGTCCTGTAGACCAGAGGGCGCTGTCTGTGGCTCTGGGTAGAGGTGGCATCTGAAAAGGTCTGCACCCTGGGATTGTGTTCCTACTCCCCAGACCTGGGCAGGAGGTCTGATGAAATTGAACCTGGGCATGGACTGTGGAGCTACGGCCAGGGCTTAATCCCAGTCCTGCCTCTCATGAACTGTGGGACCATGAGCAAGTTACCTAACCTCTCTGTGCCTAAGTTTCTTGTCTGTACAATGGGAATAATAATATTGATTATATTTGTTGGGAAGATTAAACAAGTTAATGAAAGTAAAGCACCCGTAACAGTGTCTGCCTGGCTCATGTTAAGTGCTATGTAAGTGTTGGCTATTATTATATTCATTCATTCTTGGCCTCCATTTGCTATGTGCTAAGCGCTGGAGATAATACTGAGATAAAGAAGACATAGTCCTTGTCTTCAGAAGTTCAGGCCTAGTTAGGGAGATAGTGAGTTGTAAATTTATTCTACAGGCGTTTACTGAGTCCCCAGTAGGTGCCAGGTACTGGGACTTTGAAACAAAAGGCCTCAGCCCTGGAACATAAGAGACCATGACTAAGCAGGGGGCTGAGATGCCTTCCTTGAACGAAGCTTACCTGCTGGCTGCTGTGGGCAGAGGGGCCAGGGAGCGGGTTCTGGGGTCAGCGGTGGCAGGTTTGAAGTGCAGCCAGCTCGCTTTCCCGCCGTGGAATCCCTAGGAAGTCAGTTCTGGGTTTCAGTTGGGGAGAGGAGTTTGACCGGATGGAGAAAAGAGTCTTGGCCTCAGAGTAGGGAGGCTAGTGGCTTCACTGCCATTTGCTCTGTGAGCCCAGGCTACTTCCTGCCTACTCTGGGCCTCAGCTCTACTGGATTTGAATGGATTGATATACACAATTCAATCCAATCATTCAATCCACAATCCAAGGAAGGCGCTGCCTGGCACCCCCTCTAGGGCTTCTTCCAGCTTGGGACTCGGGCTGTGGGTAGCTCAGACACCCAGTGCTGGGCCCTTACGTTCTCTTTGAACTGTGGAAAGACTGATTTGCATATTTTCAGGGGTTTGTGCTGTGTGTAGGGCAGGGCTGGGCTTGCTGGGTTGAGTGGGTGGGGTTTTAGGGTCTACCTTATGCAAAGTGGCTTTTATATTTTGCCTGCTTCCTGCTTTTGCTGTAAGGTTAACCCAGCAGAGTCAGTCCCTCTGGGCTGGGCTGGGCTGGGCATGATGCCTGGTCCTCCTCCGTACTGTGGGCAAAGCTGCACTGAAAGTAGGCAGCTACCTCCTGAGATGGAGAGAAGGTGCTTCTAAGCACTGTGTGCCTAGGATGTGCCCAGTGCTGGGCCAGGAGCCTCCCTGGTCCATGGCCTCCTTGGACCACCCTGTGCAATGGGAGGTGTTATTCCCATTTTAGAGATGAGGAAACTGTGGCTCACAGAAAGGAAGCACTCTGTCCAAATCACATAGAGACTTAGGGTCAGAACATGTGCCTCCACAGTCCATGTTCTTAATTTTTTTTCTTTCTTTTGAGATAGGGTCTCACTCTATCACCCAGGCTGCAGTGCAGTGGCGCAATCACGGCTCACTGCAGCCTCGACTTCCTGGGCTCATGTGATCCTCCCACTTCAGCCTTCCGAGTAGCTGGGGCTACAGGTGCACACCACCATGCCTGGCTAAGTGTTGGTATATTTTGTAGAGATGGGGTTTCACCATGTCGTCCAGGCTGGTCTTGAACTCTTGGGCTCAAGTGATCCTCCTACCCTGACCTCCCTAAGTGCTGGGGTTACAGGTGTGAAGCCACTATGCCCAGCCTTAGTCCATGTTCTTTCTAAAACCCCCATCCTCAAGGTCCCTGGAGCTCCTTCCCACTTGATGAAGAGTTTCCCTTCTTGCTCGTTTACTCCTTCCCTTCCTCCCGCTTCCCCCTTCGTACACAAGACAGCTTAAGTTCAGCGAGTGCCTCAGGGCCATGTCCGTGCTGGGGTAGCTCCCACTGGGACCACCCAGGGGCTGTCAGTCATCCTGCCCCAATGCCCAGGTTCCTCCTGTCTGCCCCTGCTGGGACCTGGCTTTGTGGAACCCAGCCAGCAGCTGACAGCACAAGGCTGAGGCGGGGAGCTGCACGAGCATGCCTCCCCTTTGCCCGAGGGGGCACCCAGGCCTCGCCAGCCAGGCCCCCACCCCTGCCATCTGTCGAGTCACTCCTCTGCTCAGGACACTTCGGTGGCTCCCTCATGCCCGGGGAGAGTCCGGCCTGCTTCAGCCTCCCCTTCCACGGTCCACCTGGCCAGCTTCAGCTCCCTCATGCTCCCAGTCACAACTTGAGCTCCAGCCACTGCAGGCACTGCCAGTTCCCGGAACAAGCTGCACTTGGTCTCACCTCTGGGCCTTTGCTCAGGCAGTTCCCTCTGCCTCACATGCTGTCCCAGCTCCCACCCAGCTCCTTCTTGTCCTTCTTCAAATCTCGCTCCAGCCCGAATCAGCTGTTGGTCCTTTTCTAGGATGTCCCCTGCCAGGGCTGGGTCTGGGGGCGCTCTCCTGTGCTCCAGGAGTGCCTGGCACTGTACCTCTGCCACTGCATGAGTATACAGGATGGTGACTGTCTGCCTCTCCTACCAGGCTGTGAGCACAGTGACAGTGATGGTGGGTAACCCCGAGGTCTGGCACCAGCCCCAGTGTCTGGCTGAGAGATGATCAATAGAGGCTTCAGGAATTGTTTGTCGCCCAGGCTGGAGTGCAGTGGCGCGATCTCGGCTCACTGCAAGCTCCGCCTCCCAAGTTCACGCCACTCTCCTGGCTCAGCCTCCCGAGTAGCTGGGACTACAGGCGCCCGCCACCACGTCTGGCTAATTTTTTATTGTATTTTTAGTAGAGACGGGGTTTCAGTGTGTTAGCCAGGATGGTTTCAATCTCCTGACTTCGTGATCTGCCCGCCTTGGCCTCCCAAACTGCTGGGATTACAGGCATGAGTCACCGCGCCCGGCAGAAAGGCGGTATCTTGTGCTTAAGCTCATTCAACTTGTGTGTGGACTGGAGATTTTGCTTGAGGCCTCTGGAGTCCTCTGAGCTCCTCCTGGAGCCCCTGGTGACAGGCTCTCAAGGCATCCTACCTTTGTCCTTGCATTTGATTAACATCTGTCTCTCCACCTCCCATCTCCCCTCCTCCCACCAGCTGTGAGCTCCATGAGGGCAGCCACCGCACCTGCCCTGCTGACTGCCTGGTACAGAGCTGGCACAGAGCAGATGCTCCGTAACAGCTCTCTGAGTGACAGACTGCAAGGTTCCCTGGCCCCAAGGCCGGAGCAACCGGGACTTTCATGACTGCTGTGTGTTCCCCAGTTGTAGGGGGAGCTCACAGTCTCCCAGGGGAGCCAGACACTGAACCCCACAGTCTGTAAAGGCTGGTGAGCTGGTGAGGGTGTTTCATGGCCTGGCTCTCCCAGCCCCTGGACCCCTGCATTGCCCCCAGCCCCAGGTCTGGCCTGCCTCCCTTCATGATATCCCAGCTCCCCCACAGTGGGGGCCGAGAGCTCCCGCCCTCCCAGCAGGCAGCCCCATTCCTCCAATTTCCTCCCAATTAATCAAGCTCTGAACTTTTTAATTATCTGCCTGCAGGGTGGCTCCCCACTCTGGTGAAGCAATTAAGGAAGGACATTTCCAAGTGTTGTGTGGCTGCCGGCAGGCAGCGTTGACCAAGCCCTGATGGAGGAGCTGGTGACAGGAGGGGTGGGCAGGAACCCCCTCCCCAAAATGGGCTGCTGGGAGGTTGTCCTGGGGTCCGAGCTGGAACTCTTCTGGGAATCTGGGGCCACACTGTACAGGGTAACCCTCTCCCATTCATTCAATGGCTCTTTCTCTGCAGCTAGAATCTGACTTCAAAAATCCTAGCTAGCACGTGCTAGGCACTGGGGTAGGTGCTTAACAATGTTGCTGCATCTTCACCTTGACTCTGGGAGTAAGAATATGATGATCTCTATTTTACAGACGAGGACATGGAGGCTCAAAAACATGAACAACTCCAGATTGGTAGATGGAATTTGAGGCCAGCTGTGACTCCACAGCCTCTTCATTCTACTGTCTTCTGAAAATCGGTGTGTGGTCTGTAAAAGTGCTCAGGGCACCTCTGGAGGAGATGTCCCAAGCTGGAGACCTGCTGAAGAACACAGGCTGTCTGTGTGCAGGGCTGCTGCTGGGACAGGGTGTTGCAGGGAGAGGGAGTGTGCAAAGGCACAGAGGCGTGAAATGGCATGGTGTGCGTGCGGAGAGCTACAAATAGTTCAGGGTTGCTAGCACGTGAGGTTCAAGGCCAGGAGAGGAAGGAGATGAGGCTGGAGAGTAAGGCAGGGTCTCAGACATTGGAAGTCAGCAGAATCTTCACGATCTTCTGGGCTAAGTTCCTTGTTTTATGTCTACAAAATACATGACCCAGACAGGGACAGGGACTTGCCTAAGGTCACACAGCAAGTGAGTGGCCGGCAGAGCCAGGGTTGCAGCCCAGCTATGCTGATGCCCACATTGGAGGGAAGAGAGGGGGCAGAGGAATGGAAGCATCCTCCCATCACGGCAGAAGCCTAACTGGCTTCCTGGCTTTCTCCCTTGCTCTGCCATGTCCTCGCTCTCCTCCAGCTGCATTCAGCCTTCCACAGCAGCCAGGATCCTGCAGAACAGCCAGCAGCTCATGTTGCCCAAAGGCCTCCAACAGTTTCCATCTCACTTGGAGTAAAAACCAATAGCCTGGGCACGGTAGCTCACACCTGTAATCCCAGCACTTTGGGAGGCCAAGGGGGGAGGATCGCTTGAGCTGAGGAGTTTGAGACCAGTCTGAGCAACATAGTGAGACCTTGACTCTACAAAAAAATTTTAAAAAACGAGCTGGGTGTGGTGGCACAAGCCTGTGGTCCCAGTTACTTGGGAGGCTGAGGTGGGAGGATCTCTTGAGCCTGGGAGGTTGAGGTTGCAGTGAGCTGAGAGCCCACCACTGCACTCCAACCTGGGCAACAGAGCAAGATCCTGTATCTAAACAAAGATGAATTTCCAAAAAGAAACAAAAACCCACAAAACAATAGCCTACAAAGCTTCCTTTTCCTCTCTGAACTCCCCTCCACCCGCCTGGCCTCTTGCCCACTCCACCTGAGCCACATGGACCTCCTGGCTGCCCTGAGAACACCAGGCTTCTGCTAGGCTCAGGGCCTGCGCATGCGCCGTTTCTCCTGCCTGGTTCAAGTCCTGGTTCCGTCAGTTCTTCCCTGAGCCTGTCTCTGGGCCTCATCTCCTCGTCTATATTTGGGGTTCATGCCACATCCCTCACCCTCCTGAGAAAATGGGGACTGATCGAGTATCCCCTTTCCCCCAGCTGGAGACTATCACTGCCACAGGGCTCATAAGGCTGCAGCCTCCCAGCCTGTAATCCCTGGGACTCACAGATGCAGGAATAGCGAGTGTTAAACAATAATCACGATGTGCCCGACGGGAAGTCGGATGTGTTTGCGAAGCTTGACACATCTGGCAGGGCCAGGCCCAGGCCCCTCCCGCACATCTGGCTGCTGTATTGACAGGTGGTGTAGTGGGCCACCGAGGTAAGGCTTGGCAGGCCCAGTCCTGGTACCATGAGGGTGAGATGGACCTGGCGGAGCTGGAGAGCATCTCCCAAACCGCCCCACATGCGGGTCCCCTGTTCAGGCCATCCACTGTACCTTGCTGGCTGTGTTCTGAGAGAAGAACTTAGGGCCCAGAACCCTGGCCCTCAGATTCCTAAATCCCTGCATCATTCTGTCGGTGTCTGGTGCTGGCCACCCCTGCTGGGATCTGGGGAGCCTGGGAAAGCCCCCTCCCCCTCCAGAAGTGGGGGTGCTTTTTCAGGGTCACCTCATGTAGCACTTCCCCTTCTATGGGATCCAGAAATGTGGTCATCAGCTGCACCTGAGGGAGGCCCTCCGGGCTGAGACTGGCCTCCTCCCTCCTCCCACCTGCCCCGGGAAAGCCATGGTCATTAATAAAGGACACAATTAGCTGTCAGCAGAGAACATGTCTGGAATTTTTTACCTGCTTGGTGAGCTCGGTTAAGGCAACAAACCCCTGGACCCCCCGGGGATGCAGCTGCCACACACCTTTCAGGGCCCCTTTACCCGGGCCCAGGGCAGGAGGGCACCTATGAACTTTTTCAGTGTGGGTTCTGCAGGCCTGGGCCTGCGCAGGGCAGGTTTTTTTCCAGGTCAGTGGAGAAAGTGACAGAGCGAGAGAGATTCCTAGCAGAAGTTGTTTTTTTTTTCAATCCAAGAGGCAATACCATTCAATACAATTCTCTCCCCCTTCCTGTGCCGACTTAAGAGTCTTTTAGGGCTCAAAGGACTTTAGAGAAAAAGTTAGTCTCTTTATCATTTCATTTTACAGCTAGGGAAACTGAGGCCTTGCTCAGGGCAGAGAGGACTAAACATGCTTCTGTCTTTTGTTCTATATGGATCCCCCGGTCCCCTGGATCCCACAGTTAGAATTTGTTGCCAGAGTCCGAAAGAACATTCTGAAATCTGCAATGGTTGTTCCACATACACTGCTAGGTTCTGGTTATGTGCTGGGGCTGGGGAACAGTGAGGACTGAGGAGACATAGTTCTTGACCTCATGGAGCTGATAGTCTGGTGGGTGTGAGAAGGAGGGAAAGAAGCAATAGACAGATGGAAATGACACACACACCTCGTGATGGGCCACGAAGGAGACGGACAAGGGCTGAGATCGGACCTCAGAGGGATCACTTTAGGGACCGCGGGCAGAAAAGGCCTTTCTGCAAAGGTGACCTTGAAGAGGCAAGACCTGAGGAGAAGAGCATTCAGCTCAGCAGGAACGATATTTGCAAAGGTGGGAAAATCTCAGCGCCACAGATCCTCATCAGTGCAGCAGCAGTGGGAGCGGGGTATTAACAGAGACTTAATACCTATTTGCTCTTAGCCCCAGCTGCCGGTGATCCCAGACAGAAAGAAGTACTAAGCCCTGGGAGGGACTGCCTGCCTGGGCACCTTTGTCCTAACAGTGCTATGATGTTGGAGATTCGTCACCCCCATTGTACAGATGAGACACGGAGGCTCCAAGCAATGAAGTGCCATCCCCAGCGCACATGGACACCAAGCTCAGAAGACTGAGCCTCCACCACCTGCCTCTCTCTCCCTGCCTTGTCTAGGTGTCTTCCAGAACCACTGTATCCCCCGGAAACCTGGAAGGCTGGTCTGCTTGAGCCCCGGTGGCCTGTGACTTGAATGCTAATGAAAATCCCACTCGAGAGGTCCCAGCATTTGGCACCTCTGGGAGAAGGGATTAGGAAATACAAACAACAAGGATCTTGATTGGGAGGCCTGGAATCGCTCTCCCTCCTAGGGGTACAGAACCCGTCGCCTTCCTCCTGTTGGCTTCTGGGGAGCAGGAGAAGGCCTCAGCTAACCCAAGCCATAAATCAAATGCACAAGATGTGGCTTGGCAGCCATCCCAGTGAAAAAGATCTGGGGGTTTGAGTTGACCACAAGCCAAAAGCTGCTGAAAAAGCCAATGTGATTGTAGGCTGTAAGAGTAGAAGTAGAGTGACAGCCAGCATCCTCCTGGTAGCTCAGGCAGGGCTAGTTTGGGGCTCCACATTTTAAGGAGGTCCACTGAGTCATAGGGACAGGCCATCTCAGGCCTCTAGCCTGTTTTCCACTATCTCTGAGTGGTGCTGGAGTGGATCGGGGTGAGGTCCCAGGGATGAATTCTCTCTGCAGCAGTCACGGGCACACAGCAGAGTTCTGGAGGCCTACTTGTCCTGGAACATTCCCTAGTCTGGATCCCTAAGAAGTATGAGTTCTCTTCTTAATCTCACTTGGTTCCTACCTCCAAATCTAAGCCCTCCTGGACAGTGGGGATTAGAGACCGTGTGTGTGGTTCCATGAGGGCCTGCCCTTGATTTGAGGACAGATTTACTCCATAAAAACTCAGCAAGCTGTTTCTCAATGATCACTTTGTGCCCAGCTCTGTGTCAGGCACCAGGCACAGAGTTGAATAAGACATAGTCCCTTGGCCTTGAGGCTCACCGTCTAGCAGGGGAGAGAGAGTATGATGAGCTAGGGGTATCAAGGAAGGCTGTCCAGAGGAGGAGCCATTTGAATAAGGTATTAAAGGATGAGTAGGAGTCTGTCAGGGTCAGAAGAGACCAAGGACATTTCAGACAGGCCGAACAGCGTGTGCTGGAGGCGTGGAGGGACTGGAGCACAGGGTCTATGGGGGAAGGGTTCAGACACAAGGTGAGAGAGTTGATCTGGGATTATGTCACAAAGGGTTTTGTGTGCTTGGTGATGGAGTTTGGGGTTTTATTTTCCAAGAGCAGGGAAGCCAGGGGCGATCCTATTCCAGTGCCCAAATGGCCACATAGCCCTGGTGCCCTCAGCCCTTTCCTCCAGCAGCCTGCCTGGGCCCTGGCCCCCTCGCACTCCAGCCCACCTGCTCTGGCCTCAGATGGCCCTCTCCCCAGTTTCAAAGCTTTCCTGTTTCCTTTTTGTTTCCTCCAGTTCTCTCCCTCCCCTAGGTCTTGAGCCCTTCCTCCCCTGTTGTGCCCAGCCCCACCTCTTCACCACTAAAAACGAACCGGGCACCTGTTAACAACAGCAGCCACCATTTATTGAGCACCTGCTGTGTTCCAGGCTTCATATAAGTTATCAGGGGGCTGTGTTTCCCAGTGGTTAGGGGCACAGGCTCTGCAACAGGGTCCTTCTGGCCTTGAACTCTGACTCTGCCACTGACCTTGGGCAAGCTCCTAACAGTGCTATGATGTTGGAGATTTGTCACCCCCATTGTACAGATGAGAAACGGAGGCTCCAAGCAATGAAGTGCCATCCCCAGCGCACATGGACACTAAGCTCAGAAGACTGAGCCTCATCTGGGAAATCGATTAATGAATAGGACTTACCCTGCAGTGAAGACTTGGAGTTAATAAGCGTAGAGTGTGTGCTTGCATCATCAATTCCTACAGCAACCCCATGAGTACTATTGATATTCCCACATCTAGAGGAGGTGATGGAGGTTCTGCAGGGCTGAGTAACCCACCCCCAGCTAGCGTTGGAACTGGGACGGGGGTGCGGGGGCATTACATCTGAGGCCATAGGCAGGGTCTTAACTACTCTATCACATGGCCTCGCCTCCTCAAGGCTGGTGCCTGGGCTGGGCTTAGGGATCCACAGCTCAAGGGGCTCCCAGCCTGGTGGGGAAGATGCCCCGGTCAGTAAGCACTTTCCAAACAATGTCTGGGGAAGCCTGTGGGGTGGAGGCGCTGGGTCTGGGAGCCCAGAGGAGGGGTCTTTACCACTGTGGTTTCCTGGAGGTGCAAACACTTGAGCTGTATTGGAAGACTAAGAATGACAAGACAGAAGCGAGAAAGGAGAAGCATGCGAGGCTGAGGGAGCAGTGTGGGCGGAGGGGTGCAGGTGGGAAACTGCATGGCAAGGCTGAGGACCTGCTGCTCGTTTGCGGCAGCTGGAACCCAGAGTCTGTGGTTGCAGAGATGCAGGACACGAGGCTGGACAGGCAACAAGCCACCTACCCAGCAACAGGTGCGTGCCAACCTCTCTGTGCCCAAGGCTGAAGATCGGGCCTGTCTTTGGCAGGGTGGTCTGTGAACCTCTGGAGAAATCAGAAGAAGTCTGCCCGGTCCCTGACCTGGGACTTTTTTTTTTTTTTTTTTTTGAGACAGAGTCTTACTCTCACTCTGTGGCCCAGGCTGGAGTGCAGTGGCACGATCTCGGCTCACTGCAACCTCCGCCTCCCAGGTTCAAGTGATTCTCCTGCCTCAGCCTCCCTAGTAGCTGGGATTACAGGCACACGTCACCACGCCTGGCTATTTTATACTTTTAGTAGAGATGGCATTTCACCATGTTGGCCAGGCTGGTCTCGAACTCCTGACCCAAGAGATCTGCCTGCCACGGCCTCCCAAAGTGCTAGGATTACAGGTGTGAACCACCGCACCTGGCCACGCCCTGGGACATGCTTGAATCATTAAGTCCTTTGCAGCAGAGCAGGTACCTGGGCATCCTAGGCTCCTCTGCAGGGATCCTTAGGGTCTAACTGATCCCAAACTTTCCCAGGGCCAAATGGCTTCTTAACAAGTTACTTTAAAATACTCCCATTCCCCAAACTCACCAAGATCCCACACCTTCTCAGTTTTAAAGGGTCAAAAGTTCAAAATTACAAGCCAACAGCAAGATTTGCAGCAAAAGTGATCTCTGGCCAACAGCCGGGAGACTTTATGACAAATTGCCTAGACATGGCCATTTAGAGCAATCACCTTTAAATGGTGCTTCAGACTTCCCCTAAATGTCTCCTTTATTTGAACAATGTGTTTATAGGGCCTGGGGCTGCTGTGCTGTCTGTGTATGTGTGTGTGTGTAAGGAGAATCAAAGCAGAGGAAAATGACAAACCTCTAATCTTACAGACCATTTTCAGCTCAGCCCTTATAAAAATGAGGAGTCCTGGTTGTTTCTAAAAATGGCTCTGAAAGTTCATAAACTTGACAAGCACTTAGCTCTAGCACCCACAGAGAAGGACTAATCCTCGAGAAAACTGAAGATGAGGAGTCGGGAGGCAACTTGTGGTGAAGGGCAGCCTGCAAAGATAGCCCACACTGTCACCAAGTGAGGGCTTGAGACCACAACTTCCTAGCTTATTTTCTCGGACCTCATGGGAACCCTGCTTAGAAGGGTCGCTTTAGTTACAAAAGAGGCCAGAACTAATGTTTTAACATTTATCTTCTATTAAATGATGGTTCACACTTAGTGCTTACCGTGGGGCAGATGCTGTTTTAAGTGCATTATATGGATTAATCATGTAATCTCAAATTATACTATAATTATCCCCACTTATAAGGGATACAGGCATAGAGAGGTAAGTCGCTTGTCCAATGTCACTGATGCAGTGAGTGGTAGAGGAGGGATTTAAATCAAGCTGGACACCACGTGCTTTCAGCCACTGCTCACTCACCACTCAGGGAGTGGGACTCCACGCTGGATGGAGTCTAACTCATCATCGTCACCTCCCCTGCTCTCATCACAACATCCTGATGAACTCCTGGCCCTGTTTTATAGCTGAGGAAACTGAGGCTCTGAGCATTCAAGTGGCCTGGCCAGGAGCACACAAATCCGGGTGTGGGCAGAGCCAGGGTCTACTCCTGCTGCCTGGTTCCAGGGCCCGAGTACCTTGCAGGGTATGGAGCTGCCAAAGGCCTTCAGCTGCAGGCAGGACCTAGCGCCCTCTTGACCTGACCAAGGACCCCAAAGGACTGGGGTCAGTCAAGGTCCCAAGGATGCCGGCCCCAGGCTATAGGCTTCCTTCTTGGGGGCTTCCTGGGGGATCCGGTGCCTGGCCCAGCTTCGCCTCCTCAGAGAAACAGTGCTGTGCTGTGGTTAGCAGTGTGTGCTCTGGAGCCAGCATCACCACTTCCTAGCTGAGTGACCTTGGGTAAATTATATAACTTTTCTGTGCCTCAGTTTTTCCACCTGCAAAATGGGGATAATAACACTGTCCCTCCTAAGGTTGTTGAGAAGACGGCTAATACTCGTGAAGCACTTAGACCCTGCTGTCAAACTGGACGGCCTCCTGCCTACCCCTAAGACCCCTCTCACTATAGACAGCTGCCTGGCTGGGCCAGCCTCTCAGCTGCCTGGGTCTTCTGCCAGCCCCTGCCCCTGCAGAGACAGCAGCAGCACTCTGGGTTCCAATCCCAGCCCTGCTCTTCCTGGCTGAGGCTTTTGGGCACATGAGCATATACCTCTCTGAGTCTCTGTCCTCTTATGCGTTAAACAAGGGCAATAAGCCTGTTTTAATAACAGTGTGGCAATGTACGTTAGCTCAGCCATTGTGGAAAGCAGTGTGGCGATTTCTCAAAGATGTACCATTTGACCCAACAATCCAACAATCCAAATATTTAGGTAGATGCTCAGAGGAATATAAATTGTTCTACCATAAAGACACATGCACATGTATGTTCACTGCAGCAGTATTCACAACAGCAAAGCCATGGGGTCAACCTAAATGCCCATGAACAGTAGAATGAATAAAGAAGAGGTGGTACATATACACCATGGAATACTACACAGCCATAAAAAAGCCTTTGCAACAGCATGGATGGAGCTGGAGGCCATTATCCTAAGTGAACTAACGTAGGAACACAAAACCAAATACCACATGTTCTCACTTATAAGTGGAAGCTAAACATTGAATACACATGGACACAAAGAAGGGAACAAGAGGCCGGGTACGGTGGCTCACGCCTGTAATCCCAGCACTTTCGGAAGCTGAGGCGGGCAGATCACTTGAGGTCAGGAGTTCGAGACCAGCCTGGCCAACATGGTAAAACCCTGTCTCTACTAAAAATACAGAAATTAGCCAGGCATAGTGGCAGGTGGCTGTAATCCCAGCTACTTGGGAGGCTGAGACAGAAGAATCACTTGAATCTGCAAGGTGGAGGTTGCAGTGAGCTGAGATTGCACCACTGCACTCCGGCTTGGGCAACAGAGCGAGACTAAGTCTCCAGAAAAAAAGAAAAAGAAGAAGGGAACAAGAGACACTGGGGCCTACTTGAGGGTGGAGGATGGGAGGAGAGAGAGGATCAAAAAAACTACCTATTGGGTACTATGCTTATGACTGGGGTGACGAAATAATCTGTACACCAAATCCCCATGATATGCAATTTATCTATATAACAAATCTTCACGTGTACCCCTGAACCTAAAATAAAAGTTAGGAGAAAAAAAAACACAGTGGCAAGAGCAAGGACTTAGAATTAGACAGACCTGGTTCTCTGCTTCTTGATCTCTGCATGGTCTTGGGAAAGTTGCTTGAACCCCCAGAGCCTCAGTTTCCTCAGGGGTAAAATGGGGACACTCCCTTGCAAGGCTTTGTACTGTGAGGACAAAATGAGGTTACAGCTGGACGGTGCCATGTACTTGCAGGGGCTCAGTAAGTGGCCGTTAGTATGACTTATTTCTCCTTGCAGGGATCCTTCATTCAACAGATACAATCCCCTACCATGTGTTCTAATTGCTCAGATACAGCCACAAGCAAAACAGCTCGGTTCCTACTTGAGAGTTTATCATCAAATCGGGAAGATGAAAAATAAACAGGTATTAGATAAACACAGGGGGATGTGCTAGAGGGTGCTGGGGGGCTGCTTTGGCTGGTGGTCAAAGGAGGCTTCTCTGAGGATGTGGCATCTGAGCTGAGACCTGAAGGACAAGAAGGTGCCAGTTAGGGGGAGTTACAGGGAGAGTGCAGGGAAGGGTATTCCAGGCAGAGGGAACAGAATGTACAAAGGCTCTTCCTCAGAGGGAATGAATAAGGCTGGAGCTCAGTTTCAGGCTGTACAGAGGTTTGGCCGCTGAAGCAGGTGAATAAGAGGGAACTGAGTGGGAGACAGGGCAGAGCAGGAGGAAGGAGCCAAAACTGTGGGCCCCATGGCCACAGAAAGGAGGCTGAGGGTGGCTCTAGGTGTGATGGCAAATGATGGGAGGGTTTCGGTGGGGCTGGAAAGTGGCTTGTGATGTGAACAGTTCCCTCTGTCTGCTGAGTGAGGAATGGGCTATGGGGGCACAGGGAGGCCAGGGAGGAGGCTGAACCACAGTTCAGGCATGGATGACTATGGATGGACAGGGTGGTGACAGTGAGGGGTGGAAAGGGGCGGTCAGATCTAACAGTGACCCGTGAGCAAATTCTTCAGCCTTTGGTAACACCCCACGTGAATGTGAGGTAGTGACGAGTGAGATGCTGTGTTATCCTTCTGCAAAGGAATAAACGTATTTCCTTTGGAATATTTCATGATTTCAGCACTGCCTCTCCCCAAGGACTCGCAATCAGTGAGCTGGCTGCCCATCGAGAGCTAGTAATTAGGCTTCTGGGACAGGTGCCCGGGGGGCTGGCAGAGCCTCCTCTCTGGGCTATGCAGACAGAGCCTGTAGCCACGCTGCTCCTTGGCAAAAAGTTGAAAGAGAAGAAAGTTACTCCCGGCAGCTCCTTGCTCCATTTTTAGGGTTCTCCTGTTGCCCCTCACCCAACCCCAGGCATGTGGCTCCTCCAGCTGTCTCGAGGCCCCATGGGACCCCTGCTGGTAGTCTCAGATCTTGCCCGGCTCCTGGCATCGGCCCTCTGTCTCCAGCCCTGCGCCATTCTCTCTGATGTCAGCTCATGCTGAGAGAGGCCAGGGATGTGTCTTTGCCAGGGAATCAAAATGTTACACTGTCTGTACCCTGCATGCATTAAAACAGGATCCCTCCTGGAGACACCAGGCCTTCATCCCAGATGTTCATCAAATGATGGACACTTCCGGCACTGTGACATATACAGCAGGAGTGACCATGGGGCCGACAGGGCATGGGGCTGCCATTCACATCTCGCCATGGCCTCCCCCTGCTCCCACCTTCAAGACTGAGTCACCCCCAAAACCAGCCTGACAATCACCTCTTTCTAGAACAATCCTACCTTCTGCTTCTGTGTTTCCTAAATGTGGCCACGTGCATGCCTTCCACCCCCATAGCCTTGAGGGAGATGCCATCTCTATTCCCCTGTCCTGATGAGGAGAGTGAGGCTCAGAGAGCGAAGTCGCTGTCCGGGGATATACGGGGTGTTGGTGGCAGAAGTAGGCCAAGGTCCCCACTGGCTTGGAGTTGAGCATGGCCTCCTTTGCACCGAGGCCTCCCAGCAGTCCAGACTCCCTCCTGCTCTACAAGGACTTAAATGACAGCAAGAGGCTCTGGTTAAGATCACAGGAACAGCAAGAGGCCATTTATGGGTAGTGACAGACAGGAATGGACAGCAAAGCCTGTGTCCCCCACAAGCTTTATAACTGACCATGACAACTACTTAGATAAGACACAGTCATCTTGGATCATTCAGGCACTAACCCGCTGCCATTTGTCTACTAATACCATGATTAGAGCCCGTCACACTGCTCTAGGGTTGGTAGTATGCAGACTCATTCACTTGTTTCTTCATTCATTCATTCCACAGACACTGATTGAGAACCTGCTATGTGGCGGGCACCTTGCTGGGGCCAGAGATGCAATCTCTGCTCCTAGTAATTGCTCCTCTGTCAGACAGTGAGCTCCTCAGGTGGCTAAAAGAGTGGCCTTGAGAGTCAGACCACTTCCTGGCTGTGTGACTTTGGGTATCTTTCTGTGCCTCAGTTCCAGCACTTTGGGAGGCAAAGGTGGGTGGATTGCTTGAGGCCAGGAGTTCCAGACCAGCCTGGGCAACATGGCAAGATCCCATCTCTGCTAAAAATACAAAAATTAGCCGGGTGTGGTTGTGTGTGCCTGTAATCACAGCTACTTGGGAGGCTGAGGCACGAGAATCGCTTGAGCCCAGGAAGTGGAGGTTACAGTGAGCCGAGGTCGCACCATTGCACTCCAGCCTGGGCGACAGAGCAAGACTCCATCAAATAAATAAATAAAATAAAATAAAATGATTTGAGCATTTTCCATCCAAGGTTTTACCACCCTGATGGTCACCACTAGGCTTGATTTCTAACAGTTGTGTCCCAGACTTCCTCCTCTTTTAATCATCCTGGTAGAGTATGCAAAATTTATTCATCAGGAGTTTATCTATCAAGAGTATCTTTACACTTGTGCTTAAGTAGTCATCGTTAGTCCTTCAATAAATACTATTTTTTGAATGCCACACACCACGCTAGAGGTTTTAGTGACATCATCTCATTTAATCCTTATAACATCCCTATGAGTCTGGCACTATTTCTCCCATTTTGCAAAGGAGAAAACAGGCTTAGAGAGAGGCTGCATGACATCTATCTGTCCATCTATCCATCCATTCATCCATCCATCCATCCACCCATCCATCCAAGATTTACTGAGCACTTATGACGAAGCAGCCAGGCACTGCGCCAGGGCTACGTTCAAGTCCCAGCTAGTAACGAATGAGATCCAGTCCCTGCCCTATCCGGGCTCCCAGCCTAGACCTATGTTAAATAATTAGCAGTATGATGAGGTCTACAAGTGAAGGAGTGTAGGGTACGATAGGTGAGTTCAGTAGGGGCTTGACGGTCTAGTTCACTGGGCTTCAGCTCAAAATAGCCTAGAAACTTTGCTTCCTGAGTTGCTCCTGAGTTGCTCCTCCCAAGTCCCAACTTTGCCCATTCACCAGGGTTGGTGGCCCTGCTATGATGCCTTCTAATGTCAGTTCATAGATGTCCTTCATCCTCAGACACCTGAGGCATCTGGACCCTATCCAGGACCCCATGTTTGCCATGTGTTTGCTGGCTGAGTGCTGATTTCAATGTCCTTTCCTTTGGGAAGCCTTCCTTAACCACCACCCTGCCCCCTAACCCTGTCCTTGAATAGCCAGGTTGTTCTCTTCTCCAAATTCCCACAGGGATTTGTGTATATCCCTGACTTTCTCCCCACATCACAATTACTTCCCCTTTGACTTTCTTCTCCCCCAGACTTTGAGCCTCTTGCTGATGGTCACCAGGCCTTATTCATCTTTGGTGGATACTCCATAAGAGTTGCTTTCAGGAATAAATGGAGACGCAGAGTGGGTGAAAGACCCTGCGTTGGAGTGTCAGATCGTTCTGGCCAAATGGCCTTGGGCAAGTCCAGGGTTAGGATTTAGGGTTGGTATGCATAGTTTCATCTTGCCCTCCAACTCTGACCAATTGACTGATGGTTGCCCAGAGTGTTGCCCTGAGATTCAGAAGATCCTGAAGTAGCACGTGGGTTGGCAGGAAGGGCATCGTGATTGATTGGCACTGTCTGCCTTGGAGTCAGCAGAGAAGTGGCAACAGGTGTTCCGCATTTCTAATATCCTGGGAAAGCTGTTTTGCTGTTTAGGGCTTTGTTTTTCCCATCTGCAAAATGAGCAGACTAGACTCAATTATACCTGACCCTCTAGGATTCTGAACCCCACACCCTTCTCTAGTATGATTTTCCTTTTCTTTTTTTGTTTTATGTTTTTTTTTGTTTTGTTTTCATTTTTGAGACAGAGTCTCACTCTGTCGCCCAGGCTGGGGAGCAGTGGCGCCATCTCGGCTCACTGCGAGCTCTGCCTCCTGGGTTCACGCCATTCTCCTGCCTCAGCCTCCCAAGTAGCTGGGACTACAGGCACGTGCCACCACACCCAGCTAATTTTTTGTGTTTTTTTTTTTTTAGTAGAGACGGGGTTTTGCCGTGTTAGCCAGGATGGGTTCAATCTCCTGACCTCGTGATCCACCCGCCTCGGCCTCCCAAAGTGCTGGGATTACAGGTGTGAGCCACAGCACCTGGCCTCTAGTATGATTTTTTGAAAAATCATACTAGATTTTCGGGGACAGGAGCTACATGCTAGCTTACCCCAGGGCCTGGTGCATGGAAGGTCTTGGGTAAATGGTGGTTGGATGAATAATCTTACTTGGTCACCATAAGACTCTGTAGGGAGAACAGGGCTTATGATTCCATTTTAACGTAAGTGGAGCTAAAAGGGATAATGAAGCAAAAGCGCATGCCCAGAGCCACACGGTTAACGCCTATACTATTCCCTGGGTCTTCTGACTCCTGGCCTATGCCCCTTCCCCTGATTAGTTTAATGTGCCTTTCTGAACAGATATGTTCCCTTATGTGAATCTAATAATGACTGTAATCACCAACCTTATTGCATTTTGACTCTACAAAGCATTTTTACATTGGTTATTGCACTTGAGCTTCACTGGGATCGGGGGTGACCCATTGCCCTGAGATGGCAGAGTGGAACACGGATGTCCAGAGAGGGCATGGGATCTGCTAGGGTCACACAGATCTGGGACTCAAACCCATGTTTCTCAGTGACAAACCCCGGGCTCTGTTTATCTGCCCCTTACTAACTAGCTCTTAAGTTTGATTCCACTTCTTTCCTCATGGCCACCTCTGCTTTTTCAGGAAAGATGAAAGAACAAAGACATTAAGGGATGAAATAGGAGCCAAGCTCCCCTCTTCCTTGAGGCCAAGCCCCACCTTGGGTCACCTCTTTGGGGGAGGCCTAGAAAGGGAGAGAAGGGGTCATTAGACCCAAGCAGTGGGGCACCAGCTGGACAACAGGCCTCCTCGGTCTTCCTGGCGACCCCAGCCTGGGTTCACACCAGCTGGGTAAACAAGAGCCAGCCCTTCCAAGGGCTGGGGGTGGGCTGGGGGACTCCAGCCCCTCTCAGGCTGCCAGTCTGTTGCTAAGGATTCTGGGAAGGAGTGAGGAAGGCCAAGGTGAGAAGCTGAATGGGAAGGACTGGTCTGGGACTGTCCTGAGGAAGACAGGGATGATCTGGAAACAGATGGGAAAATGGCTGAAACTTGACGTTCATCTTCTCCCTCTCCTTGCTCCATACACGCCTAGTTTAATCTGCTAAACAGTGTGCAACTCTGGGTGTGTTACTTGGTCTCCCGTGACTCAACTTTCTCATCTGTAAAATGGGCCCAAATTCTTCAGGACTAGAGAAACTCTTTTATTTCTCCCACCTACACTCATGTTAGAGAACCCCCATCCCTCTCATAAACTTGTGACTCTGTAAACATCACATCCTCCCCACCCCGCACAGCAGCTGGCCAGCACAAGGAAAGCAGGCATCTATGTGTGTGCAGGGAGTCATACTAGTAAGTCTCTCTCCCCGACTGTGGAAATGGCCCTAGAAAGGGGACCGGGGGTCCCAGGGGCCCCTGTGACAGCGGGAGAATGGCTTCCCCCCTTCAGGTCTGGGCTGCTTTCTTTATAACACTGGGAGCTGAAATAATTAGGACCCTCTGGTTGGGACGTCTTTTGAATGACTGACAGCTCTCCCATCCCTGACTTTGCTGACCCAGTGCCCAAGGCTGTCTGCAGACTTCTCCATCTCTGCACACTCAAATCCAGTTCAGGCCCCCCTCCCCCGCCGTGTAGGGCCTCTCCTGGTCTTGCTCCAGCCACTTGGAACCACAAAGGCCCTCTTCCCACCTCCTGTACCTCACAGGACTTTGTCTGCATCTTTGAGGAAATAAAAAGCTTTCTACCAGGGCCCTGGGCCGTCTACCTCCTGGGCCCGTGGGCTCTTTAAAGAAAGCTCTGTCTTCTCCTCAGTTTCCCCAGTGCCCAGCACAGGGCCCAGAGCACAGCAGGTGCCCATCACAGCTTTGTCCATTGGACAGAAGAAATGAACAAGAGGGCTGGCCTCATTTCTGCCCCCTTCCTGGCCCTGGCACATGCTACAAAAGGCCAGGGTCACCGCGGCTCTGAAATTTACTCATTTTCTTAAAACACACAGAAAAGGTGAGACAAAAGGTAGGAGAGGGCTGGGGATTTCAGCCATCTGGCGGGATCTGAGGCTGCAGGCCACGCACAGGCCCCCAGAAGGTCAAGTTCAATTACTGGCTGGCTGTAAGACCTTACCTGGTTGATCCCTGACCTAGCAGTAGCCATTACGCACTCCCTCCTGCATGCAGGATAAAAATGTCCAACGCACAACATTCTACGGATCAATGTACCAAAATACACGCCCATTGAAGCAACTGCTCACAAAACCACAATAGCTGTCTTCCTCCAGTGTTCTCAAACAATGCGAAAATGGGGCAAGTGAAGGGGCCTCGGTGCACTCCTTGTCTGGTTCATCTTTGTGCCTCCGAGAGCCTGGTGTAGAGTTGGACTCAGCACAGTCTGAGGAATGAGTGGCTCTCCCCCCACCCTGGTGCAAGCTGAGCTCTCTCTTGGACACACACGCTCTGTGGAGTGTAGACGATCAGAAGGCTTCGGGGAAATCAAAAGCGGCTACGCTGGAAAGGCCGGGGCCCCTCTGGAGAGGCTGCTCCGTGGGGCCCCCGAGCCCCCGGGCCGGTGATTCATGTCTCGCTTGCTCCGGGTGGGAGCACAGGCCGAGTACGAGCTGAATTCATAAGACCTTTCTCTGTTTCATCTCACAGATGTTTCTGGGATGGATGTGTCAAGGAAAAAAAAAAAAAAGGCTGAAGTTGAGAATTCCAACTCAGCACATGTCCTCCAGCCCTCAGAGACGTGACGAGGGATTAAAACGCCTTTTCTCCTCATTTGCCCAAGATCTCAGGAGAAAGCCAAGTGGCATCCCCATCAGGGCTGTCCTGGGCACCCGCTGGCTACGAAGACAACCTCCTCATTAGCCTGGCTTTCCTCTGAAAATGAGCTCACACAGACTCCATTGTGGGTGCCTGTGTGAACGTGTGTGGTGTCAGGTACCCCTTACCGTGCTCCAGACCCATTCCCATATGGAATAAAGCCGACTTCTGAGTACTTACAATGGGCATTGCACGGAGCACCATGGACTCGTTCACTCACAACCCCATGAGGTCCACGTCCTTATCCCATTTTCTAGATGATTTGCCTACATGTATGAAAGCATGCCCACATGCGTGCATGTCTGTTCATGTGCACAAAATGTGCTTACATGTGCAACCCAGTCTTTATATATCCATATGCAAACATATGTACATGTCTGTGTGTCTCTGTACACATATGTGGGTATGTGTGTACACATCTTCCTGTTATGTCCTCTTTCAAAATGGGTACCCTTCTTTTTTTTTTTGAGATGGGGTCTCGCTCTGTCACACAGGCTGGAGTGTAGTGGTGTGATCATGGCTCACTGTAGCATTGATCTCCTAGGCTCAAGCGACCCTCTGGCCTTAGCCTCTTGAGTAGCTGGGACTACTGGCACATGCCACCATGTCCAGCTAATTTTTGTATGTTTTGTAGAGACGAGGTTTCGCCACGTCACCCAGGCTGGTCTCAGACTCCTGGACTCAAGCGATCTGCCCGCCTTGGCCTCCCAGAGTGCTGAGACTACAGGTGTCAGCCACTGTGCCCGGCTGATAGGTACCCCTTTTTTGAACTCCTGTGCTGTATACAATGCTTTACTTTTCTTATCATTCTTTATGGCATCACCAGTCCTGGCAAGGCAAATGGTATTAGGTTGGCAAACTATGCCCCTGCAGGCCAAATTGGGCTTGCCTTCTTTTTATTTATTTTTATTTTTTTGAGACAGAGTCTCGCTCTGTCGCTCAGGCTGGAGTGCAGTGGTATGATCTCGGCTCACTGCAACCTCTGCCTCCCAGGTTCAAGCGATTCTCCCACCTCAGCCTCCCAAATAGCTGGATTACAGGTGTGTGCCACCACACCTGGCTACTTTTTGCATTTTTTGGTAGAGACAGCCTTTCACCATGTTGGCCAGCTGGTCTCAAACTCTTGACCTCAAGTGATCCGCCCTCCTCAGCCTCCCAAAGTGCTGGGATTACAGGCATGAGCCACCGTGCCTGGCCTTGCCATCTATTTTTGAGAATAAAGTTTTATTGGCACACAGCCAGACTCATTTGTTTATGTGTTGTCTATGGCTGATTTTATGTCACAGTGGCAGAGTTGAGTGGTTGCAACAGAGATTGTAAAACCCACAAAGGCTAAAATTTTAACTTTCTGGCCCTTTACAGTTTGCTGTCCCCAAATCGACATGTTTTACATAAGGAAACTAAGATTCGGACAAGGTATTTTAATCATCCAAGGCATGGAATTGTTTAGCTAGGCTAAACACCTTGGCCACCATACAAGACCCCCTCTCATATCTGGATGTCTTTGGGAGAGTTAACCGTTCCTACACACTTGTCACTCTGTCCCCAGGTACTTACACACCTGGCGAAGGTCTGTGGTCCTGTATGAGACTTTCTGTGTGGTACATCTGGGGGGAAATAGTGTAATTTTTCTTTGTTGGGAGCAGGGCTCTTATTAGTTAGCTCATTTGAGTCTAATAATTTGTGTCTACTTACTCCATGGATTTTTGAGAAAGCTATGCTAAAATATCCCACCAACTGGATCTGATTTGACACTTTCTTCTTACAAGTGTATCTGTTTTTTTTTTTTTTAAAGTGTTTTGAGACTAAGTTCAGGATTATTATATCTTGTCATTATAAGATATAATGACCTTCTTTGTCCCTAATAATGCTGTTTTGTCTTAAAGTCTTTTTATCCTCTGAAATGTATCTTGCTACCTATTTTATTCTAGAGAATATTTGCTGATACATAATTTTCTCTCCTTTTACCCTTTGTGCCTCATTATCTCGTAGGCTTGTCTAAAGTAAGCAGATAGAGCTGTACTGTTTTTCCTCATCCAAACTATGAATTTGTTTTTTAACAGTTTTGAACCCATTTTCATTTATTGTGAACACTAACATGTATTTGACTTTATACTCTTATGCTGTGTGTTTTATTTATAATCCATTTAAAACTTTTTTCTCCTTTCTTAATTCTGTGGAATTGATTGTAATTGCTGTATGCCTTTTTATTCCCTCTGCTGGTTCAGAAGTTATATATTCTGTCTTTCATGGGTACCCTGACATTTTTAACACTCACATTGGCCTCAACCAAGCCAAAAGTTAATTGCTATCCCTATCTACCTCCCAAACCATTTTAGTATATTGTAATTCCAATCCTATTCCTCCCAGCTTCTATTTTATGGCTGTATTTTTGTTCCATCTACTATTTTAAAAATCTCTTAAATGAGGCCGGGCATGGTGGCTCACACCTGTAATCCCAGCACTTTGGGAGGCCAAGGAGGGTAGATCATGAGGTCAGGAGTTCGAGAACAGCCTGGCCAATATGGTGAAACCCCGTCTCTACTAAAAAATACAAAAATTAGCCAGGCATGGTGGCGTGCACCTGTAGTCCTAGCTAATCAGGAGGCTGAAGGCAGGTGAATCGCTGGAACCTGGCAGGCAGAGGTTGCAGCGAGCCGAGACTGCGCCGCCACTGAACTCCAGCCTGGGCGAAAGGGCGAGACTCTGTCTCAGAAAAAGAAAAAGAAAAAAAAATCCCTTAAATGAAAAACCAAGTCACCCAAGGATTTTCCTTTCTTTCTTACAAGGTTATATCAATATCATCTCTAGTATTTTTATGTGTTTATATGGGGGTGGGGAGATGGGGCATCCACATGAGCACAATTCATGTTCCAGAACATTCTCCCTGTCTGTATACATGTGTATTCACTAAGCCACATGTGCATGGCTGTGCATGCATGACTCTTACTTATACATGTGAGTCTGTGGACACCTATCTGTCCCTTGTGCAGGTGCTGTAGTCATTAACAAAATATTTATTGTACCCCCTCTTCTTCTATTACACAGAAAGTGTTGGCTGAAGCCTCAGAGTCTTAGGTGCTCCCACCTAACAGTTGTGATGACTGCTGATAAATGCTCTGATAAATGTCTCAAAGGTTGTGGGAAAGCAGAGGAGTTGTACTAACCAGGCTCTTGTGTGGTCAGGGAGGGATTCCCGGAGGAAGAGGCCTCTGACGTGAATCATGGCAGAGGAATAGCAACCACCCAGACTGAAGAAGAGTGGTGTAGCCTGGCTGGGGTGGCCCACTCCATGACACGATCACTAGGGGTGCATCCCAGGCCAAGGGTTAGAAGCTGTGTGATTCTGAACAAGTCCCTTAACCTCTCTGGTAAGAATCCTGGACACCTTGCGGAAGTATTGTGAGGCTCCAAGGAGAAAAAGGATGAATGTGGCTTGCAAGCTGAGAAGGGATACATGGGGTCAAGACTGTAAAATTATAGTATTGGCAACAGCCACCATTTCTTGAGGCCCAGTATTGCGAATCTGCCCAGCAACACCGAGAGGTGGCATTGGTTTGCCCTTACTATTGAGAAAGAACCCACAGCTCAGAGAGGTGACACGACTCACCCAGGGCCATGCAGGGCTGGGCAGGCACAGGGGGACTCAGGGCCCATTGTTCTGATGACGTGCACTCTGTTCCTGCTATTCCTGCTGCTGCACCCCAGCCTGGAGTCTCTTGTCCCTACTTTCTGGCTCTTCATCGCTCTCCCTATTCCCTGTTCAAACAGCCAGGGGCCTCGAAGGTCCTCCCGGACTGCAAGAGAGGAAACTAGCACCACCGGCTGCTCCATTTGGGGCCTGGGGAAGCCCAATTCTTCCCCTCCCCGGTACCCCTCCCTCCAGGGGCTCCCTTTGCAGGTTTATGTGGGGCAAAGAATCAGGTTAATGGAATCTTGGCTGCCTCTGGCTAGGTAGGGGGGTGGATAGCTCCCTCTGGAACCCATGATGGTCAGCCCTCTGTTTCCAGCCCAGCCTAACACAGCCCCTCTTGAGCCCTTGGAGAGCCCGAGGGGAGGGTGTCAACATTTCACACCTTTCTGAGGAAGCCCAGGTCAGCATCTCCCACCTACTGCCATGGGGATTGGATTCCCACGATCATTTTGGCCCTCCCCTTATAATCATCTCCAACAACTCTTGCTATGTCTGCCAGCACAGTGTGGCATGGTGTTAAGGCTCTGAATTTGGAAAGCCCTGGATTCCTGCCCTGCTCCGCCTGACCTTAGGCAAACTACTCAGGCTCCTTGAGCCTCAGTTTCTTCATCTGTAACATGGAAATAATAATAGACTTACCTGTAAGGGTTGCTGGGTTGAAATGAGAGGATTCACGCAAAAGGCTTCACAGGCTGCCTGGCATGCAGTAGGCAGCCAATATTTTTGGATAGATCAATGCTATTACACAATGCCTACAGCTGAGTTTTTGTGCAAAATGCTTTCACTTTCTACTAAGGGGGCAGGTAGCAAGGGGCAGCCACTTCCCATCCCAGTTCTGGGTTTGTATCTGGTGCTCACTTACTTCCCAGGATCTGAACACCTTCTATGTGCAAGACACTCTGTAAGTTGCCCTACATAAATCACCTCACTCAATGCCCATCACCATCCCTGCAGCCGCCCTTCATCCCCAGTGGACCTGCTGTTCTTCAAAGCGTACAGGCTGCCAGTGTGGACCTGCAAAGATGCAGTCAGCACTGCTGGGTTGATCTGGGGAGCCCCTGGGTTTACTGCCTGCCTGGCATCCCAGGTTCAGACTTTCAGACTCTGGTAGTCAACACGGAGCATTACCCCTCTTCCTTCATCTAGCTTCCTCTTCCTGACACCCACACACTTGGCCATTCTACCTTTGAAATGTCTGCTGTCATTCTTGGAGCCTCTGTTTTCCTACCAGTAAAACGAGGTGATTGCACTAAATGCTTCTTGTTGATCTAAGACTGTTGGCCTAAAGAAATGAATATGAGGCAGGGTGCAGTGGCTCATGCCTGTAATTCTAGTACTTTGGGAGGCTGAGCCGGGTGGATCATGAGGTCAGGAGTTCGAGATCAGCCTGGCCAAGATGGTGAAACCCCATCTCTACTAAAAATACAAAATGAGCCAGGCGTGGTGGCGGGTGCCTGTAATCCCAGCTACCTGAGAGGCTGAGGCAGGAGAATCATTTGTACCCGGGAGGTGGAGGTTGCAGTGAGCTGAGATTGCACCACTGCAATCCAGTCTGGGCAAGACTCCGTCTCAAACAAACAAAAAAGAAATGAATATGAATTTTGAACACATTAAGGGCCCTTGCCTCCTGGTGGCCCTGTGAGGGAGGTTCTGCTGTTAGTTCCCGCATTACAGATGGAGAAACCAAGGCCTGGGGAGGTAATGTCACTTGCCCAGTGCACTCAGCAATATGAGGTCAGTCAGGGATTCAAGCACAGGCCTGTCTAGCCCTTTCCCTGGTGCGCATGGCCTCCTCCTCTGAGCAGGCTTCTACAGAGGCTGCAAAGAACTTCAAGGAATCACACGGGTCCCCTTCAGTGTCTGTGAACCGCCCCTCCCCTCAGAGCATGGCATCTGATGCCAGCCTCTGGGGACAAAGGCTGGGCAGCCAGCACCCCTCAGTGCAGCCCTGGAATTCCCGCCGAAGCCCTTTCTCTGTATTTTTGGAGCCCAGCCCAGGGTCGGCCCACCAGTCCTGGGAAGGAATTTGCAGTTTCTTGTTTCTAAAGGAAGGAAAAGCAAATTGTCAGCTCTAGTCCCTCCTTCCCAGCAGTCAAACTTGAGCACGATCATGAACTCACACAGCCATTTATTATTTACAAATCCTGACCTCCTTAGCCTGGCACTCAAAAGCCTCTGCTCGGTGCCTCGACTTACCTCTCCTGCCCCATTGCCATCACTTGGAGCCTTTATTGCTGCCCAAACAAAAGCTCCTAATGATTCCTGAACACATCACACACGGCTGTCTCCTGGGCCTTTCCTCCTGTCACTTCCTCTGCCTGGAATGCCCCTGCCATCCGTCATCCCTACAGAGCCAAATTCTGCCTAGCCTGAGACCCAGCCTCACCTCCGGGAAGCCCTCCATGATGCCCTGGCCATCGCCACCATCCCCAACCCCCACAGCACTTCCTCTGTGTCCCCAGATGGCCCTACCATTCCATTCCTTAGAGCAGGGGGCTGTCTTGATTCACATCCACCTCCCCAGTGACCTCAGACGGTGATCTGAAAATGACAACTGACAGAATGGATGAATGACGGATGGGGGAAGGGTGTTTGATGAAAATCAATGTGGCTATTTGCGCACTAGACAGGCAGGTGAGGGTCAAGGCCAGTTGTAGGGAGGCCTCTGGGGACCATGCAGCCATGGTCTCACACCCTGGCTTGGAATCTGGGTGGGGCCTGTAGAGCCGACCCCATCAGGCTGCAGGCATCCTGCCCATAAGCTGGAAGCTGATCTGGTGGGCCCCTAAGACACACATTAACAAAAGGAGAGCTGCTGACCGGAGCCTCTCCCGGCTGGGTGTGTGCTAGGGGTGGGGAGGGGCCAACTGCAGGCCCAGACAACTGCTCCCACTTTCCCTGCCAAGGCTCCAGGGCCTGGGGGCTGCATGTGGCTCCCACCTCCCAGCCCCATAGTGGATCCACCCACTTCGCCAGCGCTCTGAGGAGTAACGAGTCAGTGTCACGTGCTTTGCACAGGATCTGGCACAATACACGTACAATGTTCTTGAGGACTCACAATCTCTAATTCTTGATGTGACACTACGGCACCTGAATATTGAATATTCCACAGTTCTTGACTGTGACATTCTATAACTATCGCATTCTGTAATTCCTGCCTGCAAGTCTACAAGTGAATATTCTATGCGTGTGTGTTTACTGTAACAGTCTACAGTTCTGTGACTGCACCGTTCTAAAATTCCTGCTTGTAAGGCTACAATTTTAATATTCTATGGTGGCACAATTCTTTAATTCTATGATTCTAACCCTTTTATGCCTGCAACATTCTAAAGCTCCTGCCTCTTGGCCTCTCTGTGCCTAGTTGTCTTAGTGCTTCAATGATTAAATGATTGTAACATTCTATAATTCTATGATTACAACCTTTCTAGGCCTGCAACATTCTAAAATTCTTGCTTGACTGTGATTTTAACACTGTGCAATTTTGTGGCCGTGACAGGCAGTGACTGTGATGTCACGCGAGCCTGTCATCTTGGGTTATCTGACCTTGTCACCTTCCCCTATTGCTAGCCCCTGGCTGCTTGACCGTTCTATCAGTGTTCACAGTTCTCTCCGAAAGGTCTCCAGCTTTATTCTACAGTCTGGACCCTCTGGCCTCTTCCTGCCAGAACAAGGATTGGGTCAACTCAATGCTCATCCGTGCAGATGTAGAAGAGGCTCCAGGAGCTGGTAGGTGGGGTGGGCAGGGCTGGGCCGCACAGCTGGAGGGGCCCGAGCCACAGTGTTGGGTGAGTCATGGGCCAGTGTAGGCCCTGCTGCTACTTCTGCCAGGGTCCATGGAGAGGCATATGCACCCACTCATGAATGCCACACTGCAGTCCCTGAGGAGCTTAGCCCCTGGTGGTGTCCCTGCTGTAGTCACTGACACAAGATCTAAAACAGCCATAAGCCCGGGCAGCTGGCTCAACCCAGAGAGAACTGAGTGGGGGTGGCTATAGCCCATCAGTGGCCCAGGGCTGGGGAAGCAGAACAGAGATCCCCCATGGCCACCTCTGCTTTGAAATGTTTGTCTTTGCTTGGGCATCAAAAGTGGCCTCTTTCTCCTTATTCTGAGTGTGTGGCTGTGTGGACACACACATGACTGTGAGTGCTCATCTTTATAGCCTGGCTCTGTCTCTGTATCACTGTGCATGTCCCTCACGTGTAGGTCTCTAAATGCATGTGGATGGTGAAGCCCCCTGGAGCAAGGCCAAGGGTCTGTCACCTTTTGGCTCGTTATCTCTGCAGTCGCCTGAGCCCTGGTGGAGCCATTTCCAGGCATGAGTGAGACAGGGAACAGGAGGGTTAGCAGGTAGCACTCAGAGTTAGGCTTCTTTTAACTCTGCTGGCTCTGTGTAAAGCACTCTGCCCCCAAGGCTGTGGCTCGGGGGCTCTAGCACTTCACCACCATCAACACTGGCGTGGTTTTATTGAGGACTTACTATGTCCCAGGCGCTTTAAATGAGTCTCCTAAATTAAGTCTTCACAGTGACCTCACGAGGTAAGTGCCATCATTACCCATTTTCTAGATGAGAAAATTGAGATTTCAAGAGATGCAGCCCAAAGTCACCAGCTGGCTAGCGGTCAGGTTGCATCCAGGCTTGATGGACAGCAAAGCCACACTACTATGTATAACACTACCCTGCTAAAGGCCAGGCTGGCGGCCACTGGACCCTTGCGGAGAATACACTGGGGACGAGGGGTACCTCTCTTCCACCTGCTCCTGCGGGCCCCTGCTGTGAGCCAGGTTGGGAGCAGAGGACACAGAGATGGGAGCAATCCGGTTCCTGCCATGAATACGTTCAACGCAAGGCAAGAAAGGACCTGGGCCTGGGGGCGGCACATGTTCCAGGGGCTCCGAGGACAGACTGACACATTCATCTGGGGAAGCCAGGGAGGGCTCTCTGCAGGTGGCCTGGTCTGAGCTGGATCTGAAGAAACGTGAGGAGTTTCCATGAGCAAGGGAGGGGAATTGAGAAAGGTGAGGGGTTCTTCTCCTTTCATAGAAATCTTGTGCTCTGGTGGGGAGGAAGCAGGGCAGGAGCTCTGGATTCCATACTCATTTACTAAGAATTTCAGGAAAAACTGGTTTGGCTGAGACTGGACTGAAAGCAAAGATCAACTGGAGGTCAAAGGCAGGGGGAGGGGGCTGTGGGACATCCAGAAAGAACCTGGCTCAATTCATAAACCCTCTCTAGGTTTGGACCTGTGTCAGGCCACGGGGACACAGTGAGCCAGACTGGCTCCAGCATTGCTGGAAGAGCTTGCCGTCCTGGGGGAGGCAGGCATGACAGCATTTCTCAGGGCCAGACAAGGAGGGGGCTGTGGGACATCCAGAAAGAACCTGTCTCCATTCATAAACCCTCCCTGGGTCTGGACCTGTGTCAGGCTGCGGAGACACAGTGAGCCAGACCAGCTCCAGAATGGCTGGAAGAGCTCATCGTCCTGGGGGAGGCAGGCATGACAGCATTTCTCAGGGCTGGACAAGAACACTCTTTAGAAACGGAAATGGTCTTTTGTGGCCCCTGGAGACTACCTCTCCAGTCCTCCGATGCCAGGAGCAAGGACGCCTTCCCCCTTGAGGGATCACTGGGAGAGAAGGGTTGCTTTAGAACTGGTCAAAACCAAATTGTCTGTTTGAGTCAGCATCCAAATCTAAACATCAAAAGTTTAAATTCTCCTAGAATTCCTGGGCCCCTGAGAATATATTTGGGACCCTCTCCCCATTCTGGGGTTTGCAGACCCCAGTTGCAGAAAGTGTGAGCTATATTCTGGGAACTGGTACTACAAGGAAATGCCAAACATACTCCTTAAGCCCAAGGCCGTGGGGAGAGGCAGGTGTGCCCACCTTTTTCTAAAGAGTGCACTATCTATGCTTCTGGAGGTCATGCTGAACGCGCTTAACAGACTCACTGCCTGCAGGAAGGCAGCCTTCCTGCCCCCTGCTTCCTCACTCCAATTCACTCCCCGGCTGCCAGAGGCCAATCAGCTGAACTAGCTACTCTCCTGCTCAAAATCTGGCCATGGCTCCCCAGTGCCCTCAGGGTTACAGCTTAAATCCCTGAGCTGGCATCCAGGCCTCAGCAGGGGCCTCCTCACTCCTCGGGCCTCAGCCTTCAACCCACCCTGCACTCTTAGCTCCCAGCCACTCTGGGACAAGGGGTCTGACTCAGATCCTGGACTCACCCCTCCCCACCTCAGACACCAGCCAGCATCCCCCCGAGACGATCCTCATTTGTCTAACTCTCTTGGCAGATGCTCCTCTGGCTCCTGCCAGGGGCAGACATGTTGATTTGGTTTCCCACCTGCAGCAGGGTCCTGGTAACCAAGGCAGCCACTGCCTCCTCAGCTAGTTCCTGCTTTGCCTTGCAAAAGGCAGAGGCCAACCTGGCCCCCAGGGTGGCCCTAGCCCCTGGCTCCCACTTAGTCCTCCTGCTCCAGATGCCAGGTTTTCTGAGCCAGCTGTACATCTATTCTCTAACCCTGGCCAAAGCATGAGGGGGTTCAGAGAGCATCTTTTTCTCCCTCTTCCTGCCCCTTCCAACTTAAGGATGGAAGTGAGGTGTAAGCCCAGAGAGGGCGAGAGACTTGAAGGTAGCAGCAAAGCTAGGCCTGAGACCTGGGTATCCTGAGTCCTGGACCAGTGCTCTGCTCACCCCCTGATCTAGGCTCCTTCCCAGCCCTCTCCTCTCTTGACCCAAGGGTGGCTGTCATAGTGTGTGTTCCACCTGGATCATCCAAGGAGTTAGGTGTGTATGCAGATCACCCCTGAAAAACTGCATCGTTGGTGAAAGTGGGATGCCAGCATCTAGGTTATCAGCCCCATCTCATTAGCCCCATCCATGGATTAGATCTTCCTTCCTTCTGACCATCTATCCAACTGTATAACTAATGAATGGGGCTGATAACCTAGAATGGCTCAGAGAAGTCAAGTGCTTTTCCTAAGGTCACACAGGAATCCAGGTTTACCTGAATCGGAGCTTATGTCCAGAAAGTGTGGTCAGTTTATGGGGTCTTCTTGAGATCAAGGTGCAGTCACAGACTATGCTCCTGACCTATGACTGTTTTAGGAGCTCCTGATGACCTGAGAATACTTCCTTGAGAAGAGAAGGAAAGTGTCCCATCCCCAAGTCCCCTTCCCCCAGGGCTGCAGAGGAGCCAGGCTCTGTTACCAGCTCTGCCCATTGCTGGGCTGTCTGGCAATGCCCCTGGGAACCTGGCACTGGCCAACTCACCCTTCCCTGGCCACAGGTACCCTGGGACGGAATGCTCACGGGGCTGCCATCCCAGGCTGGAGCTGAAAATTAAATTAAAACCACGACAGGGACAGTTAATTAAAGCAGATTAGTGCGAGACTAATTAGGGACACTGACACTGGAACCATCGCACTCCAAGATGTTAATTAGCTGTTCATTAATGTCAGCTCCCTGTTCAAGGGAGAAATATGAACAGCCCTTCTCCGGGGCTTCATTCTGGAGCTGAGTAAACAGGGGCGGTTGCCCAATGGCAGGCCCAGCCTCCACCCGTCTTCCCTCCCTCCTTCTGGCCCTGGTATCTGCCTACTCCCTTTGTCTCCCTCCTATACCAGTTTCTGAATATTGGCACCGCCAGAGAGACCCTGGACCCATGGAAAGGAAGAGCTCAGCTGGGGCCCAACACACAGCAGTCTGAAAGGTGGCTTACCTGCTCTGTAAGCCAGCCTTGTACACCGGAAACCCTCTGTCTCTGCCTTCCTACTTACTGGCCTGAGTCGGATGGAGGCCTTTCTTCTTCTTTTCTTCTTTCTTTCCTTCTTTCTTTCTTTCCTTCCTTCCTTCTTCCCTCCCTCCCTCCCTTCCCCCATCCATCAATTAGACCTTCCTTCCTTCCTTCCTTCCTTCCTTCCTTCCTTCCTTCCTCCTTCCTTCCTCCTTCCTTCCTTCCATCTATCCAACCATATATCTACACATCCATTCACAAATCCATCTATGATCCATGTATTCATCATTTTCTCCCATCCACTGATGATTTTATAAAAAACCTACCTACCTATCCAGCCCCTCCCAAATACTTAAGTTTCCCTTTGCTGAGCCATTCATCTAGCCACTTATTTAGCGTGAATATGTCCACTCACTCTCTCCACCCATCCATCAACCTATCTTCCTAGGCACTGTTTTACCTGTCCAGCCAGTGAACCTACCAACACATTCGCTGGGTCTTCTATCCACATACAGCAGCCACTCACTTGCTCACTGTCATTCACTCATCTAAACACTGATTCTTCCACCTGCCTACCAATTGCTCATCTTTCCATTCCTCTCATACACATCTATGAACACCTACTATGTGCCAGGTACTATGCTAGGTGCTGGGGTAGAGGAGGAAAACAGAGATGAGGAAAAGCTTAGATAGTGGAATCCTCACTTTTGTTCCTATTTTATAGATGAGAAAATCAAGATTGAAAGAGGTGAAGTTACTTCCCTAAGGTCACCCAGCAAATTATTCATCCAATGTTCATTTAATTAATATTTATTATATTACCTACTTCTATTATTATGTATCACTTGAGGAGACGGTGACAGACACAGTTCCTAACTGGATGAGCATCACAGTCTAGAGTGGTAATTCTCAAAACAATCTGATGAAAGTTATTACGGCTGCCCACTCGAATGCACATATATACACACAGGAAGCATTTTGTGAACAATTTCACAAAGGAGGTTCACAAACCTCCTGAAAGGCCATCCACACATTAGTTCAAGATCCATGGCACTGGCTGAAGAGACATACAAGTAAAGAGAAAGCCAAACCCAGTGTTCTATACATTATAATACAGACATGAAGAGGAGTCAGTGAAGGCTTCCTGGAGGAGGTGATACCCAAGTTGAGTTATGAAGGATGGGCAAGGTTAGCTAAATAGGCTAGCTAACCACCATTTGCACGTTGTGTTTTGTGTGCAAAACTTAGAGGAGCGAGGCAGTTGAGGGTGCTTTCTGGGAGCCGTGGTGGGTCCATCTGGGATGACTGGAGCCTGATGTGTGCAGGGGATGTGGCAGAGCTAACTTGGACCCAGGTCTACCGTCTGGCTCTTCCTAAGAAACAACGAGGACCTGCCTCTGGCCCCACTGTTGCCCTTCCTCTGGGAATGGAGAGGGTATATGTAGGTCTCAGTGGCTCCTAGCTTAGGGCTCAGCCGAACCACAGCCAGACTGTCTCCTGGAGGCCTCAGGCCTGCTGTTCTCTGCCAGGCAGAGGGAACTACATTCCAGGCATGAACCTTAGCCATGTGGCTCTGTGGGATGGGTCCTCTATCATCCCAGCCTCTGCCTGGGACTAAGGATTGGAAGGCAGGGAGTGGAGATCCCTGTGGGCACTGGGCCTGAAGCTGGACAGCAGGCCATAGTAGCACATGGCTGGCTCTCTAGGAGTCGGTCCAGGCTCTGGCCCAGATGCCAGTGCGTGCCCTGACCCAGGACTGGTCCCTTTGGCCAACAGGGACTTCCTTTCACTTTTGCCTGCGCCAGCCTGCTCTGTGATGGTGGCTCCAGACCCGTATCCCATCAGGGCAAGGTCACAATGCTGGCCGACTTCACTGGAGGCAACCAGACATTCCCAAGGAAGAAGGAATTTAAGAGACAGAAAGACCTGGCTTCAAATCACACCTCTGCCAGTTAAGGGCTAGATGACTTCAGGTGAGTTACTTTATCATTCTGAGCCTCAACTGTGAAATATGCATGATATTAACATTGCCGCGTTTGCTTTCTTTTCTCATCTTCATTTTAAATTTATTTTTAGAATTGTTTGGTAGGTCTTTTCCATCACTTTCCTTTTTTTTTTTAATTAAAAAATAGAGATGGGGTTTTGCCATGTTGCCCAGGCTGGTCTCAAACTCCTGGCCTCAAGTGATCCTCCTGCCTTGGCCTCCCAAAGTGTTGGGATTACAGGTATAAGCTCATCCCTTTACCTTTGATCCTTCTCCATTTTGCTTTAGATGTGTCCTTTCAAAAGATCATACAGCTAGACTTACTCTATTTTTTAACCCTATCTAAGAGTCATTGTCTAGCAATAAGGAGACACTTATTTACATTTATAGTAGCACTGTAATTGGTACATAGTAGATGTCTAACAAAGATTATTCTTTCCTCCCGGCATCATCCAAGGACCTTAGTTTTTTTTCTTCGTTATCCATTGCCCCTTCCACAAGTACCACCTCTGGAGCCTCATATGCTGAGGAATATATGGATCTATTGCTAGCAGTAACCTCATTCACTAAGCAAAAGCCACCCCTAGCTTCAGAGTATCTCATAAACTGACTGTCCAAGCAGGAAAGACCTTTAAGATCCTCAGACCAGAATGCTAAAGGCCAAGGTCAGACATCTTTTGTATCCACGTTGGGAACAGAATCAGATCCTCTGTTACTCAATCCAAAGAATAGAATTAATAGAAGCCCCAAAGGGCAACTACCCTAAGGCCCAGGCAAGGGAGAGAGGAAAATGGGAAAGTGAGAGGAACAATCCAAGAACCAGAAGAAATGCCCCAGAATGTAGGAGGGACAGAGGGTATTTCTTGTGCCAATAACTCAGGTTTTGTGATTACTAAGACAGGCTTCCAAACATGATTCTGCCCCCATTTTTTGTTCAATCCTGGGCGAGTGCCTTCCCCTCTCTGGGCTTCAGGTTCCTTTTCTGGGATACCAGAAAGCTGGATTTGATGACTTACTAGACTGCTCTGTAAATTCCCATCTAAACATCGGCATTAGAATAATGCTGATGGAAGTCACTGATGATTGTCCCAATATCTGACCTCCCCTTATTCCTTAACAACAGGCTCTACTTTTTAGCTGGGCACATGGCGTCCCAGAATCAAGCTTACGCTTCCCGTCTGTCTTGCATCTGGGTGGTATAGTCATGTGATTTGGTTCTGGCTGATGAGATGTCAGCAGAAATGGTAGCTGCAATTTCTAGGAAGTGTCCTTAAAAGAAGCACGCGTGTCTATCTTTACCACTTCCTCTTTCCTCCTGGCTGGAATGTGGATGCGATGGTTGGAGGGTTGGCAGCCAGCTTAGATCTTGGGACCAAGACAGGAACCTGAGTCCTTCACGATTATGGAGCTGTACCAGCTGCCTACTTCTGGATTTCATTTACTTGAGGGAAGAATAAACTCCAATCTTGTTGAAGCCACCGTTATTTTTATTTTCTGTTACTCACAATCCAAACTGATGCAAATGGTTAAAAGTGCATGCCATGGATTCAAACATACTTAGTTTGAGTCCTAGTTCTACTAGCACCAATAATCTGAGCGATCTTATGCAAGTCACTTGACCTCTAAGTCTTGGTTTCTCTATCTGTGAAATGGTTATAATAACAAATACTTCTTGGTGTAGTTCCAAGAAGAAAATAAAACATTCATGTAAACCCATTGGCATAGTCTGTGTTTCATAATTAAGGGCTCAGTAAATAATAGCTGCTATTTTTTTTTGAGACAAGCTCTCACTGTCACCCAGGCTGGAGTGCATGGAGTGCCGTGGTGTAATCATGACTCACTGCAGCCTCAACCTCCTGGGCTCAAGTGATCCTCCCACCTCAGCCTCCTGAGTAGTTGGGACCATAGGCACACACCACCACACCTGGCTAATTTTTTTGTATTTTGTGTAGCAATGAGGTCTCACTATGTTGCCGAGGCTGGTCTCAAACTCCTGGGCTCAAGTGATCCTCCTGCCTCAGCCTCCCAAAGTGCTGGGATTACAGGTGTGAGCCACCGCGCTCAGCAATAGCTGCTATTGTTACAGCTCTCATTATTATTATTCTCATCAGCTAATCTCTGCCCTAGGAGCCCCATGAAAGCTGTCACTCCTGTCGCTCTCTGGCTTTCAGGGGAACCATCTTCACTCTGTGTTATACTTGGGATGACACATGTAAGAATGGGAACACTGAGGCTTCAGTGCCAGAAAGACCTGGGTTCACATCTCAACTTTACCATTTATTAACCGTGTGTAGGTCTCACCACCTTTCTGAGCCTGCCTCCCCTTTTCCTGGGGATGGTGAGAGATATCTCAACAGGGTTGTTTTGCAATTTCAACCTGATAACCTTGGGGAGGGTCTGGGGCGGGGTTACTGCTGGAGAAACGGGAGCTGTGGCTATGGCTTCAGGAAGTGCCTGTCTTCAGCATGGAGGATACATGAGTGGTGTGGGTATGACCAGGCTGGTCTCGGCTCTTCCAGAGAAGAAAGTCACACCATCACTCATCTTTTGGTCTAACTGGCCCTGAGGGGGTGGTTAAGACACGGGGAGGAAAACCAAAGCTCCATTAAAAAAAAAAATCATCAATTTGTAGCAATCCAAATAAAAGCCATTAGATGTGGCTTCCTCACTGGAGGTACCCAGGGGCCTCTTCCTCACCAGGCTCCCAGGAAATTGATTGGCAATTACTGACACTAATGGGGGCTGGGGAGGCCTGGTGATTTCCCCTCACTCTCCAGGGACAGTGATGACATGTCAAGATCTGTCAGGCTGAGTCTGTCCCGGGGTGGTCAGGACCCCAGATCTGGCCAGAGATAGGGCAGCCAGCTGGGGTTGAGTCCCTTTGGGGACCCTCACCCCTTTACTTATTTATAACTTGGTTTGACTCATGGTGACTTAATGGCCCTACTGGGGCTATGCAGATGGCAGGTCCCAAGACAGGAGGATGGGTGGGGGTACCAGGAGGCTTCCAGGACTGCCCTTCGACCTGGATCCGGAATTCCATAAAGAAGGCCTCAGTTTTCACAAGAAGTCTTGGGGCAGAAAGGGAAAGGAGGGGCTGCCAGAGAGGCTGGGACAGAGGTTGTGAGAGGCGGTGGCCAGAGATGGAGTTTCGAGGCAGAATGAAAAGGCACAAAGACCAGCAGAGACAGAGAGAGAGAGACACATCTGCTGGGCAAGCAGGCTGTGGAATTGCAGAGCTGGCAAGGCCCTGAGAAGTCATCTAATTCAGGCTTGTCTTTTTATAGCTCCTCGGCAGCGAAGGCACAGAGAGGGGAAGACACTATCCTGAGGTCTCACAGCATGGCTCCGGGGGAGCTGGGACTAGAACTTCATTAGCTGCCCCCAGTGAGCCAGGAAGTAAGAATTCCCCTGGGATGGGGGAACCTAGGTTGGGGTTGGGGGGCATTCACTCTAACCTATGGGGGCCATCTCTGAGCCTGGGGGTGGGGACTCTGTGTAGTGGAGAGAAAGACACATAAACAGATGGCGACAATTCAGAGTGACAGGGGAGGCATGAAGCGTGGGAGCTCAGGGGATGGTCAACTACCCCAGTCTTGGGGGAGGGAGTGGTTAAGGGAAGATTCTTGGAGGTGACGTCACAACTGAGACCTGATGGATAAACGGATGCTAAGACGAATGGTGCAGGGGAGGGAAGAGAAAGAAGGGAATTCTAGGCCTAGAGAACAGCACGTGCCAAGGCTCAGAGGTAGGACTCAGCACATCCCAGCTGCACAGCATGGCTGAAGGCAGAGTGGGAAGGCTGGGCCGGAGGGTGTCAGGCTTTCCTTGTGGGATGGGGAGGAGTTTGACCTTTATCCTGTGTGTAATCAGGGCATGTTTTAGGTAGATACACACCATGACCAGATTTCCATTTCAGAAAGATGGTTCTGGAGTTGCCAGAGGGGAATGGCTGGATGGGGAAGAGGGCAGGCAGGGGGCACAGGGAGACCGCTGCCCAAATCCAGAATGATGACAAGCTCTGCTGAGCCAGGGCGGGGGTTCATGAGGCCAGGAGGGAAGGTGACTACTCAGGGATATTCAGGAGAGAAAATGGGCAGGACTTGGTGTCTGTCCCCACAGCCAGCCTGAGGTGAGGGAGGGCTGGAGGATGACTCGGGGTGGGACTGGAGGAAGAGGTCATGGGGGGCTGGCCAGGTACACTGAGCTTGAGACAGATGGATCGAGCACAAGGACCTGAAGGCAGGTGGGCCACGTGGTCTGGCAGAGGGTGAAAGAGTCAGCTGTAGTAAGGCCGGCAACAGACTAAGGATCAGAGAGGTTAAGTGTCTAAGCCCAGATGACACAGAAGACAGGGGCTTTGCTGGCTTGAATCCCAAAGCCCAGACATTTCCTATCACTCGGGCTGCCCTTCAGGGAAAAGATAAATGGGCTGGGCCCTTCCCATTCAGCAGTTCCACAGCTTATATGCTGACCCCTGTCCCACCTCCCAGTCTAACCCCAGGAAGCTCAGGGATGGAGTCCTCTTCCCGTCCCGCCCGTCAGGTAGGCCCATCCTTGGCTATGGCTATGCAGGCCCCTAGATGATGGGCAGTGAGGCTGAGACCACTGCAGTCCAAGGGCTTGGATCCCTGAGAGTTCATGCCAAGCAGGGGGTCACTCATGCCCAGAGTGTCTATGGGGACCAGGCTCACCTTTAACCTGCCTGCTCTGAGCTCTAGAAGAATGAGTCCAAGAAGCTCAGGCACTGAAGACCCCTGTGCCCAAAGCACACCAGGGGCTGGAGACGAGGCCCCTGATTTGCCATTTCTGAACAGGAAGGAGCCCGTGGGCATGTGTGGCCACAGGATGGTCCATATGACTAAAAAGGCAGCAGACTATCCCAGCAGCAGGCATGGGCTTTGAGCCAGGCAACTGCGGGTTCTAATCTAGCTGTGTGACCTTCGGTGAGTCACAAGCCTCTCTGTGCCACATTTCATCTGTAAAATGGGAATAATATCAGGACTTGCTTCAGAGCGTGGTTATGAGGATTCAATGAGTTTACACATGTAAGGAACAAACAAGTTTAGAAGAGCTTATGGTCTAATCATGTTGCTTGGGATGATGACGATAATGCCACAGGTGGTCCCATCAAAGCTACAGCATTTTCGTCTGGCCTGGTCTGACCCTGTGGAGGGCGCAGGCCTGGTTATATTTATTCTTGGCCCGTTCTCACCCTTGGGGGCTGGCTGTGGCATCGAGCGAGGCTGCCCATCCACCTTGGTATTGATCTTCCTGTCTACCAGGAAGGCACGATGCATTTAACACATCAGCCAGCGGCCAGTGATTATCCCAGCTGGGAGCCAGCCTGCCTGCTTGCAGCTCTGCAAGTGGGTCAGGGAGTTGGAGAAAAGTAAAACTTCTCAGAGGGGCACCCATGATGGTCTGGGGCTCTAGTGGTTGACGTCCTGGCCAGGAGACCTGGACTGATGTCCTGGCTTGGCCCCCATCCCCCCCAGGGTGACCTTAGGCAAATCACTCAGCCAACATTAGCCTCATCACTTTAGACTTTATATGTCTCCTGCCTATCCATCATCTCATCTGACCTTCCTGAGCACCCTGGGAGTCGGGCACAGCCTGAGTTACCATTCCCACTCTACAGAGGAGGAAACTGAGGCTCAGAAGGGCCCAGCCACCAGCCTGCCTGAGGTTACACTATAGGTTAACAGGCCTAGCCAGTCTAACTCCACACCCCAGGCCTACATCCTACAGTTGCTGTGAGGGGCTACCTGGTGGCAAGGAGGCAACGCAGACCTGGAGGGTAGACTGTGCCACTCTAATCAGCAACATGAGACAGGGTGGAGGCTGGAGGAGAGGGAACCGCAGGGGTCCAGGTGGGAGGGTTGCAGGGGGAACGGCAGAGATGGGACAGGCAGAGGGAACAGCGTGAGCCAAGGCCCAGAGGACGGCAAGGGCAAGTTTGAGATCTAAGGTACTGGTGGGTGGGGATGGGGGAGTTGGGCCAATGGGCTCAGAAGGAAGAGTGCTGGAGAAGTCAATGGGGTATAAAGAAGGCAGGAGGCAGGACTGGGATTGTGACCAGCCAGAAACTTCCATGGGGCATGGGTAGGAACAGACGTCCTGGTCAACCAGGGCCTTTGGCACAGTGCATGGCTCCTCCCCAGTGACAGACACAGCAGGGCTGGGGCTCAGAGAGGTCTGGTTTTAGGAAGGCCGGCAGGGCTGTTATAGAAGGCCAGGCTTCCACCCCGGATAGAGACCCCAAGTCCACACCCAGGAACAGTGTTAACTAGTTCTGGATGGGGATGTTCTCTGACTAATCCGACAGATGCCTGAGATGAGATGGGTGGTGGACAGTCAGGCCTGCAGCACAGGTGGTCTAAGTCCCACTGTATAGATGGGGGAAAAGAAGGCTCAGAGAGGTTAAGTAATTGGCCCCAGGTGACACAGCACATGAATGGTAAAGTTGGATTTTAAATCCTGTCCTGCTGCTGCCAACACCCACACACCTTCTGCCTCTCAGAACAGCAGATGCCCGATGGACATGGCGGCTTCACAGGCTGAGCCCTTGGAGAGAAAACTGGGAGCTTAGACGGCCATCAGTTCCACTTCCAGCACCGCCCCAGGCTCCCGGCCATGCTTCCAGCCCCAGACCCCCACGCTGCCTCCGGACCTTCGCCCAGGGCCTGCAAACCACTCTGGAAACTATGAACAACAGCCCTTGCAAATATAACAGATTCTGGAATCTTTAAACAGTCTTTGGAGCCTCCAAGCAGCTTCCAGGACTGACAAATTGCTTCCAAAATGTTCACATGCCTTCGGAATATTTGAACAGCCCCTGAGACTTGGACCAAAATTGAGCGCCAAGAAGGGCCTGGGGCCAGTGCGGGGCTCGGGCCAGTCTCCAGCGTGGGCTGGCTGCACCCGCCACGGCCTGATCTCGGGCCCAGCCCCACCCCAGGTTTCACTGAGAAGCTTCATGGTGGCCTGGAGGGAGCACTGAACTCGGAGCCAGGGTCCAGCCAGGCTTCCTCTGGCCTCTACCTTGATGGGTGGCCTTGGGCAACTCATTTCTTTTCTATGGGCCTTGGTTTCCCTGTTTGGAAAATGGGATTTCGGTGTGAGGGCCTTAGGCTGTGTGGGGCTGCACTTTGGGACTCAAACCCAGCCCCCTGTACCCCCCCAACAACTACCCCCCACCTTCCATCTCTAGCCTGTCCTGATTCCAAGGGTGGCGGACTAAGGGAAGGCCCACCTTTACCCAGGAAGAGCAGGCACGTGGTGGGCCAGAGAGGTGGCCCTGGCCCACGTGGATCTGCCGTCAGTGAAGCCGACTTGATCTTTTCACTTTTCACGGAAACTGGATATAACCCTCACCCCTCGGCATCCACAAGCACTTCTCAGGAAAGACCTCTCTGGGTGCCCTGCCCAGCATGGTGACGGCCCCAGCACCTGGCAGCCTTCATGCGTGGCCAGAGAGGGCGACTGGTTCCAGCCACCCAGAGCTGTCTCCATGGTTACAGGCACAGAGCCGAGCTGGGCTTTTGAAGAACACTCATAAAGGCGCAAATGTACCCCAGATGAGCCAGCGTGCATCTGTGAAGCGAAGCAGTCGGGCCAGCCCCATGCCTTGTAAACCGTGGCTGCCAGTGGCCTCGGCTGCCCTGGTGAGAACATAGCTCCTGGGCCACTGGGCTCGGAGCCCCTGCTTCTTCCCCGCCTCCCTGGGCCCTACCTCAGGCCTACTCAACCAACCTCAGCTGCGGTTGGCTTCGCGGCTGTGTGACCTTAAGCAAGTGCATTCACCTTTCTGAGGCTCAGTGGCCTCATCTGTAAAGTAGGCATGAGGAGGCTACCACGATGCAGTGTAAGGAGGCTTGACAGGGAAATGGATGGAAAGGGCAGAGCATGGTACAGAGTAGGTGGTTAGTGGGTGTCTGTTTCCCTCCATTTGCGCCCCCCCTTTCCAGCATCACCCTGCATAGGTACATAAGCCCACCTCCTCCAGGCAGTGTTGGGGACACCGCCTCCTGCTCCCACTGCACCCTGAATGTCGACCTGCATTAGGGCAGTCATCACCCTGAGCTGCAATGGCCTCTTCGTTGTTTCTCAGATAAGCTTGAGCACCTGGCCCCAGTGCCCTACTAGCCTCGCTGAGCAATGTTCAAGTTCGACAGTCAATGGGTCCTTGGTAAATACGTAAAGATGAGCCAACAAATCTATGTGGTGAGTATCATTTCTTTCTCCTTTATTTTTTTTGAGACGGAGTTTTGCTCTTGTCGCCCAGGCTGGAGTGCAGTGGCGCGATCTCGGCTCACTGCAACCTCTGCCTCCCAGGTTCAAGCGATTCTCCTGCCTCAGCCTCCTGAGTAGCTGGGATTACAGGCACCCGCCACCCTGCCCTACTAATTTTTGTATTTTCAGTAGAGAGGGTTTTACCATGTTGGCCGGCTGGTCTTGAACTCCTGACCTCAAGTGATCTGCTCACTTCAGCCTCCCAAAGCGCTGGGATTACAGGTGTGAGTCACTGTGCTCAGCCACGTGACTATCATTTCTGAGCCTCAGATACAGGGGTGTGGTCTTTGGAGGGCCAGAGGGCGTATTTCAGGGGGGATGAAATAGGATACTGGGAACTGAAAGGAAGGCCAGCAGGGGTGCCCAGTGCTCTGGGCAAAGGGCTGTGAAGGCTCCCTGACTTCCCTCATTGTAGTCCCCATTTTGCAGAGGAAGAAACCAGGGTTCAGAGAGTGAAGTCACTTGCTGTGGTCACCTGGCTGGTGGACAATGATGCTTCATCTGGGACACTTCATTCAGAAAAATCTGGGCATGCCCACCATCTCCCAATGCCTCGTGGTGCCTACTGCTGACCCTACCTCCCAGATGGCCCCTCCACAGCCTCTGCCAGCACCCACCTCAGCTGCCCATCTCGAGGTCAACCTCCTGTGGCACAGGCCCTTTGTGCTCCCACAAGGAGCCGGACTGCACCCCAGATAAGGCCTTGAGCTTTTCCCCACCCTCAGCCTCTGATCTCAGATGCCCAACTTCACTCCATTCTTCTTGATCCCACCCATAGTGGCCCCTCACCCTACTCTACACCTTCAAGTCAGGCTCCAGATCACCAGAAACATCCTAGCCCTGCCGGCAGTGCCCCAGGAAGACAAAACACCCAGAGTGTGAATTCTGGTCCTGCCACTCAAGAGCTGCGTGACCTGCGACAAGTTACTGAACCTCTCTGAGCTTGGGTTTCCTCACCTGAAAACAAGAGAACCTGCCTGACTGGCAAGTTGAAGGGTCTCGACATGCTTTGTAAACAGAAAAGTACTAGGCAGGTGCTAGACTCTACAGAATTATAACACAGTACGATATTGAAGTATAACGCAAGTATATAATATGCCAAATTATAATAAATTACAAATCATCAATTAAAAGGGTACTAGATGTCAGCAGCCAGCTGGGAGCTTGTGGGTGACAGAAAAAAAAATACAAGACACAGATTTAGGCTCCTGTGGCCAGTGAAGGTGGTTTCTAGTCATTCACTCGTCCCTTTACCTGTCAGTCCATCCACCAAGTCGTCAATCTGGCCATTCTACCAACATTCATCAAACTCCTGCCAGCCTCAGATGGGTTGAAGACGGCAATGCTCGACTCCCACCCACGATGAAGAGCAATGCCAGCTGCTGTTTATGGAGTCCCATCTAACCAGGCTTGCTCCAACTCCTTTCATCCCCATAGCTATTACTATACCCATTTTACAGATGAGGACGCTGAGGCTCAGAGAGGCTGAGGTCAGGACCCAGCTCGACATGAATGGCCCTTCTGGCTGTGGGGCCACGTCCCTCTCCCTCTGGCTGCCCTGAAATCCCCTCCCTCCTGCCTTCACAGGCAACATCTCACTCTCCACAGCCCCTGCCCCCAATTTCCTTCATTCTGAGGGTCCCCCCAACTCAACCGGGTGGGTCTGGCACCTCTGAGTACCACACCCCTCCTGCTGTGGTTTCCAAGGGCTCATAATTTCCATCTTCATCCATTTCTTATTAATTTTCTTACAAAATGTGTTCCATGATTTCACTGACATCATTGCTGCCCACTCCAAGTGGAAGCCTTGTGGAAAATCCCCAGGTGGGCCCAAGGTGTGCCAGCCTCCAGCAGCTCAGGCCCCGTGGGCAGGGCCGCAGCTTCACTGCTCCCCTGGAAGCTCCCCTTCCCTCCCTGGCCAGGCAGGACACGTGGGGTATGACTGGTGGTGCCTAAATTCACTACAATTTCATCCTCCTAGTATCTGGAGAGGTAGGTGTGGCGCCTCCATTTCACAACAAATGTCTGGGGGCTCAGGGAAGTGAACTGACTTGCCCCGGGCCACATAGCTAAGCAGGGCTGTGGCTGGGGTTATTATTTTGTTTTTTTGAGACAAGGTCTTGCTCTGTTGCCTAGGGTGGAGTTTTGTGGTGTGATCATGGCTCACTGCAGCCTCGACCTCCTAGGCTCAAGTGATCCACCTACTTCAGCCTCCTGAGGAGCTGGGATTATAGGTGCATGCCATCACGCCTGTCTAGTTTTTAAATTTTGTGTAGAGATGGGGTCTTACTATGTTGCCCAGGCTGGTCTGGAACTCTGGGACTCATGTGATCCTCCTGCCTTGGCCTCCCAAAGAGTTGGGATTACAGGCAAGAGCCACTGCGCCCGGCCAAGGGGCTGGGATTTTAAGCTCAGGCCTGACTCTGCAGGCTCCCTCCCCTCTGCCTCCTGTACATGGTCCGAAAGAACTATACTTCTTTCCCAGGCTTGGGGTGAGATGACAGGGACCAGGTGACATTTCAGGGGAAATTAAGTGAGAAGGAATCAGATGGGGCCTGGATGGGAGTGGGATGGGAAGGCAGAGAGACTGGAAGATAAACTTCCTGCCTTCCATCCCCAGTGCCCAGGCAGTTATCTTTAGCCCCTTATCTCACCACCCATGAGGACAGACAAGCTTGCTGAGAGTGAAAGAGAAGGGAAAAGATGGCTTTCTGCCTAAACCTGGCCTGGACATCCTAAGTATGGTGGGGACTGATGGAGTGGACACTGTCTTGCTCTGCGGGGCTGGTCATTAGGGTCCGAGGAGTTAAACAGAGAAGCACAGAGAATCTGAATCTAATGCAGAGTTCACAAATGTTGGACCTGAACTTGGCCCTCAGGGATCTCCTACGCCAGTGGCACCCAAAGCACAGGACGGCTGGTCCCATTCTTAGACCAACAGCATCAGACATGGGATTGGGGGCCCTGGAGATTCTCATACATACATGGGCTAAGAATCATTAATCTTTCCAAGCCCTTTCATTTTACAAATGAAGAAAAAGAGGCTCAGAGAGGGCAAGGGACTTATCCAGGTCACACAGCACATGGGTTGTCAAGCTGAGACAGGACCCTTTCTTCTGACTCCCTAGTTTAGGTCCTTGACACCTCACTCCAAGGGACAAGGAACAGGGTGTTTTAATAAGAGCCTGTTTGGGAGCTGCCAGTGGTCTGGGTGGCATTGAGGAGGGGGACTTGGGGCTGCCAGGACCTCTTGGGTGTGTTAGGGTGCCTGAAAGTCCTTCATTCAAACTATACTTCTTTCCCGGCCTTGGGGTGGGATGACAGGGACCAGGTGACATTTCAGGGGAAATTAAGTGACAAGGAATCAGATGGGGCCTGGATGGGAGTGGGATGGGAAGGCAGAGAGACTGGAAGATAAACTTCCTGCCCTGGCAGCTCTGCTGGGGTCAGTTGTGTCCCTGAATGTGCCCCTTGTCATGGGAAGTCCCTGCACCCCCTGCCGTGATCCCCACCCATTGGGAAACTCCCAAGAGGTGGAGATTTACCACTCATTCTCTCAGAGAACTCTAGGATGCAGAGGTGTAAGGACGACCTCTGGTTTAGTGCTTTCTTTGACTTTTGGGGAACCCAGGCCCAGAGAGAGGTGACTTGCCTCAGGTCACAGATGGAGTTAGTAATGGCCCAATGTGGGGTGGTGCCGGACAGGTGGATGTGAAGCTCCTGGAGGGCAGCACGAAGAGGAGGCTCAATGGCCACGCAATCCACCAGCTCCCTCCACCCCACCACTGTGGGGCACAGGAAACAAGAGAACAGTGGAGGGCTGGGGGACCCCTGGCCGGGCCCAGGGCCCCTGCTGCATGGTGTTGAGCAGGCCCTTCCTGCTGTAGGATCCTGTTGGCAGTGGCAGGGTCCTGCTCCCATTTCCTGTGTCTCTTCTTGGCTGGTGCCCAGGTCTCCCGCACAAGAGCTGCCTAGTCCAACCCTCTAAGTCCCCCAACCCCAACGATCTTACCAAACACCCCATCAGGCTGAACTCCGGGTCACTTCCCTAGCATGCAAAGCACTGTAATGTCCATGCTGAATTCTTCACCCGGAATGCCCTTTGACCCATCTCCACCAGGCAGACTCCTATTCAACCTTCAAAGCCCAGCACAAGGTTTGTTTCCTAAGTGAAGCTCTACCCTACCTTCAGAACCAATCAAGCTGACCAGACCTTGGGCTCACATATTGGGCAGCATATATCTTTAAAATGATCCTTCGCAGAGCAGGGAAGGGGTCTCATGCTCTTATTCTTCTCTGTGCCTGCTGCGGAGCACCACATAGGTCCACAGCACACACTGGGTCTTCTCTTGCTCCTGGCTCAGTCTTGGTGCCTAATACAGTGCTACATACAATCAATCAGAGACCAAGAAGGAGGTCTGTTCTATGCAAGAAGCAGAAGCTTAGAGTTAGACAGTCCTGGGTTCAAATCCTGGCTCTCCTGTGGGACCTGGCAGATGCCTCCTAACCTTGCTGGGAGTCAGTTTCCTCATCTGTAAAATGGGGATAATGATGTCTACCTTGCAGAGAGATGGTGAAGATTCAACAAGGATCCTGGCACATAGTGAATGCTAAATAATTAAACCAGTATGTATAGAACATATATGTTATGTATATTAATATATCAGATACTAATAAGGATGAATAAAGACTGTATTTCCCTGGAAACTGGTTCTTAGGCACTGATCTCTTGGAAAAACATCTTAGGAAGGTTTCTATCTGGTCTGTAGACATCTCTGCACCCCAACCTAAGCTCCACTTAATTGTCTTGCTCTGAGGGTGCCGAGTAAATACTCCAGGCCAGCTGGTGCCTGGAAACTGCCAATTGCTGGGGAGCAGCTCGTTAATTTTCCCTTCTCTGCACAGACCCTGCAGCTTCTGCAACTCATCTTGGGAAATTGAGTGGAGTGGGTCAGGCCAGGGCCAGGGGTCACAGGAAGTGGGGCTGAGGGTGCCAGGGGACTTAAAAGGGCCTGCAGAGGCACCGCTGGGAAGCTGTCTGGGCCCGAGGAAATGGGCCCAGAGGCTGCTGAAAGGCAGATGGATCCCAGGCCTGGCCCGGCCCCGCCAGCTCTGACTCAGCTGTCTGTTCTCCACTGGAGTGGGAGAAGCCAAGGCATTGTAGCAAGGCAGGATGCCCAGCAGCCCGCAGGGTGGCCAGCTCTGGGGGCCATGAGGTCCCACGCCGATGGAGGACAGGCCATATGGCACAGTGGTTGACAGCATGACTCTGGAGTGAGGTTCCTCGGGTTTGAATCTTGGCCCTCAACGTACTGATGTGTGGTGTTGGGTAAGTTACTTAACTGCTTTGTGCCTCAGCTTTTCTCATTGTAAAATGAGAAGATGAAGATTAATACCCGTGTCATAAGGGTGTTACGGGAATTAAATATACATTAAGAGCTTAGAACTGTGCCTGGTATATAAATATCATTCAGTAAATGTTAAGCTATTAATCTTATTATCTCTTCCTCCCCACTCGGAAGCATACTATTTGGATGTTCTCATCTGCAAAATGTGAGCATTGGACTTGACTCTGCGGTGACACGTCAGTTTCACCACACTCACCAGCTGCCAGGAGTTGGCCTCGGGCCCCTTCTGGACTGGGTGGAAGAGGGCTGTGGTTAATTTGGGATGTCTGCCCTGTGCCCGGGAAGGAAGACAGGTAGCCTGTAGGCCTCTCACCTGCCATCATTGGGACATTTTATTTACTCAGCAGATATGTCCCCAGCCCTTGCTCTGTGCCAGGCACTGGCTGAGGTCCTGGGATTCAAAGGCGAGTGAGCACAGTCATGGTTTCCTGAAGGAGCTGAGAAATGGGGGTGGGTGCAGCACCGCATTCAGGTTTGGGGAACCTCAGTCCCCTCATCCACAATGGGCCCCGTGACACCCTTCCTGCCTGAACTGCTCACCTTTCCTGGAATTTGCTTTTCTTTTCCTTTTTTTTTTTTTTTTTTGTGACAGAGTCTTGCTCTGCCGGCCAGGCTGGAGTGCAGTGGCACCATCTCGGCTCACTGCAACCTCCATCTCCCGGGCTCAAGCAATTCTCCTGCCTCAGCTTCCCAAGTGGCTGGGACCACAGGCACGCGCCACCATGCCCAGCTAATTTTTGCATTTTTAGTAGAGACGGGGTTTCACTATGTTGGCCAGGCTGGTCTCAAACTCCTGACCTCAGCTAATCCGCCTGCCTCAGCCTCCCAAAGTGCTGGGATTACAGGCATGAGCCACTGTGCCTGGCCAGAATTTGCTTTTCTTTTATGCCCCTGGCCTTTGGCTAGAATACTTTTGCCCAACTGTCCTCTTTGAGAACCATTCACCTTTTGAGAACCAGCTCAAATGTTCCACCTCTCCCTCCTCTGTGCTGCCCGGGAATTCTGTAGAGCCCTCCACCATTGTAGGGCACTGCCCCTGTGTAAGGGTCTGTTGGTGGCATCTTCCTTTTACTGGGACCATCTGGAGGGCATGGATGTGGCTGTGACTTCCCTAGTACCCACTACCTGGCACATGGCACAGGCTCAGACCGTGGGGGTAGAGGCTGGGAGGGAGCTGGACCAGATGACCTTTTGACTTCTAGGAGGCTGGGCTCCTCATATGCGTAGATCCAACCAGTATGCTCAGGCCAGAGGGCTTGACCTTAAATGCTGGTTCTGCTATGTCCTTGTCATGCATGGCCAAGTCACCAAGCCATTCTGAGCACCTTGGCAGCTCCATCTATAAAATGGGGATATTTCAGAATGATGGTGTGCAGAGCCAGAGTCTAGCAAGCGCCCTAACATACAGCAGGTGCTCAATAAAAGCCATTTCTCCCTTTTCCTTCCTTCCTAAGGTAGTACTCAGGGCCAGCATCTACATCCTACAGTGCCCAAGTCAGAGACAAGATTCTGGGAGAAAACATGTGGATAGCCCAAATTCCAGGAAGCAGGCCCAGAGGAGCAGAGGAGACAGAAGGGGAGAAGGGGAGGTGGCAGGTCCCTCAGAGGTGCCCCAGGTGGCTGTTCCTCGAAGCGTGGGGCCCACGGCCCACATGTGCCAGGCCACCCCAGGGTCCTCAGCTCTTCCTGCTCCCCCGCCTAGCTGGGAAGCGTTCCCATCCTTCTTTAAGCAGAGGCGCCTGCCTCTTGGTGCTGCAGCCGGAGCGCTGATAATAAAGGCACCTCTGTGTGTCTCTGGGGAAGTAGGGCTGGGGGGTGGCGACGAGGGGGGGCCCACAAAGCTCCCGCAGCTGTGTGTTTGCAAACAGGGGAGCTGAGCTGTGCAGAGGGGCTGAAAGCACTAATTGTCTTTAATTAAAGGAGGTTGGAGGCAGTGCAGGCTTTGACAAAAGAGATTTCCAGCCTGTTAGCAGCTTCAGCCTATGCAGGGGCTGGGCCGCCCAGGCGCGCCCTCGGCTTTGTCCCTGTGGGGCCTGGCCCTGTGGAGGGCACAGCTAACACCTGCCTGGTGGGGGTGGGAATAGGGGCGGCAGGAGCCAAGCACACGCAGTAGGACCTTACTGTGCTGAGAAGCTGAGCTTCTGGGGCCTGGGAAGCCATCCTCGTGGTGAACTCCTTTCCCATCCATCCATCCATCCATCCATCCATCCATCCATCCATCCACTCATTGACTCAGCAAGCACTGTTAAGCATTTGCTATGTGCCTAGCCAGTGCTCAGAGCTGGGGGCACAGAAATGTGGCAATCCCTGCGGTTCAAGGACTTGCTATTCTAAGAGGTACAGCGAGCACAGACTCTGGAACCCGCTGGCTTGAATCCTGGCTCTGCCACTTATTAGCTGAATAAACCTGGGCAAGTTACATCACTTCTGTGCACCTCAGTTTTTCCACCTGTAAAAGGGGGATGATTACTGAGTTATAAAGTGTTTGCCCTGTGCACTTTACAAACATCAATGGCCATTATTCATTCTTTCATTTATCCAACTTTGTACCTGGCTGGAGTCTCTAGCATTCCATTGACGGGAAGAACCCTGGTCTAGGAGGCTGGTTGGGTTCCAGTCCCAGCTCTGCCAGTCACTTGCTATGTGGCTTCCCAGCCTCAGTCTCCCTACCTGTACAATTAGGGCTGGACAGGATGGAGTGTGAGGGAGGGCTCTGCGGGCGTGGATGGTCTCAGCTCCCTCCAGAGTCCTGGGAATGGAGGCTCCCTTGTTGGGCTCCTGCCCCCTGCTGCATACAAATGGGCTCGGCCTCCCACCCCAGGCGGCTGCTTTAGCTCATTCCATTCTTTTGTCTTCTCTTTTACCAGGCTCACCCTCAGACACATCTGCAGCCCCTCTGGCAGGCACATATGTGCTAGTGAGCTCCCTCTCCCTCCCAATCTCTCTCTCTCTCTCACACACACGCGCACACACACACGCACACGCACCTGCCTGATTCTCACCCTCACCCCCATTCCCACCCAAGAGAATCACAGCCTTTGCACCCCCACCCGCTCCTTGCTGACCCTGGGTCCAGGGTGGGCGGGAGCGGGCTGCTCACAGTCTCTGATCCCCTCCAGCCCAGCTGTCTGGACTGGGTGGTCGCAGAGAGGTGGAGAGAGGGGCAGAGGGTGAGAGCATCCTGGGCCAGAGTCCTCAGGCAGTGGGAGGGAGGTCAGCTCCTGAAAGGGAGGTCCCGAGTCAGGCCACAGGGGAGGGGCACGTCTGGAATGTTCACCTTGGGGAGCACCACAGGAGGTCAGGAGATATTTATCTCAGCCCACTCTGGGCTGGCAGCCCTTTGTTTAATTTATTCAAGGGCCTGGTGGGGAAACTGAGGCTCAGAGAGACTGAGTATGGCTCAGAGACAAACAAATGGGGTCACACCAAACCAGGACACACTTCTGTCCCTTTAGAACCCATTTTCTGAAGTCCTTCAGAATCAACAGGCCAGGCCCCCTGTGGGGCATGGATTTGACAGATGTCTGGTGTGGACTCCGGGTGTACGGCTCATCCCGTACCTGCTGGCATGCCCTGGGAGGTGGTGGGGGCAAGGAGAGGGGGCAAGGTATGGCCTTGGTGTGTAGGTACCCATGCCCCTTGCTAGTGGGGAAGGTTGGGAGGCGTGTCCTGACCCCAATGTGTCTGGGTTGAGGAGGGAGGATTCACTCTCTAGCCCACAATTTGCCCAGGGTCCCTGGCATGTCCAGGCACAGGCAAGTGGTCCCCTTAGAGAAGGAGATGGGGAGGGAGCTAGAGAGATGGGGAGAGAGAGAAGTGGGGAGGCAGGAGAGGGAGAGAGAGAAACAGAGGGGGGAGATGTAGAGACTAAGACAAGGAGAAGGAAGACAAGAGGACGCTGAAGGAGCAGGGGACGGAGGAAGGGGCAAAGAGACAAGAGGAGCAAGGAGAGAAGAGGCAGGTGGGAGGGAGGAGTCAAGTTCAGAGAGCTGGGAGGGGCGGGAAGGGTGTAGGATGGGAAAGAGCTGGGCCAGTGGTGGCCCAGAGACGCCTGACCTGGAAGGGGCCCAACTGAACAGGGCAGGGTGGGGCGGGGAGGTTCCTAGAGGGGCTAGGGAGGGTGGCTGAGGACTGTGAGTGAGTCTGCGTGACTGTGAGAATGCACTTCCAAGTGTGAGTGGGTGTGAGCGTGCGCTTTCAGGCCCAGGCAGACTGGGGTGTCTTGTCTTGATCTCTTGGCTTCACACACCTTCTGCATTTTATATTCATGAGAACTGAGGTGAAAGATTAATTCATATTTAATACAGCTTTCGCTGGCAGGATGGGGGGTGGTGCAGTTTTTTTTTTTTAAGGCACTAGGTAAGGAAGAATTGATTGATTGATTGATTGGTTTTCTCCATCCACGCATCCATCCCCCACCCACTAAGCACCTCCTATGTAACAGGGAAGGTGCTGGGGCAGGAACCAGCCAACCCAATAAGCTCATTCCCACACCGGCCTGGGATGGTGGGAAAGGTCTAATGTGGTCCTGAGTGTAAATGGCAGTTCCATTAATGTGCTCTGTGAGACTGCACAAGCCCTTCTGCCTCTTGGAACCTGTTTTCTCACTTGTAAGACAGGCTGGGCAACTCCTGCTCTCGGGATTGGTGAAGATGTGTGTGGAAGGTGCCTAGCACCACCACAGAAATTCCAGATCTCTAAGGCTGGCTTGTGGCACTGTGGCCTCCTAATCACTATCTCTAAACACTTTCTTTTCTCTCTTGAGGCAGGGTCTCACTCTGTTGCCCAGGCTGGAGTGCACTGGTGCAATCACAACTCACTGCAGCCTAGAACCCCTAGGCTCAAGTGATCTTCCCGTCGCAGCCTCCCTAGTAGCTGGAACTACAAGCATGCATCACCACACCCAGCTAATTTTTATATATATATACACATATATATATGTGTATATATATATGTATGTATATATATGTATGTATATATATATGTATGTGTGTATATATGTATGTGTATATATATGTATGTGTGTGTATGTATATATATGTATGTATATATATATGTATGTATATATATGTATATATATGTATGTATGTGTGTGTGTGTATATATATATGTATGTATATATATGTTATATATGTATGTGTGTGTGTATATATATACATGTATGTATGTATATATATATATTTTTTTGAGACAGGGTCTCACTCTGTTGCCCAGGCTGGAGTACAGTGGTGAGATCACGGCTCACTGCAGCCTGGACCTCCTGGCTCACTGCAGCCTGGATCCTCCTACCTCAGCCTCCCCAGTGGCTGGGACTACAAGTGCGTACCACCACACTTGGCTAATTTTTAACTTTTTTGTAGAGATGGGGTTTCACCATGTTGCCCAGGCTAGTCTTGAATCCCCGGGCTCACGTGATCCTCCAGCTTCAGCCTCCCAAAGTGCTGAGATTACAGGTGTGAGCCACTGTGCCCGGCCTAACCATGATTCTTACAGAAGATCCTGAACATCCAGTGGCTGCCAACTCCATAGCGGCTGCAGCTGTGCAGCCTCACTAGGGCACCGGGTGGGAGATGGGTCAGCCCTGCCCGGCCCAGGCAGCTGTGGAATGAGCACAAAGATTTGAGGGACAGGAGATACCCTCCCCCTAGAAGCCCCACAACTACCCTGCCTCCCAGGCCTAGAATAGCCAGAGCCTCCTCAGGCTATTTCTTGCTTGTCCTCCAGGCCTCTGTTCTGATGGCCCTTCCTCTAGAAAGGCCTCTGGGCCTCCCAGGCTCAGGGTGGTCCCATCCCCACATCCTAGTCCTAGTCTCCCCAGTGGGTCCCCACAGTCCTTACTGCTCCATGCACACACTCCACCCTCTCTGTGCACCAGGGGCTCCTTGTCTCTCTCCACTGTGAGCTCCTGGGGGCAGAGGCCACGGCAGATCCCACTGTGTTCTGGCCCAGCACATTTCTAGAGGGGTGGGGGCATTTGCTGGTCCATGGGCTGAGAGTCAGACCATATTCTACCTGATGCTGCTTCCCTGAGGGCCTGAAATCCACTTCCTTAGATGCCATATCCCTCTGTGGGGAAGGGCATCAGGGACTCTCATCACTCAGGAGGTCCAGGGAGTTGGGGGTGGGGTCTGGGTGATGAGGGTGGACTGGGAGATGAGACATGTCTGCTATGGACTACCCTTGTGTCCTTGAGCCAGACCTTTCTCCTCTCAGAGCCTCAGTTTCCGCAGCTGTAAACCAGGAGGGTAACTTTCAAGGTGCTGGCTGGGGAAGGGCATAGTCTTTGGCCTTAGACTGGTGGCCCTGCCAAGGGGTGGCTGGTGTTGGGAGATTCTCTAGACACATCTCTCAAAGCCTGCCACCTCCCTGCTCTTAGGGTCCCCACCTCCATCATATATAAAGTGTTTTGCATATGAAGCTTCAATACCCACCCCTGCAATCCAATCAATCCTCCAAAGCCCCTCCCAGGTGGAAATCCTTCTGGTGCCCACTCCACAGTAGACGCAGCTGAGCTTGGCTGCCAGCTCTACCCTTCAAGCATCAAATGGGGAACCAAATGACCCAAGTGGGCCATCATTTCCCCCATGCGCCTCCTATGGGCCAGGCTAGTCTGCCCCCCAGCCCCCTTCTCTTCTCTTCCCCAAGCTGGATTCAACACTGGGCGGGCCCCCTCCTCCACTCTCTGCCTGGACATGACATTCACCAGCATCACTTCTGGTCCCATCTGCGAGCACCCCACCCCCCAGCAGCTAATCCCCACAAAGCCCTGCGCAGGGCCCAGCATGACAAGCAGGCCCTGCGCTGCTTGCAGCTTGGCTGAGCGTGCTCAGAGGGGCTGAGGCGGGATTCGGCGCGGCTGTCACTCTCCCTGTCCGCTCCTCTAATTGGATTCCCAACACGCAGAGGTCAGCAGAAACGCTGGGTAGAGGAGAATCAAAGGGAAGGGGCGTCTGGGAGATAAAGAGAGGCATTCTTCCTGGGCCACAAAGACTGCAGCATGAGGGGGCGGGAGGGGACCCCACGAGGGGCTGCCCATCTGGAGGGGGAAGGGGATGGGATGGGAGAGCCCAAGGCAGGCGACAGAGGCTGAGGGCCTATTTCCTCTAGGCTGGCGTTTCCCTGTGCTGCACCTCTGCCCACATGGTGCCTTGGGCCTGTAGGCCATCCCCTTGTGTGGGGTCTGGGCATCCTCTAAGGCCTGGCCTCTCACTCCTGCCTGCTGGAGGAAGCTTTCTTGGAATGCGGTGGGAAGGTTCCGGAGTCCACTGGATCTGGGTCCCAATCCTGGCTTGTCACCAGCTCTTGGTGGAGTTCGACAAAGCCCTTGCAGTTCTCTGGGGCTCAGTTTCCTCGTCTGTGGAAGGCGGATAACACCAGCTGCCACCCAGGGTGGTGGCCGGGATAAAAATGAAGGGATGTCAGCAAAATGCTTGGAGCAGAGGGCCCACAGGAAGGGGGGCATTCATGGGTGTCCCTTCCCAAAGCTTCTCTGCTGGCCTGCTGAGGACAGACACAAGCCCCTCTCCCCAGGCGAAAGTGCTTCGTAAACACAACAGCCGGGACGGATGAGAGAGAACCCCCAGCCTTGGCAGGGGCTTCACCACTCACCTCCTCACCACCACCCTGTGCCTATCAGGCAGAGGAGGAACCCGAGGTTCAGGAAATGATGGGAAATGGCCAAGGCCATACAGCTAGAAAGCAGCAGAGTCTGGCCAGACAGCCTAACCCCTATACCCCTGCAGGGCTGCTGTGCCCACCTGAGCACGACGAGCAGGTCCTGTGGGTACATGTGTGTGTGCAGGCACAACCGGTGGAGGAGGTGGGCGGGCCAGGGATGGAGCCTTGCTGCAAAACAGGCCTGGTTTGCTTTAAGAACACTGGAACCACTGATTTTGCTTCATGAAAGAGGCATGAATAGGACCTCAAAGGGAATTTCTAAGAGACAGAAAATCAATGGCCCTGACATATCTTGGCCCCCAGAAAGAGAGTGTGTGTGTGTGTCACTCCACAAATTGATCCAGCCATGTGCGTACACACACACACACACACACACACACACAGGGCTCACATATGCTAACAAGTACCCATTTTCATGTACATCTGGCTTGATAAAATATACAGATGTAGCCATGAATCTGAATACTCTGGCTGATTTCCCTGTGGGTGGGTGGGCACCCATGCGAACACATACCTGCATGACCCAGTGAGTGTACTCAACAGCAGCGGCGTGTGCACACAGATGGGGACCTCCCTCCACGGCTGCACCCACACATTCTTAGGTGTGCACTTTGATCCAGCACACTCATGAGTGTGCTCCTCCCTGCACACATATGCCGGGGCAGGTCAGGCAGACACAGGAACATACCAATACAGGGAGAGGAATGGCTCCCAGCAGGCTCCAGCATCACCTGCACAGGCAAGCGCTGTGCGCAGCCCGCCCCTGAAATGTACATACACGCCCGCAGATCCAGAGACGTTCCAACTGCACGTACAGAGGCTGGCTCAGTGGGTACACTAGTGCACATATGGGCACACAAACAACTCCCGGCAGGCCCAGCACACACGCATGCGTACCAGGGACGCTCTGTGCTGACCCAGCATGTGCGTGCACATCCCTCCTGGGTCTCCGGGGAGCTCCCACAGACAGACAGCTCTGACAGCAGGGTGTGGGGGAGGGCAGCTCAGGGCCAGGGTTGCCAGGGATACGGATGTGGGGCTCTCAAAGCTGCATGGCCTGTCCAGGCAGCACAGACACACCAGTGACCACGCTTAGTCTTTAAAATGTTGCTAATCAGATGGCAATGCCTTTAAGGGAGGGAACTGGGAACTTGAGGCTGGTTTCCTAGAAGGAGCCAGTATAACCCTGACAGGTCCCAGGTCAGGCCTGCAAAGCCCCCAGGGCAGAATCTTTTCTCTCTAAGGTTGCCATGAGGCTCTGGGCCCAGAATTTGCTGAGGATACAGTGACAGACTTAGGTCTGCATGGCCCCTAAGCCTCGCCCAGGCCATACCTCCTGCTCCACCAAACGACTTGTGTTCAGTGACAACCACTTACTTGCCGTGTGGCCGGGAGCAAGTCACTTGGCTTCTCTGAACCCCAGTTCCCTCATCTGCAAAAGGGGATGGTCATGACTTCGAGCATTTAGATCGCAGGGGCCAGGCCGTGACAAACAGAGCTAACATTTACTGACCACGCACCTCGTGCCAGTGTGCAGACACTTTCTTTTCATTATCTCCTTGAGTCTTCACAACTTGCTCTGTCATATTCTATTTATTATTAAACCCATTTTAGAGATGAGGCGATCAAGGCTTGGGTAGGTGAGTCACCTGTCCAGGGCCACATAGGTAGCAGATGTCAGAGCCAGTATTTGAACCCAGGTGGCTGGCTCTTACCTATTTTGCTAAACCTTCCTGCTTGTGGGTGTCTGGAGTGGTGGGAGGCAACACAGGGTCCTTATCCTCATGTCACAGAAGGTCACAGCTGTCCTGATGGCTTCTTGAGGAGTGCCACAAGGACCAGGTAGAACAGAATCAGGGACTGTTAGGCACATTCTACAGACAGTGACACTGAGCTCCACAGGTGGGAGGAGCGAGGGGAAGTGCTCTGCCGGGGTCCCAGAACCCAAATTTGTACCCAGAGATCCTGACTTTGTGAGCTGGTCCTGCACTATTCAATCAATGCACCCTGGCTGGTTAAAACAGTGCCGTGACACACGCACATATTAGGTACCTGCTGTGTGCTCAGACTTGCTTAAAACTGAAGGCTCATCCATTACCATGTCCCCCCCACCTTAGACATGCAGGCATTGCCTTGCTTTCTAGAAACTCTGCCAGCACTGGGCTGGTGTCCACCCTGAGAAACCATCCTTCCTGTGGCCAGACAATGCCTCCCTTCTCATCCTGCTCCTGCCTTCTGAGCTCCTTTGACTCCTCGGAGCCTCCTTCAAACCTTGGGAAGCTGGGACTACTGGTCTCATTTAACAACAGGGAAACTGAGGCTCAGGAAAAGGACGTAACCAAGTCAGTCAGTCTCATGGGTGGCTAGTGGCAGGGTGGAGAGCTCTCTCTGTGCAGGGCTCCCCTGGCAACTTCCAATTCCGGGTCTGCACAGACCCAGACACACGGTGGGCTCCCACCAGCTCCTTATGAGAGAATCGAGTCCCACAGCAGCCTCTGGTCTAGGACCACGCTGCAGAGATTCAGAACATGGTCAAGCCAGGGCAGAGAAGGGAGCAGGAGCTGAAACTACAGTGGTTTATGTTTAAAAAAAAAAAAAATGGGTAAGACCGAAAAATGCTCTCTAAGGCCTCTAGCTCCAAGACGGATTTGAGATCTTAGGGAAACCCTGAGTATCAGGAATAAGGAGTCTGCATCCGTGCTTAGAAACATCTGTCCCAATCACAGACAGACCTGTGGGGCGCCCTGGCCACGTCAGTCCCTCAGGAGCCCTCCAGAGGTGGCAGGAAGAACCCCAGCCTCTCCATGGGCCTTGGTTAGTAGCGTTACTCCCAGCAGGATTGAAAGGGTCCATGTCTGAGACTGGGGTGTGTGAGACTCTGCGACAAGTATTTATTGAGCACCTTCTGTGAGTTCAGCACCATCCTAGAACCTGGAAATACAGTGGTGAACAAAACAGATGAAATAGCTGCTCTTGTGGAGCCCACACTCCACCTGAGAAAGACAGGCATTTGGGGAACACAGTGGGAAATACATGGTATGTCAGATGGTGATCAGGACGACGGGGAGAAATAAATCAGGGAAGGGGACAGGCTGCATGCCCGTATAAAAATTGGGTGATGGGGGATCTCAGTGAGCAGGTGACATTTGGGCAGAGACCTGAAGATGATGGAGCAACCACTGTGGATATCTAGGGAAAGAACATTCCCGGCAGAAGGAGGTCAGAGTGGCTGGAGAGGGGGAGGGAAGGAGGAAATGGGAGGAGACTGGTCAGAAAGGTGAGAGGAGGGAAAGATGACGGAGGGCCTTGGGAGCCATTTTTAGGAGCCAGGCTTTTGCACTGTACAAGATGGGGAGTCTTAAAGATTCTGGCCAAACCAAGCATCCTAGGGACCCCAGACTGGAGGAGGCAGGGTGGGAGCAGGGTGGAGGTGGCCAGGAGGCAGTGGGGTGAGTCTGGACTTCAGAATAGAGGTCTGGGCTGGAGATCAGCCCAGAGAAGGCATTTGAAGCTGTGGGGCTGGGTGGAGTCATCGGGGAGAGAGAAGAGGAGGCCAAGGACACAGCACTGGGCCCCTCCCAGGTGGAGAGGTTGGGAGATGAACAGGAACTGGCCACAAAGTGCTCAGAGGGGGGTGGGACCACGGGAGCCAGTGAGGTCCCAGAAGAGGGAGCAGTCACTTTGTCAGATGCTGCTGGCAGGTCGAAGAAGATGAGGTCTGCGACATTCTGTCCATGTCTCCCACTGACTTGGCGACATGGACATCACTGGAGGCCTCGATGATTAGCTGTTTTAGTGGAATGAAGGGGACGAATGTCTGATATGAATGTGTTCATGAGCCCTAGGAACAGGAGTCAGCAGCAAGGGGGGCTTCAGAGTCAAACCAACCCGGTGACCCCCGTTCCAGTCCCAGCTCTGACCTTTTCTAGCAGTGAGCCTTGGGCAAGTCACTTCACCGTGCTAAAATTTCCTCATCTGAAGGATGGGGACAATAGCTCTTTTACTTCCTAGAGTCCTTGAGAATCCAATGAGATAACAGTCATGAAAAAAATGTACTAATGATGAAACACTGCAAATATTCCAGCAGGACAAGTACAGGCTTTGGATTTCACTTCTGGCTGCTCTGTCCATTAGCTGTGTGACCTTGGCTTGGTTACTTAACCTCTCTGAGCTTCTGCTTCCTTTTCTGGAATAGTTGTACCCAGCTTCTGGGGATTGTAAGGATTCAGCAGTGTTCACCAAGCCCAAGGTAGCAGCCTGGCACAGAGTGAGCACCCAATTGATAAAAGCCTGTGCCTGCCTCCTCCAGGGATTCTTATTTCTGTTACTTAGAAGTAGATTCCAGCAAGAGGTACAGAGTCAGGAGTCAGACCCCGAGTTTGAGTGCCAGTCCCCAGGCAAGTCATTTCATCTAACTTCTTGGGCCTCAGTTTTTACAGCTGTGAAGTTGGCAAGCTGTGGCCTTGGCCCCCTTTGTTTGGGGGCTGGTGGGGACAGAGAGGACAGGAGACAAAGCTCACGGATTGCAAGTGAAATGGAAATGGCTGTGCACTCATGGCCCTCTCCTTGGCCTGTTGTCTCATTGGGCAGGCAGGTTGCCATGACCAGAAATCAAAATCCTGGTTATGAAAACAGCAACTTAAACCAACCTCCACCAGGTCCCACGGGAAGAGACTGGGAAGGCTGGAGGAAGGAGCAGAAAGCCCAGGATACCAGCAAAAGCAGGAGTCCCAGGCATGCCCACCCCGCAGGGTGACCCCTGGCCCCCCAGCCATGGGGGCTACGCAGCCCATCCCCTTCCCTCATTTATTTCTCCCCATCATCCTAATCACCGTCTGACATGCTGTGTATGCCCCACTGTATTCCCCAACTGCCTGTCTTTCCCAGGTGGAGTGTGGGCTCCACAAAAGCAGCTATTTTGTCTGTTTTGTTCACCACTGTATTTCCAGGTTCTAGGATGGTGCTGAGCTCACAGAAGGTGCTCAATAAATACTTGCTGCACCCACTTCCACCTTATCAGGAGTGAGACCCCCGGGCTCCCCTGAAACTCCAGAGGAGACCTCGGTCTCTGCCCTGAGTGGGAAGAGGCAGGCCGGCCTCAGTGGGAGCTCCTCACGGACCTGAGAACACGTAGCTGGTGTGAAGAGGAGCGTGTGCGTGGGCTGGCAGGATGGTAACAGGTCCCGGAAAACCTCCCCCGGCGGGGGGAGCTGTCTGATTGGACATCTTAGAGATGACAAGGGGCTCCAGCAAGAGCCAGGCCTAGGAGCCTGCAGTGCTGGGTTCTAGTCCCGGCTTCTGCCTGACGACGTATCTGGGACCCTGAGAAAGTCATGCCTCCTCGTGGCCTCAGTTTTCCTTGTCTCTAAAATGGTGCTAATAACCTTTGCCGTGCTTCTCTCATGGGGGTATCATTTAGATCAAAATATCTCATGGAGTGAATCCAAATGTTACACAAAAGCAGCCTCCAATATTTTCTGGAATAAAGCAGGGTGCAAGTAAATAAATACTGTACATATGTAAGACATTATCATTACAAATGGCATTTCTCCCACCAAGCTATGGGGGAAGAAAACAAAACAAAACAGAAACCAGTTCGGTATGGTGTGAAGAATTCTCATTAGGATTTCAGGAGGCCTGAGTTCTGACTTCAGCTCCGTACGTACCTGATAAGGTGAGTGAGCCTGGGCGAGCCACCTCCAACTCCCTGCCTTACAGCCCTGGTAGGGAATCAAACAGATGTTGGTTCTAGGGAGGCTTTGCAAGTTCTGCCAATAAAGAATTAACAATAGAATGTTCCCTCCTCTCCAGGGACTCAGGCAGGTCTTGGTTTAAGTCTCTCACCTGCCATGCAGCCCTGGGCAACTTTCTTCCCCTCTCTGGGCCTCGGTTCCTCTTGTGAGGTATGAGGTGTAGGGCTTAGGGTAGGGGGAGGGAGGATAACAGGCCCCAGGGACGGGGGTGCCCAAACAGGGTGGGGTGAGGCCAGAGCAGGCCAGTGGGGCCTGAGCCAGCTGCCGCAGAGCAATGAAAAGCTCTTAACCACACAGAATTGTTAACAGCTCCCAAATCCTGTTGTACCACAGGCTTAGAAAGGCTTAAACTGTTAAATGCATAAACTTCCTCAATAAACGGGCCTCTCTTGCCAGATTCTAAAGCCCAGCCAGATGAAAAGGCAGTGGCTGGAGGGCGGGGAACTTCCCAGCTGTTTACAGTCCTGCTGGAGTGATCTGGAGGCAGCCCGTGTGTTTTCAGGGTCCAGATGAGCCAGTCTGGGGCCGAGAGAGGACAGTGCAGGGCTCCGGGGTCAGATGGCCTGGGTTCTAACCCTACTTCTTCCTAGCTGGGTTATCTTGGACTTTTCCCCTCAATTTCCTCTTCTGTGAAATAGGGATGACCTTACCCAACCCTGTAGGGTGACTGAGGGCCAGTGGATACTGCTTGTATCAGAAGAAATCAGAAGTGGAAGGCACAAAGGCATAGACCTGTCCCTGCCACCTAAGAGGGGTGTGACATTGGCCAAGCCTCAGTTTCCTAGTCTGATGAGAGGATTCAAGGAGGTGACTGGGCAGGAACAGCCCACCCGGGTGAGCATTTGGTATGTGCAGTGTGGGACAGACTGGGGGCTTTCTCTCTGGCCAGAGGTTAGCCAGGGTGGGGAAGCCTCCTTCCCTGAGGCTTCCTTACTCCCGAGCCTTCGTCCTGGGACTGTGTTCCATCCTGCCTTGCATCCCTTGATAGGAAAGCACCTTGTCATTCAAGGCCCAGACCCAGGTCTCCTCCTCTCCTGAGAAGCCCTCCTGGTTGCCCCAGTAGGGTCAGCCCCCTCTTTCCTTTGAGGTCCCACAGTCCTAAAGATGAGCCCCTTAGCCGGTTATCTGCCAAGCTCTTTTCACTTCCACCGTCTCAGGGGGTCCTCCGTCATCTGGAGGTAGGCAGGCCAGGGTGTAATGTTTCCATTTCCCAGGTAAGCAAACTGAGGTTCTTTCTATTACACCCTGCTGGTCGCTCTCCATAGGGTCTACAGGATTGGGACTCAATGACCAGGTGGATAAGACATGGGCCTCAGGTATAAAAGGTGAGTACATTCTGGCATCCATCCTCTTCAGGTTAATAAGTTGTCCTAGCAAGCTGCAGAAAGCCAGGTTCAAATTCTAGCTTGGCTACTTAGTGGCTGTGTGGCCTTGGGCAGCTGGATGACCCTCTCTGGGCCTCAGTCTCATCATATGTAAAATAGAGCTAATAATACCAACAGAAGTTTCAATAAGATAATGGAAGCATAGCATGTATCACAGTGCAGGACACACAGGTGGCACCTTTCACCTCCCTGTCTCGGGCCTCCTCCAGGCCTCTCAGGACTCCCCTCAGCCTTTGAGGGCAGTAGAACTGAAACCCTGGCAGCCCTTCCAGCATCCTCCCTTGGCCAAGAGCACCTTTCTTCCGCTCTTCCCTGGATGGCTGCACCTTGTCTGGGGATAAGCAAGAGGCCAGGGTTTAAAAAAAAAAATCACCATCATTTCCAACCATTTTTTTTTTCTTGGACTAATTGCCCTTTCAGCCCTTGGTTCTTCTCATCCTTCAAAGCTCTGGGAAAATGGCTCCTCCTCCAGGAAGCCTTCTTGGCTCTCTCCCCATTCCCTCCTAAGCACCCCAAGTCTGTAGTTATGGATGGAGCTCTCTCCTGCGTCCTAGACTGGCAGCCCGAGGGATGGTATGGAGGGCCTTCAGCATCTGGGCAGCTCCCACATCTGGCCTAGGAACTGGTACACAGCAGGTGTCCTGGACGTGGTATTTGAGTGAAAAATGAATGAGCTGTTCTGAAGCCCAAATTGTCCCATATTTCCTACCCAGACCACTAGGAACTTGAAGACCAGAGAGAAAGAATCATCTCATGTCCTGAGATCCAGAATCTTCCATTTAGCTGACTCAGAGAGGAGAGAGGACTGAGGTGACTGACCCCCACCCTTCCCAGGAGCACGCACTCTGGCTGCCTCCAGGCCTTTCCACCTCCTCCTCGCCTGCCTAACTCTTGCTCCTCACTCAGCTTCCACTGAAGTGGCCCCTCTTCCTGGAGGCCGTCCTCTGACCGCCTGTTCCTGGCTGACGCTCCCCTGGATGGGCTGGGTGCCTCCGTCGGCTTCCACAGACCCTCCTTGCCTGCTCTGCTTTCCTCAGCACGACCCCAGTCCCCCTGCACCTTCACTGTCTGTAGATGTATCTATCACCATCTTTAGGCTGGGTGGGCCTTGGGGGCAGGGGTCATGAGGGCCATTTCCAAGGCCCCCCAGTGCCTAGCACATGACACTCAAGAAGTGTTAGCTTCCTGGTCCTCTATGAAGACATCATTGAACCCTCCAAGAAGCAGAAAAATCAAGAGCTGAATGATTTCAGTGGATGTCTGATGGATGGATGTATCATGGACAGATGGATGGATGGATGGATGGATCATGAGCAGATGGATGGATGGATGGATGGATGGATGGATAGGAAAGGGGAAGTTGGGGAGGGTGTAGAATTTTTCCTATTTTTAAGAGCAAAGGCCTGAATCACTTGAGTACATTGGCCAGGGTCCCTATCTAATTCCCTTCGCAAAAGGCTGGCCTGTGTGGTCTCAGCCCTGGCCTGAGCCTGGGGGTCTGCAGGAGTTGTCTGTCCTCCCTCCTTCTCCCTCAACTGGGTGTCTCCACCCTGTCCTTGAAGAGAAGCAGCAGAATTTTCTGTGTGGGGGTCTGGGCCTCCCCTCCCAACCAGCATTCCAACCCTCACACCCTTCCCCAGTCAGCATAGCACAGGCTGCCAGCTGGCGGCCTCCTTCCCGGAGCCCACCCCATTGACCGCACCCCACCCCCGCAGACTCCCCCAGGCACATCTGGGCCACTGGTCCAGCCTCTGTAAGAAGGGCTCGAGCTGAAAGCAAGGTGGGGAGGAGGATCCAACCCTGAAGGCCCAGAAAGGACCCCTGGCCCCTCCCTCCCTTGGCTGGGAAGCACAGGATTCTGGAATAAAACAGAAAATAAAGCCACAGGCATAACATCCCATGCTGGAGAGCATGCCAGCACACAGGACTCTCAAAGGCGGCTGCTAGGAGGGTAACTCAGTCCAGCCTTTCTGGAGGGTAATTTGGCAATGTTTGTCAAAAGCTCTAAAAAAAAGTACATCCCTTTGACCCTACAATTCCATGCCTAGAAATGTATCCTACGTAAATATCAGCAGCAATGCAAAAAGAGAAACAATGAGGCTTACCCCAGCATTTTTTTAAGATAGTGAAATACTGCAAGCAATCTATCGTCAATCAACAGAGCAGTAGTAAATAAATTATGGTACATTTATTCTATAAGATCCTAAGAGCTTCCCCACAATGATGTTATAGCTCTAACATGATATGCAAAGATGTCCACAAAATATTATTGTCAAAAATTCTCCTCCTGGGCATGGTGGTTCATGCCTGTAATTCCAACACTTTGGGAAGCTGAGGTGGGAGGATCATTTGTGGCCAGGAGTTCAAGACCAGCCTGGACAACATAGTGAGATCCTGTCTCTCTGAAAGGAAAAAAAAAGAAAGAAAAAGAAAGAAAGAAAGAAGGAAGGAAGGAAGGAAGGAAGGAAAGAAAGAAAGCCAGCCACGTAATTTAAGCAGAAGTCCATTTTTTTCTTAAAACAAAAAATCAATATGTGTAAATACACATAAATCCACCTGGAAGAACCTATACCAGTTTGTTTCACAGTGCTTATTTCTGGATGATAGGATTACGGGTGACTTTAATTTCTTCCTTTTTGCTTATCAGTAATTTCTAAAGATTCTACAAATAACGTGCATTGCTTTTGTGCTAAGGAAAAGTTATTTTTTCCTCAAAATAAAAAGCTCACCAGGAAAAAAAAAAGTTCACAGGCAAAGACAGTGATCATAAAAGTCCTTAATCTTATTTTTATAACACTCTTCTGGGTATTTTCTCATTTACTCTGTATAACAGCCCTCTGTTTATCCTGTTTTGCAGATGAGAAAACAAAGGTTGGGAGAGGGTCAGTTGCTCGCCCAAGGTCACACAGCTAGCGAGAGGTAGGGCTGATGTTTGAAAGCAGGTCTCTGAAGCCAAGGTCAAGGAGAGGCCATGAGCTGGGGAGACAGCAGGGGCTGCACAGCAGGGCAGGGCAGACAAGAGGGAGAGGCTGGGAGGAGAAACCCAGCAGCTGGGAACTGGGGAGTCTGAGCTGGAGCCAGCGAATCAACATGTGCGTGCAACCACCCCGAGCTGGCTAGCAGCCCCTCTCCCCATCCAAGCTAAATATTAAAAATCCCATTACGCCCGATAGCATCGCAGCAATCATGCTCACTGCGGAACTGCCTCCAGATCCCTCGCAGATGCGGGTTGGCCACTGGGAGAGAACAGAGCAAGGTCCCCAAAGAAGGCTAGGTTGGGGGCTCCTGCTGGGCAGGTGGAAGTCAGGACTGAGGTGGGTAAGGAGAGACCAAGGAGAACAGGGATCTGGAGACAGGCAGGCTTGGAGAAACTGAGGCAGGGGCACATTCACGATCACACCTATCATACTCTGGAAAGAGTCAGAGAAACAGACTTGGGTGCGGGCGGCTGCTGCAAAGAAGGCATTCCAGGGACACCTTCTGCCACTCCCAGCAGACCTGCTGGCAGGAAGCCCCAGCGGGGACTGGGGTAGGGGAGGGAACAGGGCAGGAAGTCCCAGGAATCCTCACCTGACAGCTGTATGCCCAGTGCAGACCCCGATTAGGCATGCAATAAAAAATGAACAGGTGAATAAATAGGGGAAAATTGCATCCTAATCCCTACACCCTGCAAAGCACTTTCTACCCATCAGATATGCCTTGTACTGTCACACCTTGGGGCCTTTATTCGTATAGTTCTCTCTGCCTGCAATTCCCTTCCTCCCTACCTTCACCCATCCAAATCCTACTCACTCTTCAAGGCCTAATTCAAATGCTACTCCCTCCTTGAAGCCTTCTGAGATACCCAGTCATACAAGATACCTTCTTCCTCATGTTCTCAAAGCACTTTGCCTCGATGGATCTCATTTGTGGCAGCACCATACTCTGCCTCGTTCCCTGGGTGTCTGAGTCCCCTGCTCACCCAGGAGCCACTTCGGACCAAACCCTGAGTGTCAGGGTTTCTCAGGGACCCTCTGCCTGGAATGCTTTCCCCCCAGCCTTCTCAGGCCCATCAGCTCAATGATACCTCTTCCAGGACGCCCTTCCTGAAACACGGCCACTTTTTGATCTCTATTGTTGCACAATTCTTTCCCCCTTCACTCATCACATTCTGCAACTAGTTTATTTATTTGCTCACTGACTTTTTCTTCTGTCTTCTCCTATCCACCCACTCAGACTAAAAACTCTGGGAGGGCACTGATGTGTCCGTCTTGTTCATTTCCGTATCCCCCTGCACCTGGAATGTGTCTGGCTCACAGCAGGTACGCAATGCATATTTGTTAGAGGGCTAAATGGCCCACAGAGGTTACTCAAAACATGGGTGTTGAATGGTTGGCTTCCCCAGGCCCCTCCCCTCTCCCACTGTGCCCTGTACACAGTAGGCACCAGAGGAAGTTGGTGAGATTGAATCAGTTTAGCCCACTCACTGCATTCGGAACTAGTAAGCCTTTGTTCGCCATCACTGCCCACACCAGGGATGGTGGCCACTGCCCGTGAGGACTCCCCCACTCTCCATCTGCCAAGAAGACTTAATCCAGCCTTATTTTCTCTAATTTATATTAACAAAGCAATGGATGTTTTCCTATTAAATTATATCTCAATATTAAATGCATCTTTTCAAACCACATCCTCTTAGAGATTCTGCTAATGTTCCACTGCCCCAGGGGGGACAATCCCTGGGGTGGTGTTGGGGCCGGGCTAGTGTCCTCTCTTTGGCCTTAGGTCCCAGCTTGGTCCAGCCAAACGTGTTATCACATCGTGCGTCTGAGCTCATGGTCCTGGTACAGAATCGTCAGGACTGCTTGTTTAAAAATGCTGACTCCAGCTGGGCACGGTGGCTCATGCCTGTAATCCCAGCTTTAGGGAGGCTAAGGCAGGTGGATCACTTGAGTCCAGGAGTTCGAGACCAGCCTGGTCAACATGGTGAAACCCCATCTCTACTAAAAATACAAAAATTAGCTGGGCATGATGGTGCACGCCTGTAATCCCAGCTACTCAGGAGGCCGAGGCACAAGAATTGCTTGAACCCGGGAAGCGGAGCTTGCAGTGAGTTGAGACTGCACCACTGCACTCCAGCCTGGGTGATAAAGTGAGACCCTGTCTCAAAAAAAAAACAAACAAAAAACCAAAAACAAACAAAACAAAACAAAACAAACCCTGCTGATTCTTGGCCCCATCTCAGAGCCACATTCCCAGACCTGGGGGAGAGGTTTGAGTCAGACCCAGAAACCTGCACTTTAACCAACTAACCAGGTGACTCTGATCCACAGTAAAGGTTGAGAAGCCCTAAGCTAGAGGACGAGAATGCACTTGGCCAATGTTACTTGGATGTGAGCTGGAATCACCATTCCTGCACGTCCTGCTCCAGCGGGGCCAGTGCCTATGGGGCTTGGGCTGCAGCAGCCTCACATCTGGGTGACAGCAGCACAGGCCACAGCAACAGCTGGTGTCCTTCTGGGCTCCCTGAGCTCATTAATCACACCCTGTCTGGCCCCCACTCACACTCAGTGGATGGCTGGGCTAGGCTGAGGCCTCAGGGAGGCTGTCAGGTCCAGGGGAAGATGAGAGTGGAAGGGAGCCTGGAAGGGAGCCAGGGCTGGGCACATCTTACCCCTGCCCCACCTTGCACCCTCACCATCTGCACGGAGCAGCTCTGACTCTGAGAACCTGCCTATGCCAGGCAGCCTCTAACATGGCCCCATGATCCCACCTCCTGGCATTCACACCCGGCGTAATTCCCTCCCCTGGGGTATGGGCTGAATTGGGTGACTTGCTTTTAATGCAGAGAATATGGCAGAAGTGGCAAGATGTCACTTCTGGATTAGGTTATAAAAGATTGTGGCTTCTGTCTTGGGTGTTTGCTGGTATTCTCTCTTGGCTCTCTCACTCTGGGGAATGTCCCTGCACATGCAAGAGGCCCATGTGGTGAGGGACAGAGTCCTGCCAACAACCCTGTGAGTGACCTTAAAAGCAGACTCCTCCCTGGTCCAGCCTTCAGATGAAACTGCAGCCCTAGGCCACACCTTGAGTGCAACCTTATGGGAAAATCTGAGCCAGAAGTACCCAGCTAAACCACACCTGGATTCCTGACCCTCAGAAACTATGAGATAATGAATGTTTGTTGTTGTTTAGAGACAGAGTCTTGCTCTGTCACCCAGGCTGGAGTGCAGTGGCATAATCATAGCTCACTATAGCCTCAAGCAATCCTCCCACCTCAGCCTCCTAAGTAGCTGGAACTACAGATGCATACCACCACACTTGGCTAATTTTTTTCTTTTTCTTTCTTTGTAGAGACAGGGTCTCACTATGTTGCCCAGGTTGGTCTCAAACTCCTGGGCTTAAGCAATCTTCCTGCCTCAGCCTCCCAAAGTGCTAGGATTACAGGCATGAGCCACCACACCTGATCTGTTGGTTGTTTTAAACTGCTAAGTCTTGGAATAATTTTTATGCAGCAATAGGTAACGAATATACCTTCTCATCTGAACACCCCGCCTGTCACAGTTCTTCCTACATCCCTCCTCCAGCCCTTAGCCATGGCCATACGAAAACTGCCTCCCTAATGGGCCAAGTTGATTCACGTTCCCAGGCCTTTATTCATGCAGCTCCATCCTCCAGCATTCCTGGGCCACCCACCCAAGACTCAGCTCCAATGTCACCTCCTCTGTGAAGCCTTCTGTCATTTTCTGTGCCCACTGTAGCCTGAGCAGTTCCTATTAACACAAGTCTAACACATCACCACCTTTGTACATTTATATGTCTGTCTCCCCTGCTAGACTCTGAGCTCCAGAAAGCAGAGCCACAGTCTGATTCTTCTCTGTACTGCCTGATGCTCAACATAAGGTCTGACACAGAGCAGGCTCAGTAAAAGTTTGATGACTGAACAAACCATCAACAACAAGTGGCTGGTTTCCCATTCACTTGTTCTGCCACCCACACCCTGTCTCACCACTGCCACCTTCCAAGGCTGTGCACTTTTATACCCAAGGACGTAAAACCAAATTTGTTATCTTCCCCAAGAAACCAGCCCTTTCTCCTAACTTGCCCATTTCTTTTCTAGAACCATCACCTTCCTGCAAGCTGGAATGCCCTGTTCCCTGTGACTCTTACCTCTCCTCCCTTTCCATCCTGTCTTCCTTCCATCCCATCCCTTTCATTGGCAAAACATCCTTTGATCTCACCTCTCCTCTTCCCCAGCACTGGTGGACGCCCCACTCCAGGCTGCCACTGTCTCTTGAGATGAAAACAATGGTTCCCCTACACGCCCCTTCCTCCCGTCTCTGGCACCCCCATCTGTCCTTCTAGGTATCTTGAAAAGCTGCCTTGCTTGTCTCCGAGGGAGGAGCCACAGAGCTGGTAGATTTAACAAGCATTTTATCATGTAAGGATCACTACAACCACCCCCAGGCTAAAGTATCCCTGGTTCTCCAAGGCCACTGGATTAGGGTCCAAACCTTTAGCCTGGCACCTGAGGCACCCCAGGATCTGGCCCCAACCTCTGAATCCATTCGGGAATGCAAGAGGACATGACACAAGTAGCTTCAAGTCCCCTATACCCCCAGCACCACCATTACAGCTCACAGGCTGAGCACCTGGGCTTTGTACACATCATCTCATTTAGTTAACATCTATTAAGCACTTCCTGTGTACTGGAAACCATTACAAGTACTTTGCATGCATCAAGTTCCTGACTCCTCACACCAGCCTAGGAAGGAGGGTTTTACACTTGGCCAAGGTGATACCGCTAGTGAGTGGCAGGGGTGATTTAACCCAGGTCCTTCAACCTTCACAGCCTTCTTAGCACCAGGCTGTACCTCTCTCTCACAAACTTCTCGTGTTTGCAAAGTTTGTTTGCAGACCACCTTCATGGTTCTTGGCCGTATTCAAACACCACTTATACTTACTTAATAGTTTTCCTTAAGCGAACAGTGTGGCGTGGTGGCTAAGAGGGTGGGCTTTGGAATCCCAGATCCTCTACTTGGTCTCTGTTTAAGCTCTCTGAGCCTTAGTTTCTTCATATACAACAGTACTTTCTGTCACAGGGTCCTTGTGAGGATTAAATGAATTAAGTCATAGAAGTGCTCAGCACACAGTGCAAGGGGGAGTCGTGGGCCTGGCTCACAGTAAAATTGCACTTCTCCATCTCCTTGAATAGGAAGTAACCTTGTGACTTGCTTTGGCCAGTGAAATGTGCACAGAGGTTATGGCGGGGGCGCATTCCAGGTGGAAGCTTTAAAGCCAGTATTCCAACTACCACACTCCTTCCATCCGTCTGCCCTGCGGATGGCAACATCCCGAATGGTGGTGCTCCATCCATTTGGCTCTCAGAGGGAGGAGTCCCAAGCTGATCCACAATGGACATGGAGCATTAAGGGGAGAAATAAACTTCTATTGTTTTGTCACTTCAGCATTGTCTGGTCTATACTGACAGAGTAAAAGCTCAAAAAATGTTAACTTATTAATATATAAATGTTACTTATTATAACATACGTTTTCTTAAAATGGGAACCATATCACCTTTGTAAAGGAAGAAAAAGACACCACTTGACATACTCATATGATGACGTAAACAAAAAACCTTTATCCTGTGCCAACCCAGATTACCTGGTATACCCCCTGCAGCGTGTGCACGGATCGTTTTCAGAAAGTGCTATATTCAAGTGCCTCCCTCTAAGAAGCTGAATGAGGGTTGCGGGTTTGGAAACCCTGGCCCTAGAGTGCCTCATGGTCAGCTCTGAGCTTCAGAGGCCAGGCCAAAGTCTGCAGCCCGAGTCTGCAGCCAAGACCAGTTCTATGCATTTGCAGGGGCACGTGCCCTGCCCTGGCCCTTACCTCGACAGACGGTGCCATTCTCAACGGCCTCGAAGCCTGCTTTGCACATGCAGCGCCCGATGGGCACCAGCCACTCGCCGTCCCCGTTACAGTAGAGCTTGATGGGTACATCCACCTCTTCCGCATTGGCGATGCAGCTGCCCCGGGCAGCCACCAGCGATGTGCTCTCAGCTCCCGACAGGGTTTCCTGGAAGATGGCGCCATTCTGGATGATGCGGGGGCACTTGCGGTAGAAGACACGCACGGCGATGAGGGACATGCAGCCGCCATAGTCCTGGAAGGCCAGGTAGAAGCCACTGCGGGACACAGGTCCAAAGCTCCGCACCTCGGTGTTGATTTTCATGACGCGGCCACCCAGGTCCACCTGGGAGAAGCTCTCGTCAGCTGCAATGGTATCCACCTTCACCCATGGATTCTCCATCCAGTTGGGGAAGGTCTTGGTGGCCGAGTCAAAGTCAGCCTCATAGTAATAGAGGTTGAAGGTCTCCTTGCAGGAGCCAGGCACGCTGGGGATGCTGCTGCAGTCACGCACCGAAAACTTCATCTCCACGTGGATGCGGTGGGCGCCACGGCGCCGGATAAACTTGGTCCGTAGCCAGTTGTTCTGGCTTGACTCAAACACGTTGCACACCTGGTACGTGCGGATCGTGTTCATGTTCTCATCGTAGCCACTCACCTCTTCCCACTGTGGGTAAAATGCTCGTCAGGTGGGGAGGCAAGGGCTCAGCCCCAGCACACACTCAGCCTAAGGTGGAAGACGCAGACTCTGCCTTAGGGAATCCTCCAGTCTAATGGTGAAGACATCAGAGAATTCCCAATCTGATGGGGGAGACATGCCAATCAGGTGGGAAAGGCACACATACTGCTCTTGGTATTCTGCCAGCTGACAGGGGAGACGTGGCCCTTACTGTCAGGGCTACACTAATCTGATAAAGGAGACAGGGACCCTGGCCAGGAAGTTCCCACCTGGAAGGGGAAAATAGGGAGAACCCTTCCCTACTTAGGGAGCTCCTTCTGATGAAAGCAGACATAGCTTTGTGGTTGTGGGGGCTACCAGTCTGATGGAGGAGACAGAACCTCTGCCCTCGGGGAGCCCCCTGTCTGACCAAGGAGAGACAGCCCTTGCCCTTGGGAACTCTCAGTCTGATAGAGGAAGACAGTCCTCATCCTCAATGAACGCCTAGGATGATGGGGAAGACAGGGCCCTTCCCCATGAGAACGGCTCTGCTCTGGGGCTTTCAGCTGCTAACATTTCCACTTGGGTACCTGGAGGGAGGCCGCCCACCCTCCCTGCCTGGGGAAAGTACTCCTGTACCCTCACTGGGGCAGCCTGGGCTCTCACAAACCCAGCAGAGAGATGCTAAGCCTCACTGCTGCAAGGGGCCGGGCCAGGTGGTGGAAAGTTGGGGCAGGAAGGGCCTAGGGCCCAGGTTATCTCCTCACACTCACGGACCAGGCTCCTTCCCACTGCTGAGCCTTTTGCACACTTCTGTGGCCTCCTGGGGCATCGTCTCTGGTCTCCTCTGCAGCAGGCTCTCTGGCTGCCTGCTATTTGCATTCACCAACTTTCCCGAGGGCCTTCGGGAACAATCTCCCTGTGTGAGTGCCCAGTACACTCAGCCCTCTTGGGCCAGTGTCAGTGGGACTGAGGGCTTGCTGAGGGCAGCCACCCCTCCTGTCCTTCTCCTGTGTTCCCCTTGGTGTTGGCTGGCTTCACCTGGGGTAGACCCAAAGGAGCCCCAACAGCAGAGTCCCCTCTCCCATCCATGTCCGGGGCTGGGCACCCTAACAGAATCTCACTTCTTTGGTGTGATTATCACACATGGTCTGTATGGTTAGACCCCTTTTACAGAGGATGAGGGAGTAGAGACCAGAAGTGAGGTCACTTGACCCAGGTCATACAGACCCAGAGCTGTTCGTGTGCTTGCCCGTGCTGCCTGGAAACACAAGGACCCCAAGTGTGCCCCAGGAGTCCTGGGTTCTAGTCCCAGCTCTATGAACTTGATGAGTGGCCTTGGGCAAGTCATTTCTCCCTCCTGGGCCTGCAGTTGCCAAATGTGACTGTGGGGGTGGCAGCTGATGGAAGAGGTGTCACCCTCAAGTGGGTGTCTTTTATCCTGTGCCACTCAGATTCCCTGGGCCAAGTCTGTGCGTGTGGAGCAGGGGCTGGCAGCCTGGGGAGGGTCAGGTGCGATGAAGGGTGAGTACACATGGGGAGGGCAGGTCTGGAACTGACTGGCTCAGCCTCTTCTTCAATGGCGACTCTGAAGCTCCCTACATTGCATTAAATTTTTTTTTTTTTTGGTGGCACCATGTGACAAAGTCAGCCCCTTGTTACAACCGCTGCTCTTCTTCAGAACTTAATTAGAACACTTAATTAGAGCACTCTGCCTTTCTCCCCTCTCTCTAATTAACATGCGGAGGCCCTGCAGCCTAAACACCCCAAATAATTGCGTCCGGGGGCTGCAGCCCAGCCTGGCCTCATTACTGGCAGGGTGGGGCTGTGGGCCCAGCCGCCTTCGCAGATGGAAAATTGGTGACAAGAAAGAGCCACAGAAAGCGGCCTGACCCTGGGGCCCTGTCTATTGAGAGCACAGGCCCGGGGGGTGGGGGGAATGCAGTTCCCTGGGGCAGCAGCTGAGTCCCAGCGGAGGAACTGGGGTGGGGGAAGGGAAGGGCTGGGTTGTAGAGTCCGGAGCCCTCCCCAGAGACCATGGGGATGAAGGATGAATATTCAACTTCATGACAATGACAATGATGATGATGATTATAGCTACTCTTGACTGGGAGCCCAATCTATGCCAGGCATTGTGTTAGACACTTTGCAGGAAAACCTCGCAACAGTCTTGTGAGGTCGAAGACATCATCACCATTTTATAGATGAAGAAACTAAAGCTCAGAGAGATTAAGGAACTGGCCCCAAATCACACACTTGGTGAGTGGCAGAGCTAAGACAGATTTTCAGGAGTATCTGACCCCACGGCCTGTAACTTATGCCCAATTTTGCTCTTGCAGAGCTCACAGCATAGACCCTAGGATGATAAGAGCCAAAGGAGGGGGAGCTCCGTGTTATGGGGACCCAGAAAGCGGGCAGAGAGAGCTCAGTCATAGTCCTGAATACAAACCTTAGCCCTTCACTTATTATCTATAGGGCCCTGGGCAGGTGGCTACACCTTTCTGAGCCTCAGTTTTCTCATCTGTAAAATGGAGATAATTCCTCTCCATGGGATCAGAGACGATGTGTATAAAGGTGCTTAATACAGTATCTGGCATAGAATGGGTACTCAGGAAATGACAGTTCACTTTCTTCATCTGTAAAACGGGGGTAGTGCGAGCACCTACTTCTCAGCCTCACCCTAAGGATTCCACGGGATAAAGGCTGAAAGCATCCAGCCTGTTGTCATGGTAACTGGCTCCATCAATGGTAGGGGATCATGGCTCCATTAATGGTAGGGGATTGGGAGGGTGGGGCTGAGAGAGGCCTGGCTCTGGGCCCTGAAGAGGAGGAAAGGGGTTAGAATATGAGGGGGCATTCGGGCCCTGCAGCAGGGCTTGAGGGATCCTGGGGACCAAAGCAAGGTTTGGGGACCACTGACTCACCCCTGATGGAGGATGCACCATCCAGCCCAGCTCAGCAGTCGCTGTAGTAGAGTCCATTAGCGTTTCTGTGGGGAGAGCAAAGAGTCACCGCCCCGCCCCACCTACCAGGCGCTGTCAATCTCTCTGTTGGGCCCACATCCTTCTTCTTTATTTATTTATTTATTTTTAGACGAAGTCTTGCTCTGTCGCCCAGGCTGGAGTGCAGTGGCGCGATCTTGGCTCACTGCAAGCTCCGCCTCCTGCGTTCAGGCCATTCTCCTGCCTCAGCCTCCCCTAGCTGGGACTACAGGCGCCTCCAACCACGCCCAGCTAATTTTTTGTATTTTTAGTAGAGACGGGGTTTCACCATGTTAGCCAGGACAGTCTCGATCTCCTGACCTTGTGATCCGCCCTCCTCGGCCTCCCAAAGTGCTGGGATTACAGGCGCGAGCCATCGCGCCCGGCGGGGCCCTCATCCTTCTTTACTGAGAGCCCCGCCTACTTCCATTGCCCCAGTCATCTGACTCTAGTTCTCCAGACTGCCCTCGGTTTAGACTCTGCCTCTCTACTTCATTATCCCTCCTACCCCCACAGCCTAGCCAATCATCTGATGCCACTCCTCTAGGCCCCGCCCCTCCAGGCCAAGTCCACCCTTACATCATGGTCAGGCTCCACCTCTCTGCCAGTCTAGTCTTACTAACCTAGGTACTGTCCTTCACTTCCTTTTCTGGACGGGGAGGGTCTTACATCCACTAAACCTGGGGTCTACTGGATGGGTTTCAGAGGGTCTGCCACTAAACCCTTGATATTTTACATCAAACTCTCAAAAACTGGAATTTGGGCCTTAGAGGGGCTGTCCTTGTGTCCCAGCTGAGACCCCTCAGTTTCCCCTCCTTGCCCCTTTGGCGCACACATCTTGTCAGGACACTCTCCCTTTCTCTAGAAACCTGGAGTCTTCTATAATGTTCCTATCACTGGGGCCCCTCCCCCAGGGCTCAGGCAACTCTGCCCCCAGGACAGGGTCCCGGGAGTGGAGAAGTGTTGAGAGCAAGCACTGCACCCAGTAGGGGCCAACTGTCACATGGCCTGTGGGGGTTCAGGAGACACATCAGCGCCTGGACCATCCTGGGCCCTACTTGCCTCCCCCGATTCCAGCAGCTTCAGGGAGCCACATGGCCTAGGGGGAAGAAGAGCTACATGGCCCTGGAGACCTCCATTCTCCCCAGGTCAGGTTCAGGACCCCTCTCCTCTACCCCTTCCTTGCCTCTCTGGCTTCCAAACACTTTCTGAATGGAATTGCAATACACCGAATGAATTTAAATGAACGCCTTTCAAGCATTCATTCAACAAAATATCCTGATGCCCATTATGTACCAGGCACTGCACTGGGCGCCCTGAGAGAGAAAACCGTGGCTAGCAAGACCCTACCAGTTCCTGGTCTGGTAGTGGAGATGAGGTGTGAATATAAATAGCTATGAGAGAGTAGGGGGAGAGACCTAGAAGGTCACAGTGACACCACCTCGCTCAGTGAGAGTGAGTGAGAGGTATGCTTGCTGCCATGCTCCAATTCTCTGCCCAGGGCAGGCATCACTCATCAATCCTCCCATACTGTGGCCACATGATGCTTCTTGCCACAGTGTTCCAGGAAACAAATACGAACCATTTGAGATGCTATCCCTGGTCCAGCCCAACCGTCTCCTTTCGGAGACAGGGCAACTGAAGCACAGGGATGAGAAGGGGCTTCCAAAGATTGCATACGAGTTGGTGACACAGTGGGAAGTGCAGGTGTCTTGCCTCCTAGCCTATAAACTTTTAGGCACTTGAAACAATTAGTTTGATGGTCTGGGCTAAATGACAAGGACCAGGAGATTGGGGCTGTGTGCCCAGTGTCCAGGCAGCTGAGAAGGTCCAAATGGCAGATAATTAGGGGTTGAACTATGGCAGGGGTGGAGGGGATAAAGGGTGGGGACAGGAGAAAGCATTTGGCCAGAGGTGACCCTAGTCAGACCCATGAGCTGACAAGAGAGGATGCAGAAGTGTCCCCACGACCGCCTGTGGCTTGTGTCCCTGTGCACTGGCATCCCCATGACTGCCTGTGGTCACTGTGTCCCTTTGCACTGGGGGCTGGCACAGGGAGGGGGTGTGGGGTAAGGGTGCCAGGGACGGTGGAGCCAGTGCCAAGGGCATCTTTTTGATGGCAAATTGGAGGGAAGTTCTATTATGCAGCTTTGGAGCTGAAAAAAGGGTTCCTTTTCACACTCCAAATGCTACAGATTTTTCTTCCTGGAGAGAACAAGGGCTGAACTTTTAACCTGTTTTCTCTCATTGGCCTCAGCCAGAGACGCGCCAAGCTGGGCTCTCTGCCTGGGCCCAGGGAACAGCTGCTGGGAGCTGTGTCGGACAAGGCAGAGGAGAGACTCTGCTTAGGACAAGAAGAGGGTCGGGTGGGGGAGGCAAGCCCGCCAAGCAGGTGGCCCCATCCCTTGGCTAGATTCCTGGGCTGACCCAGAGGCCAAACACTAGAGGATTCCATGGCCCAGAGGAGGGGCCGGGAACTGATGTCCTCATTGTACGGGTGGAAACTTGGGCTCAAGGAGGGCAAATGGCTTGCCAAAGTCACACACTAAAAGTTGGTGCTCAAACTCTGGGCTCCCAAGAAGTTTAGGGTGGGAGGCCCCACTGTCCCCCTGTCTCTTCTACCTCTCCTGGCCCAAAGCAGTGGCCCAAAGCAGTGGGAGGATCTCAGAACGACTGGAAGTAAATGGGCTGGCTGGTTTGCAGACACAAAGGGAACATGAAGGACATGAAGTTTGCAGATCCCCTTGGGAGGAGATAGAGGGCCGGCATCTCCTCTGCTCCCTTCTCCTGTGCCACTCCTGGCTTTGCCTGGAAGCCTGGCTCTGGGAAACCTGTCACCCCTCTGGGTTGTGGCAGGAGGCAGCACAAGCATGCTCTCTCCCCAACCTGGTCTTTTGCTTTTCAATTTTAACACCTCCCTCTACCTCTGCATAAAAAGCAAATGAGCAGAGCAGACAGACCTGGGCTCTGGAGGTAACAGAGATCTGGATTCTAACACCAGTTCTGTCCGTTCCTTGCTTGGTAACCAATATCACTTGCCATAAAAGGAAGGAAAATAAACACAGACTATTACAAATGGACCTTTTGAGGCGGGCAGATCACTTGAGGTCAGGAGTTTGAGACCAGCCTGGCCAACATGGTGAAACCCCGTCTCTACTAAAAATACAAAAATTAGTCAGGCATGGTGATGCATGCCTGTAATCCCAGCTACCCTGGAGGCTGAGGCACGAAAATTGCTTGAACCCGGGAGGCAGAGGTTGCAGTGAGCTGAGATTGCACCATTGCATGCCAGCCTGGGCGACAGAGCAGGACTATGTCTAACAAAACAAAACAAAACAAACAAACAAAAAACAAATGGACCTTTATTTGTTCTACCTCTTGTTAAGCCTCAGTTTCCTCACCTGGAAAATGGCCAAAATGCCTTCTGAGTCTGGAAGTATAGCACAAAGTAGATTCTCACTTAGTAACAGCTGCTGTTTTTAGATGGTGTGCAGTGCTTTTTGGCCCACTCAGTGCCTGCACATACTGCTTCCTCCTTTGGGCTTATTAGGTGCCCCTGAAAGCAAAGGCAGGCCCAAAAGGCTCCAGCTTAGTCTGCCTGGCTTCCCCCACCTCCCAGATACGCCTGCCAACATCTGACAAGCATCAGTCTCTTGCTCCGTGGCCATAGCCTTCATGAAGCCCGTCCCAGTCCATCTGATGCTGCTTTCCCTGGGGTGCCCTGAGTTTCCTCTTTGTTCCTCTCAAACCAAGCACAAAAGTCAAATTCTGTTCTCTGGGGAATCTGGAGTTAATAGTTATTGCCTCAGGAACTTAGTGGGTTCAGGAAACCAAGCTCTGTTTCCACCACCATCACGTCCTTTTTCCACCCTGTAACACCCCAGACGTCTCCCCTCCGATCCCAAAAATCTACAAAGGGAGAGAACTCATGTCTGCTGAGACCCTATTAGGAGCCAGCATCTCTCACCAACATTCTCACAACAATGCCAAGAGGTACTTGATACTGTCCCATTTCACAGATGAGAAAGTTGAGGCTTCCAAAGCCTCAGGAACTTGCCCAAGATGACACATCTATTCCACCCTCAAGCTGCACTCCAGTTAGCTATGAGTAGGTGGAGAGACTGGCTGTCTCACTCTGCACTGACCACGTGGTGTTTTCTCACCCTTGTACCTCACACATACTGTTCCTTCTGACCTCCTCACCTCTACATCCTCTTTGCCTGCCCTAATGTTCATCTGTGAAGTCTCAACTCAGGTCACCTCCTCTAGCAATTCCTCTTAAATCCATTCTGCTCCAAAGCTCTGCAGCCACGGGTGCCTCAAGATATCCTGGCACTTGAAGATATTCTGGGTGGTAACTACCCCTATTTGCTCTCATCTCCCAAAGCTCTGTGGTCCCCCCGAGAGGTGGGTGCTGGGTCCTGGTCCTGGGATCCGTAAGACCTAGCACAGGGCTTGGCACACGGGCCTCCTCTCCCCATCTGCAAGGCTTGAGCATGTGCCAGTGTTCTGCTCCACTAGGGTTGCCCAGGCTTGAGCCTTTCATACAGACAACATTAATGACTTTGGCCATTTCCACCTACAACCCGTACAATTATTTAGTTACTACTTTTTCTTCCACTTGACTCCTTTTCTTTCTTAAATGCATCTTAAAGAGGAAAAAGCGTAATCATGATTATAAATGGAAAACCAATATCTCTTGCCATAACGGGAAGGAAAATAAACACAGACTACTACAATTAAAAATGTTTGTCTGCAAAGTATGGAACATCATTTCACTTCCCATACTTTGGGAGCCGCTGGGCTCCCTCGAGCTGCCTCTGAAGCTCTAGAAATGTTTCTATCTCCATCCCCACTGTGACGGTGACAATCTCTCATGCAGGGGAAGCTGTTGTCACTGTACACAGATAATTAATCACCCCACTATGTGGCTAAGATCACAATGAGGATGTGCATGGTTTATTGCAGGTTATAGGAAATGAATATGGAAGGAGGGGAAGAAAATGCCAAATTTAGGGATGGCTTCCAGGAGAACGTGACGCCTGCATGGAGGCTTAAAGACTGGGTGAGTGGGGAGTGACTGATGTGGAGTGGGAAGGGCACGCTAGGCAGAGGGGAAGCAGAGCCAAAGGCTAGGAGGTGAACTGAGCCACAGTGGGGTTTGTGGGAATCAAGCGCTGGCTGAAGGGTGGGGCTGGAAGTGGTGGGAGCTGAGAGCTGAGCCTGGAGAGGTTAAGCAGGGGCTGCCCAGGTAGCACAGGACACGGCCATGAAGGGTTAGCAGCTCTCCCAGGCCCCTCTGCTGGATCATCCCTGTCTCCCTACATCCTTGTCAGCCTCGCTGGTGCCACCCGCTTCCCACTCTGCCAACTGTGCTGTTTCACCTGCCCTTAAGCCCTCCCACCCTATTGAAATGTCCGGTCCCCAGACCTTGGCTGCTCTTAGTGCCCATTTAAAAAAATCCCAATAGATAAATGAAGAAAGAGGCTACACAGATTCTTAGCATCCAGGCAAAAGCTGGAGCTGGGGCCATCAGCCCAGAGCATCTTCCTCAGTGTGAAAACAGGGGCCCGGCCATGGGAGTGACTTTGGACCTATCCCTACTGTACCCACACCCCCTCTCCTTCCTGGAGGCTGCACAGAAGAAAGCAATCAGGAGGCCCTGACTGCCGGGCTGGGGAGGCCCGATGGCCCCCCTGGCTATGTGTGAATGAGCAGTGTACATTTCAGAAATATTTGAACTTAAAGGGGAGACACACTGAAGTCGTTAGCATTGGGCTGAAAGGAGGTGGCTGCAGGGGGGCTGCCTGCTCTCAGGCTGGAGCGGGTGGTTGCCCCCTATTCTCCGATCCACCCCTAGCCAGCTCTGTCTGATCCCCTCGTGGGCTATAATTCTCTAGGACCACAGATGCTGTTTGTCTGCACTAATGACAGTATGTGAGTGTTCCAAAGTCATGAAGAAGAAACTTTCATTAAGCACCTATATGTGCCAAGCGCTGGCCAGGGCCCTCTAAATGCCATTTCAGGCTTAACCTCCGGAAGTATATATTATTATTAACCCCATTTCACAGATGAGGAAACTGAGGCCAGACAGTAGAACCAACCTGCGTAAGTGCACACAGGCAGGGCTAGGACTGGAATCCACATCCATCTATTTTCACAACTGTGTTATTTTTAAGATGCCATGGCCATAGCCTTAAAAAACAGACAACACAAAACAACAAAGTCATCAGGGCTTGTGTGTGTGTGTTTATCTTCTCTCTCTGCATGGGCCTGTGTGAGAATAGCAGGGGGCCGGAGGAGGGCAGCAGGGGAGTGGGACATAGACTGCCCAGGCCAGAATCTTGGCATGCCAGTTCTGCTCTCTGGGCCTCAGTTTCCACATCTGTCAAATGGGTCATTGTGAGAATTAAATGACACCATGTAGGTGAGTCCTGTTCTTCTGGCGTCTCCCAGGGCCCACATGTAGGGGGGGTCTGCATCCACCTTGTTCACCGCTGTACCCTCAACACTGAGAACTAGGCCTGGCACTAGCACATGCATCCAACCTCCACACGGCAGCTGGGTGATGTTCCTAAAGTCCATGTGTGATTGCCCTTCAGAGCTCCTGCTGCCTGAAGGATCAAGTCCTAGCTCTTAACAAGGTACTCGAGGCCCCTGCCAAGCAGGCCAGCTAATTACCTTCCAGCCACCGTCTGCCACGTCTCTCGTATCCAGCCATCCGAAATTTCCTCCTGCTTGCAGAAGGCACTTTACCTCCCTGAACACTGGTGACTTCACCCTTCTAGATTTTTCTGCCTGGAACGCCTGGCCCTTCTTGCTTTGTTAGCCTGGCTAACTTCTCTTCCAAAACTGAGCTCAAACCCTCCTTCTTCCTTCTTCCTGGCAGCTGTCCTGACTCCTCCTGCTCTGGCTGGGTTAAGTAACAAAGTCATGGTCATTCAATGAACATCTCCTCCACCCGATGTGTGCCAGGCCCTGAGCCAGGCACTGGAGACACAGAGGCAGATCAGCAGGCCCTTCCCTCAAAAAGCTCCCAGACTAGTGCCCGACGTGTGAACTTACTGCAGGGAGAGGCGGAGTGAGACGGCTGGTCCCGGCCAGGAGCCAGGAAACCCAGAGGAAGAAGGGAGTAGCTTTGAGCAGGAAATTTGGAAAGGCATCTCAGAGGAGGTGGCATGTGAGCTGGGAGGAGAGGGAAGGGCACGCCACATACAGGGCCCAGCAGAATCAAAGGCACAGAAGTGTAAGACATCGGGGAAGGCTGGGCAATCGTAAAACTGATGACTGGCTCTCAGTGGTGGGCTCCAGGCCAAGCGCCAAGCACTCGTTATCCCATTTCATCGCTAACTATTTGTGAAGTAAGTACTTTAGGATCTCCCTTTCCAGATGGAGAAATCAAAGTTTGGAGAGGTTGTTCAAGGTTTCCATGGCCAGGAAGCGATGGAGCCGGGTCTGCCTCGCACCAAAGCCCATGTCCTTAGCCACCGCGCCATGCTGGAGTGTCCGTCCCATGTAGTGGGAGCAAAATGCTTCACGGAAGGAGATGGTAGCACAGGACAGGGTGCCAGAATGTGGAGGGCCTCTCAAATGTGGGGCTAAGGAGGTTGGGTCTTCTCCCATAAGCAGCCGGGAGCTATGGAAGATTCTTGAAGAGGGTAGTGATGTGGTCTGCTCTGAGAACAGCTGGGTCACAGAGTGGCCTTGGCAGAGGAAATTAGGCTAGAATTGGGGGCCAGCTGGGGGAAGGGTTGAAGCTGAAGATGAACAGACACCTGGTAGCTGCACCCACAGGTCTTCGCCTACAGACTGACCAGCGGCCTGCAGCCTAGGCAGCAAACCAGCCTGGCGTGAGACCCATGCAGCAGATGCCGGCCCGGGCTCTTCCCAGCGGTTCCTGTTGCACCCTGTCTGGGGCTGGTGGGGCTGAGGTGGCCTGAAGCTAGGCCTGGCTGAGATCTCATGGCCTGGTAAGATGCCATTCAGAGCCTGGAGGCCTGACCCGGACTGTCCATGGTCACAGCACTCTTTCCATGGTCCAAGTTAGAAATTCCAGGGGAAGACAAGGACACCGACAAGCTTGGAAGAGTCACTTCACCTCTCTGAGCCTCAGTTTCCTCATCTGTAAAATGGAGATGACAAAATCCTTGCTCTGTATACTTCACTGAATTGTTGTGAGGATCAAAGGAGGCATTGGGAGCCAAAGGTTTTTACAGCATGCAAAGGCTGGACCATACAGAGCCATAGGGAAAGGTGGTGGAGGCCACCTAGGGGCAGGCACTTCATTGACATTGTCTCATTTACATCCCAGAGCAAACTTATGGGGAAACCAAGGCTCAGAGAGATCAAGGACTTCCAAAAAGGCCACAAGGCCAGTAAGGCGCAGGGTAAAATTTGATCCCTTTGGTCCGATCCCAGAAGTCACTAGACTACGCTGCCTCAGGAAAGGTAAGGAAGAATCACTGCTTTCATCTACCAGTGCCCTCGTTGCCAGGCCCTGAGCTAAACCTGCTGCATGCCCTGGAAGGCCCATACCTTTATCCCATTGTACAGATGAGGAAACTGAGCCTGCAGAGGCTCAGAGATCTGCCCCAAGTCTTACAGCCAGAAAGAAGCAAAGCTGAGATTTGAACCCAGGCCAGCCTGACTGAGTTTCCTGAGCCCTCTCCTCTGTAAACATCATGAGAATGGGAGCCCAAGATGGCCTTGGGTTCACTGGCCCAAAGCAAGGCTCGAGAGGTGGAGACGCCAGAGAAGCCCCCGCCTAGCTCCTAGAAGAATGCAGATTTTCTAAAGTGAAATCTACCAACTAGCAGCACGTTGTTTTTCTACCCCGGCCCCCTGCTCCGCCCTCAGTCTCAAGGAAAGAGAACCTGGTTAATGTAAAATCCTTTTGCCCGAGGACTCTCGTAGCACACACCCCTTCTCGTCCTCCCACCGCTCAGAGGCCCTTCTCTGCCTCGGTTGCCTGCTTGGAGCCTGCTCTTATTTTCTCAGGCCCAGGCAGAGGACTCCCTGTGACGCCAGCTCCTCTGCTCTGTCCCCTGCCTGCCTGCCGCTGGCCTGGGCATCCGCCAGCGCCGGCCGCCCCGGCTGAAACCCAATACTCTGGACCAGCCCGGCTGCTCACTAACAGCGGGCCACATTGTGCAGCCGGGGCTTCGGGAGAGTTTGGATTCGCTGCTTGGGGACCCACTTAACCTCGGCAAAGGACAGGATGATGGATGGGGGTCTGGGACGGGGTTGCTGGGGGTGGGGTGGGTGGTAAATGAACACCAGGGCTTGCTGGGGAAGGGAAAGAAGGCAGGCAGGGACGGGAACGGCCCTGGACACATTAAGTGCTCCTGTAGTTCCCACGACAACCCTGAGGGACGCCTGCTACTGGTCCCATTTTAGGTGACTTGACCAAGGCCACATAGTGAATCAGAAACTGAACCCAGGCCAATCGCCCTCAAGCCTTCCCGACACACCAGGCTGCATCTCACAGCCAGCATTTGCCCAGTGATTTTTTAATTGTTAAAGCCTTTTTACTTAAATGAACCCACACAGTTTTCACATCTATTCAGTAGCTAAAGAAGTATCATCATGGCAGCTGGCATTACTGGGCAGCTACCGTGTGCACAGAACAATGCCTGCCACGTGAATACTCATCTCCTGAGATCCTAACAGGACCCACTGAGGGAAGACCAATTGTCAGGGCCATTTTACAGAAAAGGGGAGGAAAGCTCAGAGAGGCAGTCACTTGCAAGACGCGGCAGAGCTGAGATACCCTCAGGCTGGCTAATGAAGGCAGGGGGCCTGGGGACCCCAGTTGCTTATAGCTACACCCCTTGTGAGTGGTTCTAAATTGTGTGCATCTCCCCTCTGCCCACTGGACACAGCCTCACTTCACAGTTGGCACTCGAGGTGCTGTTCCTTCTCCCTGCCATGTCCCTCGCCCTCCTGGACTGCCTAGGACACTTACACATGTTCATTAAGACCCATCTCAAATGTCTTCCCCTCTGAGAAGCCTTCCCTGATGACCCTGGCGCTGGGGCTCCCAGAGTCCTATATGTGTCTCCCATCATTATACTTGTCACCTTGTCCTGCTACTTTCTTTTACTCATCTGCCCCTCAACTGGACTATGAGTGCCTTGTAGGCAGGGCTGACTCTGGTTCACTGTGGTAGCCACCAGCCTCTCTATTAAAACCAACTTACTCCTGATCACCCAGGCCCACCCAGACCTTAAATGCTCTTTCCCACTGACATCATCAGTCTGGGTGTCTGAGCTGTTCCTCCAGGAAATGCAGTTGCTGGTATCAAGATGGCTCCATATAGTAGATAATCCAAAGTACTTACTGCGCGGAGCTGTCACACATATTATCTGTTTTGATGCTCACAATGCCCCATGTGATAATGATTATTGTCCCCACTTACCCACCCACCCATCTATCCATCCACCTACCCACCCTGTCACCCCATCCATCTGTCCACTCCACTCACCCAGTATTCTACCCCCTGTTCATCCACTACCATCTCACATATGTATCCATTCATATTCCTACTGAACCAACCTCCCTTCATCCCCTCCTTCCTGCGGATGGGGGAAATAACCTTCAGAGAGGTTAAGTAACCTGCCCAACATCACACAGCGAGTACATGGCAGATCCAGGAGCTGAACCAGGTACTCTTTTAATCACTTTGCTATGTGGCCTCTTAGCTGTCTCACTTGATTTCTAACTGTCCTGTTGCATGCAGGTTTAATCTTATAAGTCACCTCAAATCCTTCTGCATGTGAATGGAGTGTAAATTACAAATCAATAAGACACAGGCCACTGTAAGTCCAAGCTGGGGTCTGTTGGGTTGAAGTCAATTAGCAAGCCTGCTGCAGGACCTGCTGGGACTTGATGTATTTGCCTAATTGGCACTGGTTTCCCCCAGTGAAGGACAATTAACTCAAATCCCAGAACCCAAACCACCCCTCTGCTTCTGGGCAGGGTGTCAGGCATTTAGCTACATGAAATTTACTGTTTATTCATTCACCCATTGACCCATACGCCCACTCATCCATCTATCTTTCCAACGATCCAATCCTTGCAATCATCCATAAACTATCTTGACATCTGCTCACTCACCCACCTACCTATTCACCCACCCGCACCCATCTATATGCTTATCCATCTGCCTGCCCATGTACCCATCCATTCACTTACCCAACAGTCCACCCACCCACACACTTACCTATCCATCCATCCATCTATTCATTGAATCACCCAATCCAAGCAGCTATTTATGAAGTCATTCTGCCATCTTGCCTTCCACTCACCCATCTATCTATTCATCTACTCATTCTCTCATTTACCACATTCATCTGTCTATCCTTACACCACCAATTTATCCACTCACCCCTATGCCCAGCATCCCATTTAGGTTTTCTCCCTTCCTCTGAAGCAACCTCCCTCCCTACCTCTCCTCTTTCCATTCATCTATCCACTCGCCCATTCATTTACCTGTCCATCCATTCACATCACTCATTTATACATCTATACATCTGCTATCCACTCCTCCCATCCAGCCAGCCTGCATTTGTTGAACATCTCCTATGTGCCAGGCCCATGCTGAGTACTGGAGAATCAGGCTGTATGTGGTGGCTCACGCCTGTAATCCCAGCACTTTGGGAGGCTGAGGTGGGTGAATCGCTGGAGCTCAGGAGTTCTAGACCACCCGGGGCAATAGGACAAAACCCTGTCTCTACTAAAAATACAAAAATTAGCTGGGTGTGTTGGTGCATGCCTGTAATCTCAGCTACTTGGGAGATTGAGGCACGAGAATCAACTCGAACCCAGGAGGCGGAGGTTGTAGTGAGCTGAGATCTCGCCACTGCATTCCAGCCTAGGTGACAGAGTGAGTGAGATCTGTCTCAAAAAAGAAAAAGAAAAAAGTATTGGAGAATGAAAAATAGATACTATCACTGACTTAAAGAAATTTACTGATTTGGAGCAAACCCTAAGCCCTGTATGGCTCCTACCACTAGTTCCCAAGCACTTTCCAAGCTCCACATTCTACCTGTGGATTGGGCCCTTGCTGAGTCTGGCATCCTGGGCTCTGTTCTGTGGCCCTGGAACCTGGCTTCCCTTTGCATTCAGATAGCCTGCTTCACCAGGACCCCATCTGGCCTGTGAATCTGTTGTCCATATCACATTATGGACATGGACATGGCTGGGGCCCATCCCACCCCAAAGAGGGGCCAGTGAATGGTAACTTAAACCAGGTTCAGCCCCACTCCTACCACAGTCCCCTGTCCTACAGTCTGTAAGGGGGATCCCAGACATAAGGGGTCCCAGTCTATAAGGGGGATCCCACAGCAAAGGAGGAATCCTAACCCTGCCTGGAGGTTAGAGGAGACTTCCCAAGTGAGTGGCAACTGGCTTGAACCCCAAATTGAGTAGAAGACAGCAAGGCAAAAGGAAGGAGGGAAAGAGGAAGCACCAGGAGAAGGGGAAAGGGTGTCTCGGGCAGACAGAACTGCTTGTACAAAGGCCGGGAGGAGAGAATGATCAGGGCCCCTTCAAGAACCTGCAGGAGGGAGAAGGAAGGCCTAGGAGAAAGAGAACTCCAGACACCACAAAGAGTCTTTTTTTTTTTAAATGGAGACAGAGTCTCTCTCTGTTACCCAGGCCAGAGTGCAGTGGCAGCATGACTCACTGCAGCCTCAACCTCCAGGGCTCAAGTGATCCTCCCACCTCAGCCTCCTGAGTAGCTGGGACTATAGGTGTGATCACCATGCCCTGCTTGCTTGCTTGCTTGCTTGCTTGCTTGTTTATTTAGTAGAGACTGGGGTCTAGCTATGTTGCCCAGGCTGGTCTTGAACTCTTGGTCTCATGTGATCCTCCCACCTCGGCCTCCCAAAGTGCTGGGATTACAGGTGTGAGCCACTGTGCCTGGCCTCACAAAGAGTCTTGAATGCCAGGTTGAAGGACTAAGACTTCATCCCTAAGACAGCAGAGGACCATAGTAGAAGTGGCCTGACAGCTGTTGCTGTGTTCTCTTGTGTAATGGATCCATGTTATAGATGAGGAAATTGTAGGATCAGAGAGGTACCGGAGGGCCACACAGCTGGTCAGGAGCAGAGAAGAGATTCCACTTTAGGTCTGACGGCTCCAAAGCCCTCAGTCTTTCTGAGAGAGGCTGCTGCCTCGGAGGAGACGTTTCCAGAATGCCTGCATCCCTCCCACAGTAACGCTTGGCTCCAGGACCGCCTCCGCAGCTCTCGGTAGTGTGGGTACAGTGACAGAACACCCCAGGGTGCCATCTCTGCTCAGCATGACTCCCTGGGCTCTCTTGCCAACCACACCTGGCATCTCAGGCAGTTAAGCAGTCACGGCTCTGCTGGGGCATTTTCTCGCATGTCGATGTTTCTCAGGAGAGCTGCTCAGAAATTTCCCATCATCATCTTCACCAGAGCCTCCATGTCTTCATCATTAGTGACCATTTCTTTCCCACCATTTCCCACTGATACCCTGAGAGGCAATGCCAGCCAAAGAACCAGCTTCTGGCATGGGCTGGTGGCGACCTTGACATGGAGCAGGGCTTGAAATTAAGAGAGCCTTTGGGGTGGAGAAGACATGGGGGGAAGAGGGGCACCCTGGGCCAGTGGTGGGAAGGAGGACATGGGCCAGGAGGTGAGGGAATGCTACATCCACCACTGGCATCTCTATCGTCATAGCTATGATTTACTGAGCACCTACTACCTGCCAGGCACTGTCCCATGCAATGGACATCCAGCATAGCACCTGAGCTCCTCTAAGCTTTCCAAAACCCTTCAAGGGATGGATCATTGCCCCCATTTTGCAGATAAGTAAACCAAGGCACAGGGAGAACAAGTAAGCAGGCAAGATCCCTGCGAGTTGGCTGCAAGTTGGTGAAGGAGGCAGGCTTTGATTTCTGGGCAGTGTGACCCAAACTCTTTTCATGATCCCAAGGAGCCTTTTGGGAGCTGAAAGTCTCAGGAGAGAGCTGATGCAGGTAGTGGGGTCGGGAAGGGCTCAGGTGTCAGCATGGAATCAGACCACCCCCCACTTCCCCAGCTTGAGTTAGATGCCCCTTCTCTGGGCTCCAATTCGCCCTCCAGAGTGTGTCTGATGCCCTTTCCCAGTCTGGTTTTGGACTGGGCCTGGGGCCCTGCAATGCTGGGCTGCTAAGTGGAGGATGAAGGCCACTGGTGCCCAGTGTGACCTGGAGACAGCTTCCCTGAGGCACAAGGAGAGGCTATGTCAGATGGCCTTGTGCTAAGCCCACAAACATGGCAGACCTGGCCTCGTCTCTGAGCCAAACAGAAGCCTCCCAAGCTGCTGGCTGTGCCACTCCGCTGGTTCACATGAGAGCCAGAGGCCACAGGACCATGGGCCACAGCTGGGCCCAGTGCCCTGCCTGGTCAGTCCATCAGCTCCCCAGCCCCACACTGGGGTTCCTTCTCACCAGGAATTCTGTATTGGTGGTGGTGGCAGCAGCCTGGGGCAGCCCAGTCAGACCTACTGATGCTGGGAGCAGGCTCAGAAATTTTTTCCTATAAAGGACCCGGAACCTCAAGCATCTCACCACGCTGGCTCACATCCCACTGGGACAGGATGCTTCTCTGATGGGGTGTGTGGTGGGTGGTCCCCTCAGGCTGATGGGCTCCCAACTCCTTCCCTGCTAGCCCTCTCCTCCCCGCACCCACCACAGGACTGCAGCCTCAGTGACCTCATCTGGGAAATGGGAATAGTAAACAACACCTACTCATAGGTATGGACACAACGCCCTTTGCACAAGGCCTGGCACAGTCAGCCTAGCTCAGGGGAGGCTAGTACCACAATCATCATCACCCCTCATTCACCTAGAGGCCGGCATGACTGAGAACAGCTCCCAAAGAAACCTCTGGAGTGGGGTGGGATGAGCGGGACGCTGCATTTGAACAAGGGATAATAATCATAATCCTCATTTCCAGCTATTGAGTACCTACTAGGTGCTCAATGTACCAGGCACTGTGCTAGCGACTTCACAGGTGATGTCATGTGGTCCCCATTTCACAGATGAGGAAACTGAGGTTCAGAGAGGGGCTGTGACTTGCCTGGGGTCACCGGGGAGGCAGTGGTAGTGCTGGGACTCTGAGTGCCATTTGAGGCTTCCTCCCGGCTGCCTCCCTTCAAAGCTCAGAGAGTCCCCTGTGCTGGGCCTGGGTGGGAGCGTTCACTTGGCCTTATTTAAACTTGCAATTATCTGTCCCATTTCCCAGTGGCTACAGCTGAGCTCTCCCGGGAGGCGGGAAGACCCTGATGGAGGAGGATGCCGCGAAGAGGGAATGTCTAAGGAATCCCCTCTGAGCCTGCAACTGACGGAGCGGGGAAGGCACGTGCTCCTGTGGGAGGCCCTCTTCCTGTACCTGGCCTCTGTCCCCTCTGCCCCCGCCCCAGGGAGCAGACCTGGCCAGTGGTGGCTTCCCAGGGTGGGGAGGTTCCTTGTCAGTCCCGCAAAGGTTGTGAAGGGGTTACATCATGAGCTGAGGCCTTAGGGATTGCTGGCATGCAGCAATCTCTGCACCCAATGCAGAGACGGAAAGACTGAGGCAGCCTGGGGGTTGGTCCAAGATCCCATGGTGAGGCAGCAATGTGTGGGGCCTAAGACTCAGAGTGACGGAAAGCTCATGGACAGGTGGAAAGACAGAACTGGGGAAGGGCCCCAGGGCTCCAGCAAAGGAGAATGCCAGTGCTCACAGGATGGACTCAAGGTTTTCTTTTTCTTTTTTTTTTTTTGAGACAGGGTCTCTCTCTGTCACCCAGGTTGGAGTGCAGTGGTGCCATCTTGGCTCACTGCAACCTCCACCTCCAGGGTTCAAGCGATTCTCCTGCCTCAGCCTCCCGAGTAACTGGGATTACAGGTGCCCACCACCACGCCTGGCTAATTTTTGTATTTTTAGTACAGATGGGGTTTCGCCATGTTGGCCAGGCTGGTCTCGAACTCCTGACCTCAAGTGATCCTTCCATCTCAGCCCCCTAAAGTGTTGGGATTACAGGCGTCAACCACTGCACCCGGCTAGACTCAGGGTTTTCTACACACTGGTGCTTCCTAAAGGCTTTGCAAGGAGCAGAGTGCAGTGGGGGTCCTATGCCACAGACAGACAGTCTCAGAGAAGTTCTGGGCCAAGGCTCCCTGTCAAACACTCAGTGGTGTGGCCAGAATTGGTTCCCAGAATGTCCGGCTCCTCACCCTCACCCAGATACAGAATTAGACTCAGACAGACACCCACTCCGCTCTCCCACAAGCAGCCCTCAGCACCCCTGCTTGTCCTCCAGCCTCTGCCCTCCTCCCATTTTAACACTCCCTCTCAGCGCCTCCTGTGCACCTGCCCCAACGGCAGCCCCGGTTTGGAGGAACCCAAACTGGTGAGGGTGAAACTCCATCAAGCAGTTCTTGTATCTGTCCCTGGAGCAAGGGGCAGGGGAGCGGGAACCTGGCAGTGGAACCCAGGTGTTAGGTCCAAACACCAGGGAAATGGCCTATCCAGTGGCACATCCCAGGGTCTGAGAGAGTGTGGCCTCAGCAGTCATTTAGATTTTTTTTTTTTTGAGAGTCGCCCAGGCTGGAGTGCATTGGCGCAATCTTGGCTTTCTGCAACCTCTGCCTCCCTGGTTCAAGAGATTCTCCTGCCTCAGCCTCCCGAACAGCTGGGATTACAGGTACGAGCCACCACCCCCGGGTAATTTTTGTATTTTTAGTAGAGACGGGGTTTCACCATGTTGGCCAGCCTGGTTTTGAACTCCTGGCCTCAAATGATCCGCCTGGCTCGGCCTCCCAAAGTGCTGGGATTACAGGCATGAGCCACCAAGCCCAGCACAGTCATTTACATTTGAACCCCACTTCCTAACCCACTACTCCAGGGCAAGTCTCGAGCTTCCCTTTCTGAGCTGTGGGATAGGAACAAGATTAGTACCCGCCTCACAGGTGGCTGTGACAAGATCACGCATGTTAAGTTCTTAGCCCAGAGCCTGGCTATAGTAAGTACTCAGTAAAATATTGACCATGGTCATTATCACTCAAATTATAAAACAAAGCAATCACTCAATAAGCAGATGTTATGATATTGTTATTATCAACATCAGCCAGCACCCTTTGGGCAAGGCTAAGCAGACTTGCTTTCTCATCTAGGGAAGACAGAATAATGTCCCCCAAGAGATGCCCACATTCCTAATCCCCAGTATCTGGGAATGTTGCTAAGCTTACGTAGCAACATGGACTTTGCAAATGAGATGAGATTAGGAATCGTGAGATGGGGGGATTATCCTGGATTAGCCAAGTGGGTCTAATGTAATCATGAGTGTCTTCGTAAGAGGGGGTGGGAGGGTTGGCGTTAGAGAGGAGATGTGATGTCAGAAGCCAGGTGGGAATGACACACTTTGGGATTGAAGGAGCCACAAGCTCCGGGATGCAGGCAGCCTCTAGAACTCTCTAGAAAGGGCAAGGACATGGATCCTTCTCCTGAGCTTCTGGAGGTAGTGTGCCCTCCACCCCCCGCTGGCCATTTCAGCCCAGTGAAACCCATTTCAGATATCTAACCTCCAGGGCTGTAAAACAATAAATGCGTCTTGTTTTAAACCATGAAGACTTTGGTAATCAGTCATAGCAGCAACAAGAAACTAACAGACCCTTCTCAGTCGAGAAAGTGGCCATCTCTCACACCCCGTGATGGCTGGATCCATGAACCCCACACACTCACTCCTTGCCGCTGAGAAACCACCCAGATCCTCTGCTGAAGGGCATTTGAAGTGAAGGGGGTCTGGCCACTTTAGTTGACATCTATGGTTGAGGGGAGCCACCCCACCTCCACCGTGTGCCGGTCCAGAAGAGGCTTGGAGCTGAGGCAGGGCAGGTGCTGGTCCTGTTTGACTGGTCCCTGGTGGGCCCAGCAACAGTTTCTGTCCTGGAGGGATGGGATTGCAGGTGGGGGTGGGCTGCTGCTCTCGGGGCACCATGGATTTAGAGTTTTCCACCTGCCAAACCCTGCCCAGACTCGTCTTCCCAAAGCCCTATGAGGCAGGAACTGTTATCAGCCCCATTTTATAGATAAAGAAACTGAGGCCCAGAGAAGTGAAGCAACCTGCCCAAGGCCATCTCACAGGATATGGCCCGGCCTCTGCTCATACAGGCCGAGACCCAGGCAGCTCAGGTCCTCCATGGATGTCCTGTCCACTCTCAGACCACTCAGATCCTGGCAGAGAACCCCTGCGTGGGCCTAGCTGTGTGGATCCGGGGCTGCTCTCTGCCCAGCACTCTCTGGGCCTCGAGGTAGGAATCGTGCCCCCTTGTCTGCCTCACTGAGGGTCTGCACAGTGGCTGGTCATAGGCACTAGATGCTGCTGCAGAGAGCTGGACCCACGAGGGAGGAAGAGATGCTGGGAATCACGGGGCACCAGCCCTCCTGGGTGAATGCCAGCCTTCCTCGTGATGAGCCACTGCAGCCAACGCAGAGTTCACCCAGGCTTTCTACGGTGTGGGGCCATCACACTCCCATTTCACAGAAAATCCTGATAATGAGAAGGATTACAACAGTGGCCACTGGTCGAGTCCCTGCCCATGCCAGGCACCAAGCTAAGTGCTTACTGATGTCTCCTTTTGTCCTCTGACACATCCCCTACAGGAGACTCCTAAATCATCCTCATTTCCAACTAGGTCACTGGGATTCAGTGAGGGGAAGGGGCTTCCCCAGGTCCTGAAGCCCGGAAGGAGGCTTGCTGGAGACAGGAGCCTCAGAAGCCCACTCACACACCACCCCTTGGCGTCTACCAAGACCCTCACTGGACAGAGGAGGAAATGGGCCCAGAGGGGTTCCTGGCTTGCTCAAGGCACAGGGATTCAGTGAAAAGGTGGCCTGGGATCCTCAGAAGAGGCTGCCTTCCTCTCTGCCACAGGGCGTCCCTGAGCCATTCTTAGGGGGTAGAGGTTCCAGCTGAGGGTCCTGCAGCCCTGAGGAGTGGAGGGTGTCTGGAGTCTGCCCAGCATATGGCCCCAATTCCATTTTCTCTTGTCTCTGGTGGGACACCAGCTGCTGGGAGCTGGGAAACTGGAATTGGGGGTCCCCAGTGGCCCCTGGTGCCATCAGGGACACTGCCTGCACCCCGGCCCCTTCCCATACACCACCAGGAGACATTTGCCTCAGATGACTCTGAGTGATGTCGGTGCCAGGCTGGGAGGAGGCGGAGGCAGGCTGGGCGTCTGCCACAGCAGGCCTCAGAGCCCTGCTCGGAATCCCAATTGAGCTATTTTTAATGTGCTTCAATTTTCATTTTCTTTTATTGGAAAACACAAATGGTGACTTGCTGCCCCCTCACACACACTGAGCAAGGCAACGACAGGCAGAGATGCGCAGCAGACACGTGTACGCCCCCCTCCCTCGGCTGGGGAGCCAGAGCTGGCAACCAAGTCCCTCGGCTGCCCTGGGCCTTGGTTTCCCCATCTGCAAAATGGGGAATCTGCACACTCCATGAGGGTCTGGGTGAGCCGGGGAGGAGGCTTCAACTGCTTCAACTGGGCATTGGCAGGGAAGCGCGTCCAGGGGAAGGGTTGCCAGGGAGAGAGAGGTCCAGGAGAGGGAAGGAGGAAGGAGAATTATTAGCTCTGGGGGATTAGCTTACTCAACACTCCCAGCTGTACTTTGAGACTTTCCTATCCCCATTTTACAGATGAGGGAATGGAAGCTCAGTGCTCAGTGACAAGTGCCCTGCCCAAGAGCGGGGTGGCTGACCAGGGTCTGTGTGGACATGGCTCCAATGCTCATTCTTACCCCTCTCCAAATGGTTCCCAGCCAGATGCTCTGTTATTTATTTTTTCATTATAAAAGCAATACATGCTTATTAGAGACAATTTGGAAAACACAGAAAAGTCAGATGGAAGTATAAAGTACAAAATAATAATTATCTCCCCCCCACGATCCCTCCCCCTCTCGTTGGGTTGGGGGGGCAGCGCGACCACTGCCAACATTTTGGTGTGTTCGTGCTACTCTTTGTTTTTTTGCTTCTCATAATCTGTCACATTTTGAACATCATTTGGTGGTGGCACAGGGTAGCGGCTGGCTGTGCATCACAACGGACTCGGGCACGGTTTAAAAACATCGGTCCTGGCATTCCCTGATCCCCATGAGACCAGAAGAGAATCATGGGGGCTGGCTCGTAATTGGTGGCTGGGAATTTGTATTTTCCACAGGCCTCCCAGGTGATGCTGATGCTGCCAGCCTAGGAAGCCTGCAGACCTGCACTTGGCAAGACCACTGGCTCTGGAGACAGCTGGCATCACCTGGATCAACCTTGGGCTGGGCTGTGTCGCCTTGGTCACATGCATTCACCTCTCTGAGCTGCAGTTCCTTATCTGGAAAAATGGGGCCTTCCTTTGCAGGCTTGTGGGGAGGATGAAAGAAAAAGGCCAAAAAGGATCGTACACCTACCCGAGACATAGCCACCCTCCCAAGGCTGTCATCCTAAGTGATCTAAGGCCACTTTCCTGGGGGGTACAGATGGGATGATGGGGAGGCCCCTGGAGCAGAGGAGAGAAATGGGTTACAGCAGCGGAGGAGTGACTCACACAGGCCTTGGGGTGTGCTCAGCTGGCCCAGCCTCTGCGGGTCTCATCTCCCGGAGTTATATCACCCTCCCAGACAGGGGATCATGGCATGTGTCCTCCCTCCTGTGGCCAGGATGACATGAGGCAGACTCTGAGGAGCTCAGCTTTGGGAAGGTTGGAGAGCTGCTCCTTGAGGACAGAGGCAAGAACACCTGAAGCTGGGGAAGAGGGCACAGGTGGGGCAGGAGGTGCTTTTAGAAGCAAAACCAAAATAGATGTCATCAAGACTGCCTCTGCAGACAGGGGACAGAGTTGTCCCTGTCCTTAAAAAACCCAGGCCCCCACTACCGTGCGTGGAATTGACCTTAGCCCACAGTCTTCCCCAGCCCACCCTATTTGCCAAAATTCTGCTCAGCTTTCAAGACCTGGCTACAAGGTCATTTTTGGGGTTCCCTCAGCCCCACTTTCTGTGAGCCTCCCACCCCATCCTCCATGCAGGGAGATAATTATTTCTGAGTGCCCCACCTCCACCAAACTGTGGGGTCTTAGGGGTCAAGACTGAGTCAGGTTATGCTCTGTCTGAATAAGCCAAGCATGAACTTCTTTAAGTCTCAGTTTTCTCAGCTGTAAAATCAGTAACTTGTGTTATCTGTCTGATGTGCCTCAGAGGTTTGGCATCTATAGCAAATTAGAGGATGCAGGTGCCTCTTGAACCCATAGAGTGCACAAGCCTCAGGTTGACAGGCAGTGAGAACGTTGCATGGGTGGGATCTGGGGCAGGTTCTTGAGCCTCTCCACCCCTCCCCTGACACACATGCAGGCCTGCTGTTAGCCAGGCCCAAAATTTGGCTTTGAAGCAGTGGGTGTGGCTGTGGTGAGAGAATCCCTCCAGAGGGTGCTACAGTCATCAAGGAAGGTGAGCTGCTAATTGTCCCCTGTGTGAAGATGACACCACCTTTAAAGTGTGTCACAGAACTCAAGGGGTTGGGGGTGGGGTGGTAGAAAGGGCTTTGAATTCTCTGCCCAAAGGCTCAGAGCCACCTGGTGAGGGAGGTGGCTGGGCAGAGGTGTTGGTAGAGACGTAGGCACAGCTGAGCTTCCTGAAAGGCAACAGCACAGTCCTAAACAGTTTGCAAGGCCCCTTCCCATCACTGTCAGGGACACTCAGACACTCATCAGAGCCTCCCTGAGGGCCTACTGCAGGGTTGTGCTGAGCTCAGCCGACTCCAAGAGGAATGAGATCCCACCATCCCTTGGGGCAAGACAGATAATGGGGGTGGGGTGGCAGGAATGGCCTGGGGCAAACAGACCACCATTAAGTGCAATAAAGGGTAACAGGTACTGCATTTGAGAAGCACACAGAGAGCATCTGAGCAGTATAAAGGAAACAGGTGAGCCTCAGTGTCCCCATTTTACAGATGAGATAACTACGGTTCAGTGAGGCCAAGGGTTTTGCTCAAAGTCCTTGGTGATTAGTGGCTATGCTGGTCTCCAAGTCAAGCTTCATGGCAGGTGAGGAAGCGAGCTGGGAAAATAGCTGGGAAAAATGTTCCGAGAGGAAGGAGCAAGTGCAAAGACCTGAGGAGGGAGCATTCATTATCCGATTCTGTCATTTTCTGGCGTGTTCATGAGTTAACTAGGTAACCAACCATCCATCCACCCACCCATCACCCATCATCCATCCATCATTCATCTATCCATCTATCTATCCATCCATCCATCCATTCATCCACCCACCCACCCATCCGTCACCCATCATCCAACCACCCATCCATCCATTCATCCATCCATCATCCAGCCACCAGGACCTGGCTGGGCCCCAATAGGTACCAGGCTCTGTGCTGGGGAATGAGGATATGAACTGGTTCTGACAACTAGCTCCAACCTCACAGACTATAAAATCTTGAGTGGCCCTCAGAGAGAGGTCCAGCTTGCCCCTTATACCACTAAGGTGCAGAGAGGGAAACTGAGGCCTAGAAAGGTGACCTGATCATTCAGGGAAAGACCATGAGTGAGAGGTAGCACTGGGACTTGAGTCCCAGTCTCTGGGGGGGCAGCCAGAATCCCACTCTGGCTTTGGATCACAGCTCAGGCATGGCACAAGGGCAGCATGGTGTCCTGCTTTGTGGCTGTCCTGGGAGCTCCAGGGAGGCAGTGCTCATGCAAATGAATGCCAGCTGCCACTGGATACCCAGACCAGGATGGACCTTGCCTAAGGACTGCCTGGTGCCCTTATGACGAGCTGCCAGTATCATCCAACTGCCTAGGAAGCCCTCTCCTAGGAGAAGCTGTTCTCTCCTAGGAGGGACCCTCTGGGTCTCTCTACATGACACTTCCTGATCCTACGCCTTTTCAGGCTGGGGTTCCGGACATCTGGCAGGGTGCTTTCGAATTCTCAGGGGCCACCCCCCAGCTTTTGGAATCCCTACACCTAAAAGCATAGCTTACACATAGTGAGTATGGCCTGATTTTTTTTTTTGGTCGGGGGGGAAGGGTCTCACTGTGTCACTCAGGCTGGAGCACAGTGGCACAATCATGGTTTGCTGCGGCCTCAACCCCTCAGGCATAAGCAATTCTCCCACTTCAGCTCCCAAGTAGCTGGGACTATACGTGTGCGCCAGCATGCCTGGCTAATTTATTTTTATTTTTTGTAGAGATAGGGTCTTGCATGCTGCCCAGGCTGGTCTTGAACTCCCGGCTTCAAGCGATCCACCTGCCTCAGCCTCCCAAAGTGTTGAGATTACAGGCATGAGGCACCACGCCTGGTCGATTTTTAATATCGTTAGGGTAAACATTACACAGATGAGAAAATTGAGGCTCAGGATGACAAAATATGCTCAGAGTCCCACGACTGGTAAGTAAAAGAGCAAGGATTTGCATTCACACCTGTCTGACTCCAGAGTCTGCTCTTAGCCTCTCTTCTAGAATGCCTGAGGCTGTCCTTCCCATCTAATCTAATTGTCTCACCTTTCAATGGCCACCACCTTTGGGAAACCCTCCCTGACTGTCTCTACCCACCTCCCTGGAACCTGTCTGTGCCTCCTTATCCTGGGAGCTCATCCATGTGGGGTCTCCCCAGTGAGGCTGGGGTCTCTCAGAGGGTAGGGCTCTCAGCAGAGAACGACTCAAGTATTCCAGAATCACCCAAACGCTGAGCACCCTCAGGCCCCTACAAAAGCAACCCCCATCACCCATAAACGCAAAGGCCCTCCCCCACCCACCATCACCCCCTACCATTACTCTGTTTTTAAAAAAGTTTCTAAGTGAAAAAAGTATATGCTTACAAGATATTGAAACAATATAGACAGGTATAAAGTGAAAGTCAGAGTTCTTTCCCCAGAAGAAGTCACAACTAAACATGATTTAGACATTTTACTGCACATAAAATGTATTTATAGAGGCACAGATGCATATTTATTCCTTTCAAAGTTGCAAATGGAATCATACCCGGCATACTGTTAGTAACCTGCTTTCGTATCATAGACATCTTCTGACCCCGGTACAGAAGCTTCTAGCACGTTCTGTCTACAGCCTCCTCATGTGTAAGGTTCTTGCCTGTAGCCTCTCTCTACTCACCCCTCAAGGTGTCTGTGAGGAGAAACTGAGGCAGCAGGTGCCACCTTGTTCTGGGACTGGCCCAGTGAGATGGGGTGGGGTTAGTTCGGGGTGGAAATGGGGTCATCGCAGGTCCGTGGGCTGGAGAGCGTCCTCCAGCTCTCCCCTCTCCCACCAGGGCTGCCTCACACGCCTGCTGCCTCCACCGCTTCCCCCACACCTCATAAATCTGCAGGCAGCCAGGCCTGCTCAACCCAGACGGGACGCCCTCCGGAGACTCCCAGATAAAGCCGCCCACGGGCGAAGGGAAGGACTGGGGCCCAGTCCGCACCTCAGGCGGGACTCAGGGTCAGGGCTGGGTCAGGGCCCAGGACCATGAGGTCCTGGCGGCCAGTCTGACTGAAGGCTCCCTGTGCCTCTCCCAAGGGACTGTCCCAGGCCAGCTGTCCAGTGGAGCTTCCTGACTCCCCTCCAGACCCTTCCGCTGCCCCCATCCATCCTGAAACCGCAGCCACGCAGACCTTTCCCGAACACCCCCTTTATCATGTCACTCCCTACTCGTGGCCTGCCCGTCGCTCCCCAGGGCCTGTGGGAGAAAGTGCAAGCTTCTTCCCACGGAATTCCTGAGCTAGCCCCAGCCGCCCCTTCCAGCCTGATGGACCCCCAGCCCATCCCCGCCCCAGAAGCCCTCAGCTCAGCTGTCGGCTCCTCTCCCTGCGTTTCCAACTCCCCACTTGTCCTGAGTCCATGTAGTAAACATCTGCCTGCCCAGGGTCAGAATGTGGCTGCATCCCCACAATGACGGGACCCTAGGTTCGTCGGTGACAGTCTCAGACAAAGAACTACCTTTCTAGAGTGGTGAAATTACATAAGATGAGCCACACAAATTGCAGGCACAATGCTTGGCCTTTCATAAAGACTAAATACATGTTAGTTTCCTTCCTTTCTTCCCTGTGACTAATAATAATAATAGTACGACTGGCAAACACAGTGTTTACGCCAGGCATAGTTGGAAACATTTACATGTAGTAATTTATGAATATTTAATATCCTAAATGTTCCTTTGACATAGGCACTGTATTATTCCCATTTTACAGATGTGGAAACTGAGGCACTTTGCAGTGAAATAATTGCCCAAGGTCACGTGGCCATTTCAGGGCAGAGCGAGGATTCAAACCCAGTGCATCTAGCTCCCCCAGAAGCCCCTCCTAGTGAGACGGCTCCCCTCTCTGTCCTTGCCATTTGTCTACTATCAAGAATTCCGAGCTCACCCTGGGCGCATGGGCCAGAAGGGCAGGCAGGAGGCGGGTAGGCCAGCGGGATGGATGGGCCTTTCTGAGGCTTCTTTCTTCAGACCTCAGTGTGGCTGAAGGCGACCTCCTGCCCATTTGATTTGGGGCATCCCCTCCCCTGCATCCATCTAAAAATGTTTTTTCGGTCTTTGTTTTTAAAAAAAGTGAGCATCAACAGATTCAGGGACAGCAGGTCGGTGCAGTGACAGGAGAGGCCATCTTTCTGGCGCGTCCACGCCCTCGCCAAGTCCCTTCCTGGCTCCGGACCTCAGTTTTCTCACCCGGGCCATCTGCAAGAGGATTTAGTGGCACCTGACACTGCATTCTAGGACGCCATAAACTGAGAACATTTTCCCTTTTTCAGTTCTCTTCAATCCCCTGATCCCTCAAAAAGAAAGTCTCCACTGGGGCTGCTGAGACGTTAACACCTCTCCACCTCTCTGAAACACACTGGTCTTTCGAAACAAAGAGCAGGAGAGGGGGGCCTCAGGCTCAGGGCCTAGTATGGAGCTGTCTCTAGTGCACAGGCCCTTCGGCTCACCCCTCCTGCCCCTCGCCTCACCTCCCCTGCCCCTCGCCTCAGCTCCCCTGACCCTCGCCTCACCTCCCCTGCCCCTTGCCTCCCCTGCCCCTCACCTCCCCTGTCCCTCACCTCACCTCCCCTGTCCCTCACCTCACCTGCCCCTCATCTCACCTCCCCTGCCCCTCACCTCACCTCCCGTCTCTCATCTCACTTTCCCTGCCCCTAACCTCATCTCCCCTGCCCTCAACTCACCTCCCCTGTCCCTTACCTTCCCTCCCCTGCCCCTCACCTCATCTCCCCTGCCCCTCCCCTCCCCTCCCCTGCCTCTCCCCTCCTCTCCCCTGCCCCTCCCTTCCCCTCCCCTGCCCCTCCCCTCCCCTCCCCCACCCCTCCCCTCCCCTCCCCACCCCTCCCCTCCCCTCCCCTGCCCCTCAGCTCCCCTCCCCTGCCCCTTACCTCCCCTATCGACCTCTCTTTTCTGCTCTGGGGCCATAAAGATGCCCAGTGCCTGCAAGAGCCTCTGCCTCCTGACACACGGCACACAGACACATGTAGGGGAGGCAACTCCCCATGAACAGCCTTGATAAGAGAGGGCGGGTGGCAGTTCTGAGGTGTGCTCTCCATGGCCCTCTACCAGGCCTGGGGGATCGAGCTCTAGCTGCCCACAGCAGTGGTCAGCTCCACTGCACACCTTGCGCCACCTTTGCCTGCCTCCCTGGGCCCCTCTCTGGCCCCCTGAGCCCTGGTCTCAGGCGCCCTCCCTTCTGCAGAAGCCCAGCCAAGGAGTGAGCACCAGGCTGGAGCCGGACATGGTCACCCCGTCCTGCCTCTGTTGTATTTATAGTTACAGTTAACTTCTGTGTGTGTCAAGAGATGCTGGTGTTTTATTTATGGCTGGATATGGACTTTCCATCTTCATACATTTACCCAGTAAATAGAAAAGTGAGTCATTTGTAGAACAACAGTGAGAACATGGCTTGAGATGGTAGAAATTGAGACTGACAGCTGGGAACCACAGGACAGGAGGTTTCTGAGCACCTTCGAGCCACCATTTTGGTTTGGTTTGGGGACATTTCTGCTATCTCCGTGGGCTGAAAACTTACTGGCTGCCTGTCTCACTCCTGGGGTGGCCACAGAGGGTCCAATGTCTCTGGGGTGCCCCTTAAGGAGCCCACAGAGCACTCAGGCCTAGGATTTGGGGTCCTTACAGCGGCCTGGAACCCCAGGGGATCACGAATCTGAGTGTCTTGGGCTGTGTAAGGGTGAAGCCAAGGTTGAGTTGCAGGCTCTAAGGCCTTCCTGTCTCTTGGTGAACGAAGACTCATCCCTGCAATCCCAGCACCCTCCCGGCTTGAGGTAGAGGTTTGGGGAAGGCCCTTTCACCACATCTGGAGCTCATTACGCCGAGAAGCTGGAGAGGCAGAGGATATAAATGGGTCCAGCAAGGGTTTAGATAAATACTGGGATGATAGATCCGCACCAGGTTATTGAGAGAAAGTGAAAGGATGTCCAAGGAAGATCCTTAACCTTGTCAAGCTCCCCGACAAACTGTCCCCAGGGGGCCTGTCCACTCAGCAGCCTCATCTCCTGCCTCTCTCCCACACGCAGCCTGGGCGCAGCCAAAGGAAAAGGCCCCTCCCACTCCAGACTCCACGCTTGTGCTGGTCTCTGCACATAGCCAGCCCTTGCCTTCCCCTCCGACTCAGCTCATGGGAGCCTTCCCTGACCACCCAGACTGGGCTTGGTGACTGCGCTTCCTCCGTCAGGGCAGGGGACTGACTTACTTTGGATGTCCACCAAAGCCACCTGACAGGACCATGACAGCCCAGTGCAGGACCCAGTGCCTCGTGATCATGTGACAATAAGAGGAGCCATTAGTTAAGTGTCCACCACAGGTCAAGATGTGTGCCGAGCATTTGATGTGCAGTGACTCATTTAATCCACACAACAATCTGGTGAGGGACCCCCATTTTACAGATGAGGAACCTGAAGGTCAGAGAGTTAAAGCAACTTGCCCAGGGCCACACAGCCAGGATTTGGGAGAGCTGGGCTGTAAATCCAGGGTTGCCCAACTCTGGGGCTCACACTCTTTCTTCCATACCATGATGCCTAACCCAGTAGTGGGTGAAAAAGACTGTTGACTGGAAGAACAGATGGGAAGCAAAGTATCAGCCTGGGCCAGGTGTAGTGGCTCATGCCTGTAGTCCCAGCACTTTGGGAGGCCAAGACAGGAGGATCGCTTGAGCCCAGGAGTTCAACAGCAGCCTGGGCAACATAGTGAGATCCTGTCTCCAAAAAAAATATATATATATATATATAGCCCAGCATGATGGCATGCACCTGTAGTCCTAGCTAATCAGGAGGCTGAGGCAGGAGGTTTGCTTGAGCCCAGTAATCCGATGCTGCAGTGAGTCATGACTATACCACTGCACTCCAGCCTGGGCAACAGAGCAAGACCCCAATTCAAAATATACGTATGTGTGCGTGTGTGTGTGTACGTGTAAGTATAAATATATATTTACTTTATAAATATTAAAATACATGAAAATAATATTAAAATATTAAAAATGTATTTACATGCATATATTTTTATATACAAATATATAGATCTGCCTGGATCCAACTCTGCTCAGGCCTTCTTCAGAGGCTCTTACTAAAAAGCGGGTTTTAATTCCCTTGTATGTCCTGACTATGTGGTAATTTTATTATTTTATTTTATTATTTTATTTTTATATTATTTTATTTTATTATTTTATTATATTTGATTATTCTTTCTTTGAGACAGGGTCTCACTCTGCAACCCAGGCTGGAGTGCAATGGTGCAACCTCAACCTCCTGGGCTCAAGCCATCCTCCCACCTCAGCCTCCCGAGTAACTGGAATAACAGGTGCACACCATCATGCCCAGCTAATGTTTGTATTTTTGTAGAGACGGGTTTTCACCGTGTTTCCCAGACTGGTCTTGAACTCCTGGGCTCAAGGGATCTGCTTGCCTTGGCCCCTCAAAGTGCTGGGATTATGGGCGTGAGCCCACCCCACCTAGTAATTTTAGAGTGTTGCACACTTATTTTTCTGCCTACACAAGGAATAAAAACAATCATAAATAATACCTGTGAAGTATGTCAGACATTTCCAAGAACATTGATCATGTTTAAGTTTCACAATAACCCTGCATGGTTTCACTGCACAGATGAAGAAACTGAGGCTGGGAGTGGAGAAATGACCCACCCAAGGCCACACGGAACTAGTGAACACCCAAATCCAAAGCCTGTGACTGGTGTCACTCTGCACAGGGTGGAACTCCAGACCGAAGCCTGATTTTTAAAGAAGCCAGCCCCCAACTTGGGGTATTCTCATCTCTGTGATGTGGACAATGGCCCTAATTTATTCTTCCCTTCCCAGGACCCTCATGGAGAAAGCTGGTGGCCTTCATAACAAAGGAGGCGGCCCTGCAGCAAGGCGACTCCAGAAGGAGCTGACATCATTCCCGCCTTTCTGTGTGGCAGGTGATCCTCCCGGCCCACTGTCTTTGATCTTGTACATCCCCATTTCCTACCTGAGGATGGCACGGCTTGCAGGGGCTAAGCATCCTAAAGAAAGCCACATGGTGGGTATATGGCAGAACCAGGATTTGAACCCAGGGTCAGCTCGCATCTCCCAAGGCAGAGGCTGTGAAAGCTTCTGGAAGGGCGTAAAGGTAGGGAAGGTGAGCCCTGACCAGCAGGCTGAGGACAGAGCTCCCCACTCAGGCTCTGTTGAGACTTGGAAGACAAGGTAAAGACGTACAACAGATGTCAGCTCAGCAGTGGCCAAAATGCTGACTCGGGCTTGGGCCTCCGGGCTCAGATCTGCCCGTTCCCAGAACAGCAGAGATAGCAGGGATCCTGTTACAGCACCGGGACACTTCTGGGCAGGTGAGCACACCTCTGTGCTCCTGCCACCTGGCGCCCCATCAGTCCTGCGTGCAGGAAGCAGACAGGCGTGGGTGGCAGGTGAGAGCTCCCATCTGTCCTGGCAGCCTAAGGCTCACTCGCTGTGTGACCTCTATTAGGTCCCATCCCCTCTCTGTTCTTCAGAGCATCCCCCTCCACCAAATGAAGGGCTTGGACTGACCAGTGTTCTTCAAACTTCAGTAGCCCTTGAACTACTGTTAGGACTTTGGCTATTTCCACGCAACCACTTGAACTCCACTTTACTTTTAAATTGGCTCACCTATTTTCACGGAAATAAATTCATCAGTAAAGGAAAAATCAGGCTACTGCTGGAACTAGAAGAGAGCCAGCACCAATTCTGAGAATCAGAGGCAGTTTGGGGATTTGCTTAAGAGCGTGGGCTCTGGGGCCCGCTGCCTGGATTCCTAGTCCTTGCTCTGACACTCTGGAGGTGTAACCCAGGCAGGTTACTCAACCTCTCTGTGTATCAGCTTACTTATCTGGAAGGTGGATAATAGCACCTATCTCATAAAGTCGTAATGGGGATGAAATATTTGTAATATTTGCAAAGCACTTAGAAACTGCCATTTGTGTGTTTGTTAAATAAAAATATATAAGCTAAACTATTCATAATGAAAACAAGATGATGTCCTGGCATTCCGGCTCCCTAGCAGGGTCTGAGCTTGAAGTCTGCTTTTCCCAATTGAAAAGGGAGATTAGGGGCTGTCAGAGAGGTGTTAGAGACATGCTGGCAGGAAACAGAGACTTTCTCCATGAGTAATCAGCAGGCACGGAGGAGAAGGGAAGGGGAACTTTCTTACTGTGTGATTCAGCGTTATTTAATGCCATTTCCGTGTTCCCCTGGAGCCTGCTCCGTCTGACACTCGCGTAAACACAGGAATAAAGCACATCAGAAGTCTGGCTCTGGTGACCCAGGACTCCAGAAAGAGAAGAGAGCAAAGCTCTGATGCCACAGAAGGGTCCGGGCCTCAGCACCCATCCCAGCCCATCTCTCTTGCTCCACCTGCCCCTTGCCTGCCGAAAATCCTTCTGCTGCACCGGCCACTACCTTCCCTGGATTGTAGGGCTGCCCCAATATAAACTACCCACTGCCTTTCTTTTCATAGAGAGGTGGCACATGGGAGAAGTTGAGATAAGGATTCTGGACTTTAAATTCCACATCTGACACCTGCTGTGTGACCTTGGGCAAGTCACATCCCTGCTCTGGTCTGTTTCCTCATCTGCCAAATAAGAATATAACTGCCTTCTTCAGGGGGCCTTGGGGGCTTATTAATGAGATAACGCAGGTTAAGGTCTTTGCACAGCTCTGAGCGCACAGTTGGCACTCAATGAATGACAGTTGTTACTATAAATAAATTCAAAATTTGAGAAGAAAGTCCTTTGTCAAACCACACGTCTTGATTAGGGTAACTTCATGTATCCCCTCCTCACCCCCATTCTTTTGTCCATATGTCTTTCTAGGTGTTCCATGAGGACAGGGACCAGCTGACTCATCTCAGTATCCTCAGCCCCCAGTTTAGGGTCTGGAACCCAATGGAGGTCCAGCTGAGTGAATGAATGAATGAATGAATGGCTCCGGTAGACATAAGCCACCCTGTGGACGGGGAGGAGATAGCATCCTTCCCCTCTCCATCCTGGGCCCGATACCTTCACCTTCCTTTCCCCTTCCCTCAAAGAGGAGCCAGGAGGGACAGCTCCCCTGGCAATGGGAGCTGATGTCACATAGGATCTGTGACACAAGACAACCAAGAAACGCCTATTGTCACCCACAGAACCAAACACCTTGGTCTGAATCCTTCAATTCACTTCCAGGTTTCTGTTGGATCTTTCTCATTTGCCCGGACCTGGGCGAGGCAGTGTTGGGGGTAGAGAGTTCTAGAAGAAATGCACATCCCAGTCCCTGCCCTGCATTCCTCTTTTTTCCAGGGCACCAACATGCTGGCAACAAGCAAAGCCAGAAAGTAAAAAGGAGGCTGGGTGCGGTGGCTCACACCCTAATCCCAGCACTTTGGGAGGCTAAGGTGGCCAGATCACTTGAGGTCAGGGGTTTGAGACCAGCCTGGCCAACCTGGCGAAACCCTGCCTCTTCTAAAAATACAAAAATTAGCTGGGCGTGGTGGTACCTGCCTGTAGTCCCAGCTACTAGGGAGGCTGAGGCATGAGGATCACTTGAACCCAGGAGGCGGAGGTTGCAGTGAGGCGAGATCCCACCACTGTACTCCAGCCTGGGCAACAGAGTGAAACTCCATCTCAAAAGAAAAAAAAAAGCCACAAAGTAAAAAGGAAAGAATGGGACAGGCGCTGATGACCAGCAGCTCACAGACAAGAGGGCCCATGACATGTGTAGCCTATCTTGTTGGTTTTCATAAAATGCGATATATTCTACTAGGTTGGTGCAAAAGCAATTCTGGTTTTTGCCATTACTTTCAAAAACTGCAATTACTTTTGCACCAACCTAATACTATTTCTAGAAAGAATTGGAGGAAACTTTACAATTAAAATAAATTATAATTTATTTTAATATCATATATATGTGTGTGTTTATGTATGTACATATATCTCAGGACGTTAGAATCAAATTTATGTAAAAAGAGGACCCAGAGCCGGGCGCAGTGGCTCACGCCTGTAATCTCAGCACTTTGGGAGGCCGAGGTGGGCAGATCATGAGGTCAGGAGTTTGAGACCAGCCTGACCAACATGGTGAAACCCTGTCTCTACTAAAAATACAAAAATTAGCTGGGCATGGTGCTGCACACCTGTAATCCCAGCTACTCAGGAGGCTGAGGCAGGAGAATGGCGTGAACCCGGGAGGTGGAGCTTGCAGTGAGCTGAGATCAAGCCACTGCACTGCAGCCTGGGCAACAGAGCAAGACTCCATCTCAAAAAAAAAAAAAAAAAAAAAAAAAAAGGACCCAGGAAGCCCCTTGAGGTAAGGGAAAGATAATTCTTCCATGAACCTAATTAGGAAACAATGTTTGCTCTGAGCTTCCCAGCAGCCAAAGTGAGAAAGGAAGCAAGTTGGGAGGGTACGATGAAGGAATATTAAGAATAACAGCCAAACTTACTGAGTGCTTATTCTGTGGCAGGCATTAAGAGCTTCACGTGTGGAAACACATTGAATGTTCACAGTAACCCAGTGAAATCGATAAGATTACTTGCTCCATTTTACAGATGGGGAAACTAAGGCCACAGAGGATTAAATAACTTGCACAAGTGGCTAGCAAGTAGTTGAGCCAGGATGTGAACTAGGAAATTCGGTTCTAGAGTCATACTCATTCTCAGCTACCATGCTATCCTGCCAGGCCCTTACATGTGGTTTTTAACTGGCTTCACACAGCTCCACCAGGTGGGTGTTATTATCTTCAGGTGCTCAATGAAGTAACTGAGGCACAGAGAGGTGAAGTGACTTGCCCAAAGTCACACAGCGGCTGTGTGGGGCCGCCCAACATCATTGTCCTTTTCCCCAAGCAGACCGGCTCCGCTCCACAGCACGACGGGTTCTAGAGCTCAAGCCACCAACAAATGGGTTCATTCCAGGTGAGGAGACAGGTCACACGTGAGTCCTCAAACAGCAGAGGAACCCCGACGGCTCGCTTGCCTGCTCTCCTGCAGGCCGCCCCTGCTGGCAGAGGTCCCTGATGACTGGGGGTCTGGCAATGCCAGCTCACAGACCACATGCCACCCCAAGGTGTTTGCTTTGCTCAGCTGGGTGGGTGAGTCATCTCGGAGCCCCCCTCCCTTGCCTGTGGCTGTGCAAGGGCTTTGGCACCTGGGATTTGAAGAATCTCAAGCCCCTCTCGATTTGCTCTACCAGGATGACAAAGAATCTCTGGAACAGCCTGGTTGGTCTGGCATCAACAGACCTTGATTTTGAGTCGGACCTTGGGCAAGCCACTTCACCACCTGTGGGCAATGTCAAGGATTAAGTAATATAACTCGGTAAAAGCACTTATCAGAGTGCTTCGGCACAGAAAAAGTGCTTAATACATTTCAGCCATTATTAATACAAGTAACCTTGCCTGGGCTATCTGTGGCCCACAGCTGCTCTGACCACAGTGAACAGAGGACATGAGCCCACCTTGCTTGGGCCCTCAGCCTGGTGACAGAAGCCTGAGCAGAAGGCAGTTCTCCCTGTTTGCCTGGGTTTCTGGTAAGCAGCAGCTGATGCAGAACCCGAGTCTGGCTGTGTGATCTGGGGCCAGCCAATCTCCCTCTCTGGGCCTCAGTTTCCCCCTCTATAAAAGAAGAAGCTTGGACTGAGGGACTCTCCTGCTCTGACCACCTGTCACTTCTTCCTTTATTTCATCTGACTTTAAAACACTCCCTAGGAGGGAGGCAGGGCTGGTCCTAACCCCCTTCCAGGAATGAGGAAAGCAAGGCTAACCTAAGAGATTTGCACCCCCAGGGGGTCACAGGGCAGGAGGGTGCAGAGGGAAGTGTGCGGATGTGGCCTCAGAGCGAGGTCTGAATCCCAGCTCCCCTACATCCTCGTGGGAAGGTCATGAAGAAAACACACTTCATACATTTGTGACCTGACTTCTGCATCCTGAAAGGTGGAGGTGAGGCCTCCAGCGCAGAAGGAGGTCAGGATTCAGAGGTGTGTACTGGAGGGCCTAACATGGTCCATGGTCCACGGTCCACAGTCCACAGTAGGTGGTCAATCATGGAAGTTTTGTTATTCTTTGCAAAAGGCTAATTTCACCATCTCATCTCCTCCCTGCAGAAAATACTGCAGTGACTTCCTGTTGCTCCAAGTGTGAAGACACACAGGGTGGGGCTCGAGGAGGGGTCCACAGGCCTCCCTGACCTCACCCTGCCCCTGTCCCCATCAAGCTCTCAGTTCCAGCCACTCTGGATCCTTTTAACCACCAATAACTCACACTCCTGCCGGCTCTTTGCCCAAGATGTTCCCTCAGCTTGGTGCTAGCCAGGTCAACTCCCACTCATCTTTCAGTCCATACTTGTGTGTCACTTCCTCCAGGAAGCCTTCCCTGGCCTCCCTACCAGACCCAATCATTACAGCCTCTTTTGGCAGTTGTGAAAGATGCAATTGCCCCATGTCTGTGGGCTCATTCTTTGATGACTGTCTGATCTGTTGCCAGAGGCTGTAAGGTCCATAGGGCAGGTGTCTGGTGTGGTCTTTCCACGGCTGCACTCACCTCCTTCCCTGGCAAAATGCCTGGCCCAGGGCAGGGACTCAGTCATTACTGGATTTCGATCAGAGCAGAGTTGATCACTATGTATTTGGAGGTCTTTCTCACCAAACCTTGCTGGCATATAGAGAAGTTAAACATCCTGATCCTGCTGTGTCCCCACTGTGCAGGCTGACTGCTGAGGTGTAGAAACGGGTGGGGAGATAGGCTTTGAAAGATAAGCAGCAGATTGTCACAGAATCCAGAGCAGCGTCAGCTAGGCACACCAGCCACATCTGTGGGCAGACGCCAGGCCCCCCTGCGCTCACAGCTGCCGATCATACAAGGCCCAGCCTGGGCCTTGATGAATGACATCAACAAAGCCCCCCATTGCCAAGCGCCCACCGTGTGCTAGGCTGCTGCATGGATTATAATTATCTCAGTACATCCTCTCAACCCCTGTGACCACCCCCTTTCAGAGATAAAGGAAACTGAGGCTCAGACAGGTCACTTGCCCAAAGCCAAACCATTAGAAAGTGGGGAGGGATGTTTGAAGTTTTTTTTAATCGAGGTATAGCTCATATACAGTAAAGCACGCAGATCTTAAGTGTACAGCTTGATGAATGTCTCAAATGCATATACCCGTGTAACTACCACTCAAAAAGTTCCTCGTGTCCTGTCCTCATCAATATCCTTCCCTCACCATAGGCAATCGCGATCCTGACTTAATTGCCATTGATTCGTTGTGCCTGGTTTTGAAGTTCCTATGAGTGAAACCAGTCAGGTATGTATTGTTTGGTGTCTGGCTTATTTTGCCAAGTGTAATGATCTTGAGATTTATCCATGATGCTGCGTGTTATCGGCAGTTCGTTGCTCTTTTTTATTCCTGCGTCATATTCCATCATGTGAATGAATACCCCACAATTTATTTGCTCATTCTTTGTTGATGGACATTTGGGTTGTTTCCAGTTTGGAGCTGTGACAGGTAAAGCTGCTATGAACATTGTGCCCTAGTCCCTGTCTTTCAGTGAACACGCGCATTCATCTCATTTAGGTATACACAGCTGACCCTTGGATAACACCAGTTTGAACAGAGCAGGTCCACTTATGCTTGGACTTTCTTCTGCCTCTGCCACCCTTGAGACAGCAAGACCAACCCCTCCTCCTCAGCCTGCTCAACGTGAAGACGATGCGGATGACCTTTACGACAATCTACTTCCACTGAATGAATAGTGAGTATGTTTTCTCTTCCTTGTGATTTTCCTTCTTTTTTTTTGAGACACGGTCTCACTCTGTCACCCAGTCTGTAGTGCTCTTGCATGATCATAGCTCACTGCAGCCTTGCACCGGCCTCAAGCAATCCTCCTGTCTCTGCCTCCCAAATAGCTGAGACTATAGGTGCATGCCACCATGCCTGGCCTATGCTTTTCTTTTCTTTTTTTTTTTGAGACAATGTCTCAGTCTGTCGCCCAGGCTCACTGGGTGATCATAACTCACTGTAGCCCCAAACTCCTGGGCTCAAGTGATCCTCCTGCCTGAGCCTCTCAAGTAGTTGGACTATACAGGCACACACCACCATGCCCAGCTTAGAATTTTCTTAATATTTTTTTCTCTAGCTTACTTTATTGTAAGAATACAGTATATTATATATCTATGTATAAAACATACAATATATAACATATATATATACAACATACAAAATATGTGTTAGTTGACTATGTTATCAATAAGGCTTCTGGTCAACAGTAGGCTATTAGTAGTTAAGGTTTTGGGGAGTCAAATGTTATATGTGGATTTTCAACAGTGTGGGGGGTCAGCATCCCTACCCCCACATTGTTCTAGGGTCAAATGTACTAAATAGGGAGTGGAATTACTGGGCTACGAGGTAGGCATGTGCTCAATTTTATTAGAAACAGCTAAACTGTTTTTCACGGGGGGCGGGGGGTTGGGGGGGTGGGGGGAGTGGGGGGTAAATGACTGATTTTATTCATACTCTTACCCCAATCTGTTTCTTAGGGAAATCATGATTTGGGGTGATTTTGTTATTTTGAGTAAGGTGATTCACTGTGTTAATAATGAAATGTGATATGATTCTTTTTAGTACTACTGGGTGAGTTCCATTAGAAACAAATTGGCACATCAATTATAAACTCTTCATCAGAACTCCTACATTGTAATCTGGGGGTTCAGATAAGAACAGCTTCATTACCTGCTGCCCTGGATGCCATGTCAAGCTTCCTGACTCAGAGCTTGTGGGACCCAGTCCAGAAGCAGATGACATTACCATTTGTAGAGGTGGCCGAGGGGGCCTACTGTGTGCCAGGCACTGTACTCAGAGCTTTAGGGCTATCATCTACCTTAATCCTCCTAGGCCAGGCATGGTGGCTCACGCCTATAATCCCAGTACTTAGGGAGGCCAAGGTGAGCAGATCACTTGAGGCCAGGAGTTTGAGACCAGCCTGGCCTACATGGCGAAACCCCATCTCTACAAAAGAATACAAAAATTAGCTGGGTGTGGTGGTGCGTGCCTATAATCCCAGCTACTTGGGGAGGCTGAGGCACGAGAATCGCTTGAACTCGGGAGGTGGAGGTTGCAGTGAGCCAAGATCACCCCATTGCACTCCAGCCTGGGCAAGAGAGTGAGACCCTGTCTCAAAAACATAAAATTAAAAAATAAAATTCAATTTACAGAAATCCTCCCAAATGTGTTATGAAGCAGTGATGACCATCCCATTTTACAGAGGTGGAAACTGAAGCCCAGAGAAGTGAAGTGCCTCAGCCTGGGTCTCACAAGAAGTAAGCTGATCCTGGTAAGCTGGTACTGGAGGTCAGCAGCCCTTCAGTCAGCCAGGTGTCTGACTTTCCTTGGGAGGCTGAGGTGGGAGGATCACTTGAGGTCAGGAGTTTGAGACCAGCCTGGGCAACTTCGTGAGTCCCTCTACAAAAAATAAAAAATTAGCTGGGCGTGGTGGCATATACCTTTAGTCCTAGCTACTCAGGAGGCTGAGGTGAGGGGATTGCTTGAGCCCAGGAGGTCAAGGCTGCAGCAGTGAACCATGATTGCTTCTGCAAATAGCCATTGCACTCCACTCCAGCCTAAGCAGCACAGTGAGACCCTCTCTTAGAAGAAAGAGAGAAAGGAAAAGGAAGGAAGGAAGGAAGGAAGGAAGGAAGGAAGGAAGGAAGGCAGGCAGGCAGGCAGGCAGGCAGGCAGGCAGGCAGGCAGGCTGGCTGGCTGGCTGGAAAGTCAGTTAGTCGATTCACCCCATTTTCCTTTTGATCTGAGTGAGGTCCAGGAGCTGGGAACCCAGACAGAGCTCCGGCTCTCAGCTTTGCCCCTGCCCCCACCCTTTCTACCAACTTTCCTCCATTATTCCTGACTGTTCCCAGGCCCACCCTGAATGCAGAAAACAGGGCTCTCTATCTCCAACCTGTCACATTCTGGGCATCCTTCTACATCAGCTGGGGCAGTCCTCATGTCAGTGACCCTATGGCTTGTCCATACCACGAGCCTGGAGCTTTGCAGACCAACACAGCCTCTGGGCTCATATGGGCCAGGAGGATACTGTGGATGGACCCTATGAGCAGGGGCCTGGGTCGGATGCTGGCTTGGACTCTGCCTACCCACCCACTCACCCAGGGAACCTTGGGCAAGCTGTTCTCTCCGAGCCTCAGATTTCCCGTCTGTAGCAGGATGAGTTCATGAGTAAAATAAAATGGTGCAGAAGAGGTGTGGGGTACCAATGAAGTGCGTGGGCACTGGAGACACAGAACTAGTTCAAGTCCCGACTCTACCACTTCCCCACTGGGGGCAGGTGCCTTAACCACACTGAGCCCCAGCCTTCTCATCTCTGAAACAGGGAGAAAAATAAAGCCCATCCCCGAGACAGGCACGAAAGACAACAAACCCAGTGTGTGGGAATTTGGGGCTTCCACGCAGGTGAACTATTATTGCCCTTGTTTTTGGTATTGCACTGAGCCAGAGCCAACATGAGAAACTGAGGTTTTTTTTTTTTTTTTTTTTTTTTTTCTGGGATGAAAACCAGGCTGTCAAAGCAAATATATCCCGCCTTCCCTGAGCTTTTAGACCTCATTCCAAACCTCCGAACAGGAGGAACAGATGGGCTACAGGGTCCTTTCACTCAGTCAACACGTATTTAAGTGCCCACTATGTGCCAGGAGTTTTTCTATGCGTCAGGCAGTGAGCACCTAGGATGTAACTACGGTAATCTGCAGGGAACCTTTATCTCCCAAAGAGAGACAAGAGGGCTTGGGATTTAGATAAGAGGGAGACTAGGGGGCGCAGGCTGGAGGGAGGCAGCCAGGTGTCGTCAGGGGAGGGAAAACAGACGGCTCCAGGAACGCGGTTTTAAGGAGTTTTACTTAGCGGGGGGATAAAGTAGAGGGGACAGACTTGTGAAGTGTCAGGTTGGGAAGACAGATCCCAGCAGCCCCACAGCGAGAGAATTGCTGTCTCCCAGGGCTGCTGCTGGGAAAGATTAGGCACTTAGATAGAATCAGAGGATGGGGTCGGGGAGGGGGTGGTCTCCAAAGCCAGTGCCCCATAGGAAAATGGGACCTGCATCCCGCACCACAGGGGAGACCTGGGGATAGGGAGAAGGGGCAGGCAGAAGGGAGCAGGGCACATGAGCTGGAGTGCCAATCCCCGCCGTCAGCAAGGAAAGGCTTGGCCTTGCAGGGACGGCTCATGCTCACCACTGGACACCAAGAACTTTACACGGACCGCCCCCCAGCCAGGGGAGGAAGGTTCTGTTCTGCTCCCTATTTTACTGATGAGGAAAATGACACTCCGAAAGCTGAAGAAATGAGTATAAGGCCACCCACATCAGGAAGCAGGGAGGGGCCATCATGATGATGAGGGGTCTGGGGCTGAAGGAGGGTGGGGCTCTGGGAGAGATTAGAGGGGCGGGGAAGGGCCTGCCAGGCAGAGGGAACAGTGGGAGTAAAGGCAGGGAGGTTTGAAAGGGTCAGGTGAGTTCCAGGAATGGCAAGACACTCAGGGTGGTGGGACATGAGGCCCTGGTGAGACCAGTGGGTCTTGCCTGGCATGGTGTCCCCCAGATGGCACTCAGAAATGCAGCTGTGGTTGTCGTAGTGATGAGTGAGGCTTGTAGGACAGTCCCACAAAAGGAAGAACTGTCCCACCCAAAATGTGAATAGTAACCTTGTTTAGAAAAAAATAGATTAGACTGATCATGACACACTCCCCAAAAGAACAGTATATCCTAGTGACCGCAGTTGAAGAGTGTTTCAGTGACGCCACTCGATGGGGACATCACCCAGGTGGAGAGGGCCTGGCTGCACTGGTACCACTGAAAAAGATCTCAGGGTCACTGGGGACCTCGGGTTGAGTACAAGGAAGCAACAAAGGGCTCAGGCAAATCGTTTGGACCCAAAGCTTCAAAACCGGTTTATTTGGATAATCCCTCACCAGGCCTCCCTGCCTCAGCGCCTGGTTTCTCTAAGGATTTATTTTGTGAAAAATGTCTCTCTCAACAAGTAAGTTATCCTAGTCTGAGCCAACGAGGGAATTCTTCTCTGTGTTCAAAACCACAAACCCCGGGCAGCCCTTCTGCGGCCCGGCACAACTTTCTGCAGCGTCAGGTTATGAATCACTCATCAAATCTGAGAACGATTCCAGGCCAGGCCGGGCACATGGGGGAGGGCAGCTACCTTCTACTCCCAGCTTCTGGGCTGCTGCGCAGGCTCGGACCAGCTTCTCCTCACCGTGACTCCCCAAGGGTCACCTGCCTGGGACCCCAGAAACACCCAGACTGGGATGGGTCTGATCATCCATGCCAGACCCTTTACACAGATGAATTCCTTGAGGCTGTGGATTGCCCAGGTGAGCTAGGTCTGGGTAGCTCACTTCAGAAATGTGCTCAGAGATGGGGTGATGTGGTGAAATGGAAAAGGTGGCAGAGCTAAGTCTAGAAGCCAAAACCCTAAACAGGCCAGGCAGAGTGGCTCATGCCTGTAATCCCAGCACTTTGGGAGGCCAAGGCAGGTGGATCACTTGAGGTCAGGAATTTGAGACCAGCCTGGCCAACAAGGTGAAACCCTGTCTCTAATAAAAATACAAAAACTAGCCAGGCGTGCTGGCGCGCGCCTGTGGTCCCTATTACTTGGGGGGCTGAGGCACGAGAATCACTTGAACCTGGGAGGCGGATGTTGCAGTGAGCCGAGATCGTGCCACTGCACTCCAGCCTGGGTGACAGAGTGAGACTCTGTCTCAAAAAAAAAAAAAAAAAAAGCATTAGTTGGACATGGTGGCAAATGCCTGTAATCCCATCTACTTGGGGAGGCCAAGGTAGGAGGATTACTTGAGCCCACGAGGCTGCAGAGAGCTATGATTGTGCCACTGTATTCCTGCCTGGGTGACAAAGCAAGATCCTGTTGCGAAAAAAAGTACACAATTTTAAAAAATAAAATAAAATAATAGATTTACAAAAGCAACCCTGAGCATGCTTCACTGTGCCAGGTGAGACTTGGGAGTGAGCATACTCGCTCACTGCTGGTATCCTCCCCAACCTGCTAGACTACAGGACCCAGGGCCGCAGGTCCAAACCGTTCAAGGACAGTGGGGGCACCTTGGTCTAGAGGTTCCTGCATCATGGCTTGAGAATACCTCTCTTCCTCCTCTCTGCCAGTGCCAACCTCAAGGTCTCACCTCCCCTAGAAGTTTCTGCAGCAGAGCCCAGGCACATAGTTGGTCCTCAGTAACAATTGTTGAATGCAAGGAATGAGTAAATGGCTACAATGACTAATAACAGCACGTGGGCTCCATAAGTGGCTACTGAATGAATGGCTCCATAATGAATGGCTCCATAATGAATGATTGAATTGCAGTATGGCCCTAGGACAGGAAAGCACACGGAACTCATATGTAGATCTGAATCCTGGCTCTGCCATTTACTACCTGGATGACTTCTGGGAAATTACTTTGCTTCCGTGAGCCTTGGTTTTCTCATCTGCAACATGGGGTTTAATGATAGTACCTACCGCAGGGGGTCGTTAGGAAGCTCCTACGGGTGCAGTACCAGCAGAGCTTGGCAAAGGACCTGACACCCAGCCATGCTCGGAGATAGAAACTGCTATTCTCATGACCGTCATCACTACATGCTTGAGGGTTTGGGGAGCTAGAACATTTGGGCACTCCTGGCTTTGGAAAGACCATCAGCACAGATAAGCACAGAGCCAGGAATACTAAGGAACAAGAAAATGACAAAGGAAAAAGAGGAAGAGAAACTAAGATGAGGATCCCAAGTGAACAAAGCCAGCTGTGCTTCTGTATAAATCATCCCCAAAGAGGGGGTTGGGCCAGGTAGCCTCTAAGAATCCATCCAGCCCCTAAGTGGAGAATTCTCAACTCTGCAATGAGTTTGTATTTTTTTAATCTTTAAATGGTTTGACCAGGTCTTGCCTCAACGTAGAGCATGAACTCCAAGACCTCTGCGAGGCTAGGGTGTTGTAAGAGCTACCTTGTTCTGGCCTGAGACCCAGATCCAGTCTTATTCCAGGCTCTACCTAGTTTCAGAGGCATCTGAACAGCCTGTGCATCATGATAATTTCCTCCTACTTCCAAGGTCTTGTGGGAGTGTCATGCTGAGTTGTAAAAGCCTCTAAGATAGAGGAGGAAGTTATTTTCATGGGCAGACAATGTATTCATTCATTCCCTCATTCATAAAACATCAACCCAAGAGCCTGTTGGTAACAGACTCTGTGCTAGGCGCTGGAGGCCCAACGATGAATAAGACAAAAAAGTCTCTACACTCCAGTTTAATGGGGGAGGGTGATGTTGACAAATTTAGCCCTACCTTGGTGTTATAAGAATTGTTAATCAAGAGCTGAAGGTAAGTACAAAGAAGGATATACCAAGGAGGGGACATTTGAGTTGGGCCTTGAAGGATGAGTAGGAGTTCACTACACAGAAGCGAGAAGGGTATTCATTCTAGGCAGCAGAGGGGGCCTGAACAAAGATCTAGGGGCATGGGAGTTTATAACATGTATGTATTAAACCTACAGTTTGTGGATGAGAATGACATCCACCTAGAGTTTGTGGGATGACAAGGACAGGCAGAGAAGGCCTCAGGGGCCAGGTCAACGAGCAGCTGTTTGACCTTGATTTTTTTAGATAAGGAGCCCAAAGTCTGAGCAGGAGGGTAATGTGGTCTCAACTGCAGTTTAGAAGACTCAGTGGTGATGCTTTGTGGGGTTCAGAAGTCACTGAGATGGTCCAGGTGGGGCAGGGGGAAGACGAGGTCAGGTGGTAGCTGTAGGAACAGAAAGGCAGGCAGTAGCTGAATGGCCAGGGTAAGAGGGAGGCACAGCTGAAAAGGGCCATGCTAGCTCTGGCCCTGGTGGTCTCTCCTGAGAACCACAAGGCAGCCAGATTAGGAAACGGAAGCACTGGATGACTTGCCCAAGATTCCTCGTCACGCCGATGGCTGGATTCGCAGACACCTGGAGGCCTGGGCGAGTCCCAGGTTCTCCGCTGTGTCTTCCCTTCTGACTCCACCCAGAGAGCCATGGCCAAGGTGGTGGCTGATCCAAGCCAATCGGTCTCCCCCAGTCTCCCCTCCTCCCCAGCTCCGACAGGGAGGGGGCCGGCTGAGTCCTGTGTCTCCATTGGCCCAAAGCTCCATTATCCTCCTAGGCAGGGTGACCCCCTGCCGCCGCCCCACAGTGCGCTGGGAAGAAAGGCTCCTCTCTGACAAGAAAGCCCCATTGCAGGCTGGGCCCGGGGTCTGGGCAGCGCCTTTATCCGCAGTGACCCTGCCAGAGTGTCAGCGGCGCAAACATGCCGCGCTGCGGAGGCTGCCCCCACTCTCAAAGGGCCTCGTGCTGAAGCTGTGAAGGGGCCCCCTCCAGGGCCTCTGGGAACCAGACCGCGGCCTGCAGGCCCCACCGAGGCTCCCAGGCTCCTTCCCACTCCCCAGGGAACCACGCTTCGGCCAACACAGTGACTGAGGCGGGTCTGTGGGGTGGGGGCTGCTAAACAGAGCCTCGGCTCATGCATTGGGAAAGGGGGCCCCAGGAACTCTTTGTCCAGCCTCCGGAATTATTTGGGAGGAAAGTTGAAGGGGAGAGGCTTTTGTGCCTCTGAGCCCAGCACCAGGCCTCATTCCCCACACCAACCAGGCAAGAGGGGCCTCCTTGTCCCCAAACGTTCCCCCATACCAGCCTGATCACTCCTCGCCCAATCCCCTTCCAGGTACAGTCTTGCCAAAGAGGAAAGGGAGGTCTCTTCCTGAGCAGCCTCCTGTAGACCCCCGTGTGTACGATGCACTGTCTTCCACAGCCCCCCGACTCTGCTTATGGCAGCAACGATGATGACCACTATGATTATCTTTATCGAGCACTACCTTTGGGCCAGGGACAGTGCCACATGTCTCTTAGTGCTATTCATCATCCTCATTTTACTAATGGGGAACTGAGGCTCAGAGAGGGAAAGCAGCCTATCAAAAGTCGCAGAGCGTGTAGGTGTAAGCCAGGATTTGAACCCAGGTCCCTCAGAGCCCACACTCTTACCCACCGTACAAGATACCTGAGGCTGCTCCGGTCCTGAGGGATGCACAGGCAGGGGCTCTGCCCTAAGTCTAGTGACCCTACCGACCTCCCAGCCCTCTCCCTCAGTCCTGCTCTCTGGGCCGACTCACTGCCAAGAGAGTCCCAAGTGCCCTACAGGAATCACTAGGCTGTCCCAGGGTGGGAAGAGGGTTTCAAGGAAGGCAAATTCCCATGAGTTAAGCCAAATGAGTCAAGCTTGAATTGCAGACTTTCCCATCATGTAGAGCTGAGAGACAGGCTCTACCCAGGGCCCTCAAATCAGACCCCTGGGAAGTGGGAGAAGGAGGCTCCCTGCTGGGAGTTGAGAAGTTGTTAGAAACCCTGTCCTCAGTAGCTGTTCCTGCTCTCAGGCCTGGGGTAAGCCAGCAGTCTTTTCCAAAGGCAGAAAGTATGGACTGTAAACTTCCTTAGAGGCCCTGGTTCTTCTTCTTTCTTCTTCTTTCTCCTTTTTCTTCCTTCTTCTTCCTTCTTCTTTTTTTTTTGATACAGGGTCTCACTCTGTCTAGGCTGGCGTGCAGTGGCATGACCATGACTCATTACAGCCTTGAGCTCCTGGGCTCAAGCGATCCTCCCACCTCAGCCTCCCAAGTAGCTGGGACTATAGGCACACGCCACCATGCTTGGCTAATTAAAAAAAAAAATTTAGTAGAGATGGGGTCATGCTGTGTTGCCCAAGCTGGTCTTGAACTCCTGGCCTCAAGCAATCCTCCTGCCTCACCCTCCCAAATTGTGCTGGGATTATAGGAGTGAGCCACCATACCCAGCAAAGGTCCTGGTTCTTAACAGCAACCTCAGGAAGATGCTCCCGCACCGTGCCCTGCAGGCCACAGGAGTTGGTAGAGCAGGTTCATAGCCCTGCTGTGCAGCATTAATCAGTGTCACCCTCTCTTGAGCCTCAATCTCCCTACCCTGCAGGGGTGTTTTGAGATAATGTATGTAAAGCATCAAACACCCTGCCCAGCACAAAGCAGAGGCTCAATAAAACAAAGTTGTATTCATTATCATCAGCAACATGGGGCAACACAACAGAGGCTTGTAATCTGTAAGTCCCCCAAATTTTTTCATCAAAGTATCTGTGTGTCTCCAACTTTCTAGGAGGGGGCAGTTCATAGCCTGTGGCAGCTTCTCAAGGCTCTTCAGGACCCCAAAGAAATTAAGAACCACAGCAAAATAATACTGACGTTCAGGCCGGGAGCGGTAGCTCATGCCTGTGAATCCCAGCGCTTTGGGAGGCTGAGGCGGGCAGATACCTGAGGTCAGGAGTTAGAGACCAGCCTGGTCAAATGGTGAAACCCCACCTCTATTAAAAACACAAAAATTAGTGGGGCGTGGTGGTACACACCTGTAATCCCAGCTATTCGGGAAACTGAGGCACAAGAATCGCTTGAACCCAGGAGGCAGAGGTTGCAGTGAGTAGAGATTGTACCACTGCACTTCAGCTTGGGAAACAGAGCGAAACTCAGTCTCAAAAAAAAAAAAAAAAAGAATATTGACATTCTGGTGGTACTTTATTGAGTGTATATATCTCTGGGCTTTGGTTTCTCTGCTTGAAGACTGGGGAGCCCTACCCTAACTGTCTCACAAAGATGTTGTGAGGCTCAGGTGAGACTGTGGAGGGGGAAGGATGCTGTGAACCACACTGGGCTGTGCATGGGCTGTGCAGGGGGGTGGCAGATTTATCCTGCTCCTGCCAAAGAGGCAGCCAGGACCAGCTGCCTGCAGGCTGGGCCACAGAGGCAGCTGCTCCAAAGCCACCTCACAGTGAGGCCTGGTAGAGACATGAGCCCCCTGCCCAAGCCCAGGCTGGCCCTGGGTGGGGGGCCCAGGGCAGAGCTCTGTCCTTCTTGACTGAGAAGCTCCTGACAGGGCCACTCCTGTGGCCTCTGGGCTGGGGTTTTGTTTTTGGGGATCAGGAGGCCAAGAATCCAGTCCCAGGTTCAACTTCTAGCTCTGTCCCCACCAAATCATACCAGGCCAAGAGTCTGTCCCGGGTTCAACTTCTAGCTCTGTCCTCACCAAATCATACTAGCCTGATATAGTAGTGTGTCATGAGCATGGGCTTTGGACTTAGAGAATCGTGGGTTCAAATCCCAGTTCCATCACTTACTGGCTATGTGGCCTTGGGCAATTTACTGAACTTCCCAGAGATTCAGTTTTCTTCTCTTTAAAACAAAAATAATAATAGTCCTGCCTCACAGTGGTGGATTCAGCATGGCAACATGGCACATAATAAGGCCATGGTATATGCTGATTTCCACCTTGCAAAACTACTCCATAAAATCAATCCTTTAAAATGACTGTTAACATGAATGTTAAAATTGTATAACGCTAATATTTTCATCATTCATATCATCACTCATCAGTGTGTGACTTTGCACAGGTCCTTATCCTCTTTGGGTCTTGGTTTCCCCATCTGAAAATAAAGAGGCTGGTTAGAAAGGCAGCCTGGGCCGGGCGTGGTGGTTCACGCCTGCAGTCCCAGCACTTTGGGAGGCTGAGGTGGGCGAATCACCTGAGGTCAGGAGTTTGAGACCAGCCTGGCCAACATGGTGAAACCCCGTCTCTACTAAAAATACAAAAATCAGCCAGGCATGGTGGCGGGCACCTGTAATCCCAGCTACTCGGGAGGCTGAGGCAGGAGAATCACTTGAACTTGGGAGGCAGAGGTTGCAGTGAGCCAAGATTACCCCATTGCATTCCAGTCTGGGCGACAAGAGCGAAACTCCAAAAAAAGAAAGAGAGAGAGAGAGAGAGAGAAAGAAAGAAAGAATGAATGAAAAGAAAAGAAAAGAAAAGAAAGAAAGAAAGAAAGGCAGTCTAGGAGGGGGAACATACAGAGAGTCTGGACAGTCCTGGGTTAAAACTCAGGAAAAATCCACTTGGGCAAATCCTTTCATCTCTCTGAGCCTCAATTTCTTCATCTGTGTTATGCGTCTCATTCTTCATTTGTATTCAACAGACAGTAGCTGATTTTTTGTGTGTGATGTGCCAGGTCTGGACTAGACGCTGCTGGTAAAAAGATGGTCCTGCCTCTAAGTGATGGGTCATGGTGACACCCCCTCCCAGGAACGCAGGAGGAGCAATGGAGATATCAATGTGAACGTGCCTTGTAAGCTGCAGAGCCGCACAGTGTCAGCTGCTGTTAATGGACCTTAGAGGGCCTCCAATTGCAAATCAGAAAATAAAGCGGGGCTGGGGGGCGGTCCCTAAATATTTACCTGCTAGGCAAAAATAAGAACCCCTTCAGCAGAGGCACAAACGGCAGCTTTAAAAATCTAGACATTCGTGTGCGTGTGTATATCTGTGTGCACACGCGCACTGAGGGTGTGGAATGAAATGAGGTCATATGGAAATGGACTATTTTTATTTCAACAAGGCATTTTAAAAATACGCTTAATTATATGAAGATGGGGTAAAGATTTTCTCAAAAATTAGAGAGAAGAGTTAGAGCCGCCCTCCGGCCCCCCACACGCTTCCCCAAACCCTGCTGCCTCTGCCTCCAAGCTTCCACCCCCACCTTCTCTGGCCCCCTCACCTTTCCCAGGCCCCCACAGCTCTTGGCTCCCACTCCTGGGAGCCAGTTGGCCCACACATCTGGGCAGAAGGGAGCCAGAATTCACAGAGCCCCACCCTCTACGCCCTTTCCAAGCGGGTTCTTATGTCATCCTCACTCTGGGAGGCAGGCCCTCTAATTCCCACTGCATAGATAAGGGGAGCTCATCACCTCTGGAGCTCAGGAAGGCTGTGCTCCCAAGCTGAGGTCACACAGCCTGTAAATGGTCTGTATGGCCCCGAGCTGAATCTCCTCCACTAGAGGGGGCTGCCTTCCAGGGCAGCTGCTGCAGAAGTTCTGCAAGTCCTGAGACCCAAGAGATCCTTAGGACTGCTCAAACCAAAGACCAGGCAAATTCCTCTTGGGTGGGACGAAGACTGGGGCACAGGCCAGACAAAAGCATTCCGGCCCTGGCTGCTGTGCCCTGGCTTCTATACAGTGATGTTTTTTTGTGTTGTTGTTTTGTTTTGTTTGAGATGGAATCTTGCTCTGTTGCCCAGGCTGGGGTGCAGTGGTGTGATCTTGGCTCACTGCAACCTCCACTTCCTGGGTTCAAGCGATTCTCCTGCCTCAGCCTCCAGAGTAGCTGGGATTACAGACGCACGCCACCATGCCTGGCTAATTTTTATCTTTTTAGTAGAGACAGGGTTTGACAGGCTGTTGGCCAGGCTGGTCTTGAACTCCTGACCTCATGATCCGCCCGCCTCAGCCTCCCAAAGTGCTGGGATTACAGGCGTGAGCCACCACACCTAGCCGATGATGGTTATTTATTGAGCACTTACTATGTCTCAGTCACCTACTAAGGTAAGGACTATTACCCTCTCCATTTGACAGATAAGGAAACTGAGGTTCCAAGAAGTGAAGCAACTTGTCCACAGTCACACCTAGTAAGAGCTGGCGCCAGGACATGAACCCAGCTGGTATGACTGCAGAGCCCCTCGGTGGTCTGCTAATCCCCCAGTGCAGCCCCCAGCTCAAAAGAGGGAAAGGGCCTTGTGCACAGTCGCTCAGCAAGTCCTGACGGGGGTGGATTTGGGCCCGGGCCAGGCTCTTCTCTGTCCCTCTGCCCTCCACTCCCCCCCAGAATGATCTAGCACATGCTAGAGTCACCAACCTGGCTGCCAGGAGATCGCATTGTCAATACATTATCAATTTACGTTAGAAAGAAAGAGACATATGCTTCCATGCCAAAAATGCCAACGGAGCCTCCTGGGGCGAGTGGGGGCCAGAGGGAGAAGACATTTAAGGTCCACTTTCTCTCTGCCCCCTCTGGATCCCCCAAACTATGTGAGGCAGCCTGGGGGGCAAAACCAGGGCTGCTTACTGACAACTCCCCACCACTGCCCGCTTGGTCCAGCCACCACCGTCTCCCGCCTAGACTCTGTGATGGTCCTTCCTGTCCCCTGCTTTGCCCCTCACTCTCTGGCCTCTTAAGACAGAGTGGTGCTTCCTGAACCCAGGTTAGATCCCGTCACCCCTCAGAACCCTGCACTGCTCCCATCTCACTCCAGGTAGAAGCCAAAGTCCTGCCATGGCTGTGTCAACTGTGTCAACTGCTCCCATTCTCCCCTGGCCCTCCCACTGCAGCCACGCTGGCTGCCTTGCACACCCCTGTCACAGGGCCTTTGCCCAGCTCTCCCCACTGCCTGAAACACCCTCCCCCAGGTAAGCCCGAGCCCCCTCTCTTGCTTCCTTCTGGCCTCTGCTCAGATGTCACCTCCTCAGGAAGGCCTTCCTGATCCCTCCTCTCGCTGGCCCTCCCATCTCTGCTGCAGTTTTCTTCTTAGCGCCATCCCTACTTAAGCTACTCACTAGATATCTGGCATCAGTCCTGTCCATTAGAATAAAACCTCCATAGGGCAGGACAATCCATGCTGCCCCCTGTAACTTGTCCACAGCCACACGGCTGGTAAGAGCTTGGGATGTCAAGACCCCCAAAGGCCAGGGATCCCTGACACGTCCCACCCAAGTGCCCACAAGAAGTGGGGGAAGGGCCACCTGGCTTGATATCCGTTGGATCTGAGTGCACGTCTGTCCCGCTGACTAGCTGTGTGGCCTCATCAAGCCACCCCCGCCTCCGCCCCTGGCTCTGAGTATTAGGAGCCTCATCTGTCCATCCAGGAGAACAATACCAGTGGGACCTTCCTCCCAGGGGGCTGTGCACAGCCAGTGTCTGAGCTCCCCAAGGCCAGGCCCACGATGCCTAATTCACCTCGGATCCCACACCCCCACCCTGGGGCCTGGCCCTGTGCCAAGCCCCTGCAGACTTCAATCCCACTCCGTTCAATTAAAGGGAGATGATGGATGTCACAGCACTCTGCCAACTGTCACCCAAAAGAACAAACAGAAGCATATCCTCCTTTCAATCATCTGAGAGCCGTGCATTCATTCATTCATTCTTCCAATCAATACATATCAGTTGAGCACTTACTAGGGGCTGGGAGCTATGCTAGGCCCAGGGAATCTCAGTTATGAAGCAATTGGATCATGGTCCCTGCCCTTGTAAAGTTGACGGTCTGGTAGGAGAGGTAGAGATGTTCAAAGAAACACACTAATTATTTTAAAATTATGATGTTGACAAATGTAGCAAAAGATTGGCCCATGGAGCTATGCAGGGCTCTGAGAACACTTCCTTGAAAACATGGAGGATGGGTGAGAGTTATCCGGTGATAAGGGAACAGCATTCCAGCTAGAGGGACCAAGCAGTGCAAAGGCCCTGTGGTGGGAAGAGTCTAGGAATTGAAAGGAACTGAAAGGCCAGAGTGGCTAGAACCCCTAGACCGAGGTGGGTGATGGAAATTAGGCAGAGTGGGCAGGAAGCAGACCACACAGGGCCTATGGGCCACGGGAGAGTGACCCAAAAGCAACAGGGAGTTGTGGAAATGCTCTGGAGCAACAACATGACTTGATTCACGATCCAATCCTGGGTCATGGTCTCCTAATATAGGTCTGTGTGTTTCTGTCTCCCAGTGTGGCTATGGGCCAGGGTGTCAGGCTTGAAATCCTAATTTGGAGATTTCAAGACAAAAGGTCATCTCCTTCCAGCATCTCATGTCCAGGTGAGAATGTCCACACCCCTCAGAATGGGGCATTCCAAAGCTGTCTGGGTGCCCACTGGCTGAGGTCTACTTGCTGCCCAAGGTCTGCCCAACAGCACAGATGTCACAGAGAATTAAAACCTGCCCAGAAGTTCAGGAACCTTGGTGCAACTCCCCCTGTGATCCCAACTGGGAGGCATTACCCCGAGTGAGCAGATTATCAGGATGTGTAATTTCTGGAATAAACACAGCTGTGTTTGTTTCTCCACGCAGCGCTCCAGACAGAACGGCAGCCTGGCCTGCCGCGTGCAGCTGGAACCTCGCACCTTGGGACGGATGCCGCCAGGGAGCCGAGAAAACACTCCTCCCGCAGGCCGCTGGGAGCTGTCATGCAAGCAGATTTGCATGGAGGCCAATTCAGGGCCCCTAAGGAAGCAAGTGACAGACCACAGAGGTGCTGAGATCCCGGAGGGGAAGTGAGCATTGAGACACCTCCAGAGGCCTTTTCCCTTCGGGACTGGGGGGTCATGATCAGGCAGGACAACAGGCCTCAGAGTCATCAGCCAGGAGAAGATCATCCCTAGTGTGATCAGTCCATGTGGGAGGACGGTGAAAAGGTCAGAGTCCAGCCCTGGAGCTTTCCAGGTGGGAAAGCTGAAGTCCAGAAAAGGGGAATGGGGGAATTAGGGTAAGAGCCATGGTCTATCCAGCACCTACTTCGTGCCAGGCCCCACAATAGTTCCCAGAAGCACTCGCCCGGCTCTGCAGCAGCTGTGCAGCCCTGCAGGCTGTGGGGCCCCACAGAGCAGGGCTTCTATCCCAGTTCCATCACCCAGGAACTGCGTGACCACGAGTAAGTCATGTGTAATCTCTCTGAGGCTCAGTTTCCTCCTCTGCAAAGTGGAGATAATCGTACCAATCCACACCTCAGGATTGTTTTGAGGATTAAACAGGATTCTGCATGGAAAGCATTTTCTGCAGTGCCAGGCACATTGTGAGGAACCCATAAATCGTATGTATTCCTTATTCATTCATTCATTCATTCATTCATTCAGTAATTTTTTACTAAGCACCTGCTAAGTCCTAGGTGCCATGCTGAGCATTTGTAAACAAAAGAGATAAAAAAATCTCTGCCTTTGTGAAGTTTACATTCTTACAGGGAGGTGATAGGAAAAATGATGACTAAATAATGTTTTATTTATTATTATTATCATCCCCATTTTACAGCAGGGTAAACTGAGGTTCAGAGTGGTTAACACATTTTTTAAAGGCTATTTATTTTTATTCCACCTTCCTCTCAAGAGGGCTAGAGGCAGATGTTAAATACTTTGTCCAAGTCTCAGCCAGGTGCAGTGGCTCACACCTGTAATCCTAGCATTTTCGGAGGCTGGGGCAGGAGGATTGCTTGAGCCCAGGAGTTTGAGACCAGCCTGGGCAATACAGAGGAGACCCCATCTCTATCAAAAAAAAAAAAAAGTTTTGTTTTTTTTTTAAAAGAAAAAACATACGCAAAGACAGGAGAGGAAAAAAGAAAAGAAAAGAAAAATATGTTCAAGCCTCCACAGCTAGAAAAGGGAGCCACCAACTTATCTCCCTTGGAAGGCGTTTTAGGCTATAGATCTAGCCCCACGTTCCAGCCCTGCCACTATCTCTGTGTGTCCTCAGGCAACCAGCTGTCCCTTTCTGGGCCTCAGCTTCCCCATATGTCCAGCTCTGACATTCTGCATATTCTAGGATGATTCTCAGGGTGCTGCTTGGGTTGTCCAGGCTCGATGGAAGAGCTGAGGCCCAGCAAGGTACTGGCAACCCTTCCCTGGCTCAAGGAGTGAAGTGGGCAGGGTGGGACAGGATGCAGAACAGCCCGCTGGGAGCTGTGGGGCTTCGGTGAGGGGAGAAGGCAGGCAGGCAGCTGCTCTGCCCTAACTCGTTCTCTCTGCCCTTGTCCCTGCCATTGTGGCCCATCCACCAAGGATGTGGGCTACATCCTGGCCTCTCCCACTGCTGAAGTAGCTGGCTGGGCAGAAGTAGCCACACCCAGAGTCTGGCTTAATGGAGGCTAGGCCCATATAGCCCCTCCTGGCCTCCAGCTTGCCTCTGCCTGCTCTGGATCCTTCTCCCATGCCAGGCTTCATGGCCATCGTCCTGAACCTTTCCCTCCTTCTGATTTCTTTCAGTGGCTTCCTACTGCTTCCAGCGTCAGCCATAGCTCATCACTCAAGGCTTCTCTTAATGGACTCAAACCTCTCCTGCCATTTCTTTCTCACACTTTGGTTCACCATGGCTCGTACAAACCTGCCCCCTTCCAGCCTCTAGGCCTTTGCCTAGGCTGTTCCCCCTGCTAAGAATGCCCTTCTTTCCATCCACTATGTATCAAAATCCTACCTACTAAATAATGCCATCCGGAGGGCACAGGCTGGAGGACTTTCCCCTCCGCACTCAACACATTCCATCTCATACACAAGTATGTACTAAAAAGTGTGACCTTGGGTATATCACTGAACATCTTAGAGCCTGCTTTTTTACCTGCAAAATGAGCATTATTAACTATTACGGGCCGGACGTGGTGGCTCACACCTATAATCCCAGCACTTTGGGAGGCTGAGACGGGCAGATCACTTGAAGTCAGGAGTTTAAGACCAGCCTGGCCAACATGGTGAAACCCCGTCTCTACTAAAAATATAAAAAATTAGCCGGGTGTGGTGGTGCACACCTGTAATCCCAGCTACTTGGGAGACTGAGGCAGGAGAATCGCTTGAACCTGGGAGGCGGAGGTTGCAGTGAGCCAAGATCGTGCCACTGCACTCCAGCCTGGGTGACAGAACAAGACTCCATCTCATAAAAAAAAAAGAAAAGAAAAAGAAAAAGAAACTATTATGCAGGGTTGCTGAGATAAATTAGAGCATGTCAGAACCTCACCTGGGATGGTGCCTGGCATTTAGTGGGGACTTAACGGTGGAGGCTGCTGTGATCATGACATTGACAAGGGAAGACGAAAAGAAGAAGAAAGAGCAGAAAACAAAGAAGAGGTAGAGGAGGAGGAAGAGGAAAAAGCAATGGAGTAGGAGGAGAAAGAGGAGGAAGGAGGCCTTGCCTATCACCTCTACTGGGATATAATTCTTTGCCATCAGAACGTCGACTCTCTTTAATTTCCCTCTATGTCCCCTAGCATCCTAGTCTTTCAAAAATGATTGCTGAATGGATGGACAGATGGATGGATGAAGGAGGGAGGGTGGGATTGTGAGAAGGAAGGATGTACGGACAGATGAACAGAAACAGATCAGTCTGGAGGAGATGGAGTGTGCTATCCCAGAAGCCTAGCAGCAGAGCATCCCACTGGCAGCAGAGGCTTCTGGGACCAGATGCCAAATCTCTTCCCCTGCTGTTGCATCTCCCCCTGGCTCTAAGCTCCTATGCTCCTGGCCAGCATCAGTCTGCTCTCAAGGTGGAGTGAGTAGAAGCTCGGGGCAGCTGACACCCAAGGGAGTTCCAGCTCTTCCCCCACCTGTCACCAGCCTTTGACAGCAGGAACATATCTCCAAAAGTGTGGGCCAAGTCAATGGGAAAATAGGATTTACTTTACAGAAATTCACTTTGGGGGCCAACTTCTCCAGAACTCCCCAGTGCAAAAACCTTGGCAAATCCATAGTCAATGGCTCAGAAGGTTTCTCCAAACCTGGGGAGTGTGCTGTTTGCTAGCTCTTTCCAGGGCCAGAAACTGGAAAATGAGGAGATGTCACAGTCCAGACACAAAAGGGAGTCTCAGGGGGAGAAATGCACTCTGGTTTTTGGTGTTTGTTTATTTATCTGTCGATTTCATTGATTTATCCATCCAGCTATCCAAAACAGGCAACCATCCTGCCATTGTCCCTCTACTCACGAAACCAACCTGTTATCTATCTACCTCTCCATCTATCCAGCCAGCCAGCCAACCATCAACCACCCAACAATCTACCTCACCATCAACTTGCCTGTCATTCACTCAACCATCCAATCCATGCATTTATCCTCTATCTATCCAGCCACTTATCCATCTAACCATCAATCACTCATCCACTCATCCAACTGCTGAGCTGCTCATCCAACCATCTAACTGTACACTACCCAACCAGCATGGATGAGAATCTCCCAGTATGGTTGGGGAGAAACCTATCCATGGTATGGCATAACCTAGGCAATATAAAAAGGGTGCATACAAGCTGCCACCAAGGACACAGAGGCCACCAAGCGCAGAAGGGGGAGGAGCCAGTGAGAGAGATCAGAGCAGGCTTCACACAGGAAGAGATGCTCAAGCTTCATCTTAACAGGTAGCAAGAATTGACCAGGGAGAGATGGTGAAAAGGGTACCCAGGCGAGGAGGAGAGGGAGGAGCAACATAAAACAGTATGGTGGATTCTAGGAGCCCAAAGCCTTGAGTCCTCAAAACTACTTGGTTAGCTGTGAGCCCTGGGCCAGTCCCCAGTTTTTCCAAGTCCACCAGACTCTATAATTCCCCCTTGATTCCTAGAGAGAAAGGGCCATGTCCTGCGGCAGCTGGGTGGGAAGCTGCCATCTGCTGCCCTGGGCTGTGCTCTGATGGCTACAACAGGGTTAAACACAGGAGGGAGAGAAAAGTGGGTGCCCTAAGATTTTGTGAAACAGGCTTTGCTGCCAAGCAAACCCAGGTATAAATCCCAACTTCTTATTTTGCAACGAGTTATTTAACTTATGAGTCTTTCTTCCCTCTTCTGAAAATGAAGAAAACACAAGAGCTCTATGCCAGGCCATTGTGAGGACGGAACCAGCTAATATAGGGGGAGTACTTGGTAAGCTGTGGGTAATACCAGTTACTCTTCCTGGTCGCTGCTAATACTCAAATCCTACTGTGTGCCAGGCAAAGTGATCTAAAACAAGGGTTAGAGAGCCGGCCTTAGACAACACGAGTCAATTATCAGTAAATGTTAGTTCTCTGTCCATGTATGCAAATTATGTACAAATGGCTCAGAAAAAATATATATCTCTACGTTACACACACACACACACACACACGTGCAAGGGGGAAAGGGGGGCAGAGGGAGTGAGAACACACAGGAGAGCAAGTGTGGTAAACATGCTGATGATTGTTGAATCTAGGTGAAGGCTAGACGGGTGTTTTACTCTGCTTTCAACCTCTCTGTATGTTTGAAATGTGAAAAAGAAAAGAAATCAGCTCTTTCTCCATTTATCTTGGAGCCAGACCGCCTAAGCTTGGATCCTAGCTCCACCATTACTGGCCAAATGGCCATGGGTACATGAATGCCTTCTCTAAGCCTTAATTTTTTCATCTGTAGGATTCAGCTAACAATAATACCTAAGCCCAGTGCCTGGTCCTTAGCAAGTCCTTAATACATGCTAGTTGCTGCTGTTACTATTACTACTATTATTATTGTCTTTGAGTGGCTGAGATACTGAGGATGAGAGAGGCTTGGTAAAACAATTGCTTTAAAAAAAAAAAATACATGAGCTCTTTTAATTCCTCAAACAACACCATGGGGTAGGTGACAGTATCCTCACTTTACAGATGAGAAGCTAAAGCTGAAGAGGGTGAAGTGGTTTACCCCTGACACCGCCGGTGAGTGGAAAGACTAGGATTTGAACACAGTTCTGCAAGTCTCCAAAGTTCAGGGTCTTTCCCCCGATATCGCCTCCCTCTCCTGGCCTCAGGCCAAGGGGCCCAGCCTCATCACCCTTTCAACTCCAGAAGGGGCCGGTCAGAGGGAGTCCTGAGCTTTGCTGGCATGGCTGTGCTTCCGGGCCAGCCGGGGGCACCCAGTGTCAGGGGCTCCTTGGCAGCTCGGGAGCCCTTTTCCACTGTTCTCCCGAGGGCTGCGGGAGCTGCCATCTGAGGCCGTGGGGAGTGACAGCTGACGCTGATGGAGACAGGCAAGAGGATGTACCGGCCAGAGCCCTGACTCGAACAGACTCCCTGGGCCATGGCCTTTCGTGGGTTCCAAAAAGGCCCTGCGGGCTCTGGACGAGGCTGTTCCCAGGCCCTGCCTCCCCATGAGAGGCGGAGAAGCCCCATTCAGGCGGGACGCATCCCACTGTGCGCTAAGCCGCTTTCTCCCCACTTACACGTTTCTGATGCTTTTTGTCCTTCCGGCTTCCCATGGACTCAGGCCAAGTGACAAGTTGGTGCCGTGGACATATGTCGTCGCCATAATGGGAATGTTGACCCCACGCTCTCTCCCTGCTGGGGCCAGGCAGCTTGCACCCCGCCCCAGTGCTTGGCATGCCCCATTCTCAGTCACACAGGACTCCTTCCAGCTCCCCAAATACATCACACACTCACGGGCCTCCTATCCGGATCTTTGCAGATGCTGTTCCTGTTGCCTGGAATGGCTGCCTCACTGCTTCTTCACCTGGCTCTTCCTTAAGAATCATCTTAGAAGTCACCTCTTCTAGGACGCCTTGTCTAACCTCATTGTATAGTTCAAGAAGCTGAGGCTCAAAGAGCTAAGAGGGCGAAGGTCACACTGTTAAGTGTCAGAGCCAGAGGTCCAATCTAGCATGGTTCTAGTCTAAGACCATGCTGCTTTTCATTCATTCTGCCAACTCTACCTCCCTCAAGAAGAAACCTAGGGAAGACATGCTTTCTGCCTTCGAACGTGGCAGATGCCTGCAAGATGGATCTTATGTTCCTGGATTGTTCTGGAGGGTGGAAAACAGGGACCATGCAGGGAAGTTACAGGGAAAGAGATTCCCCATTTCAAGGTGAGAAGCCATGTTTTAACACCTCCCAGTGCCTACCAGCTATGTGACCTTGAGTAAGTCATTGAACCTCAACTTCCCCATTTGTACAATGGTGCTAACAATACCCTTGCTATTTCTTTACCCCAAATACCTAAACCAGAGGTTGTAAACTGCCAGCCAGTGAGCCAAATCCAGCCAGCAAACACGGTTTGGTTTGGCCAGAACTGTATTTTAAAATAAAATGAGTAAACATTCAAAAACCAGTTTTCAGACCAGGCATGGTGGCTCATGTCTGTAATCCCAACAATTTGGAAAGCTGAGGCAGGTGGATCATTTGAGGCCAGGAGTTCGAGACCAGCCTGGCCAACATGGCAAGACTCCGTCTCTACCAAAAAGAAAAAAAAAATGCTGGGCATGGTGGTAGGTGCCTGTCTTTACTCAAAATACAAAAATTAGCCAGGTGTGGTGGCACATGACTGTGGTCCCAGCTATTCAGGAGGCTGAGGCCCAAGAATTGCTTGAACCTGGGAGGCAGAGGTTGCAGTGAGCCAAGATAGTGTCACTGCACTCCAGCTTAGGCAACAGAGCGAGACTCAAAACAAAACAAAACAAAAACCAGTTTTCCCATAAGCATCAGAACTTTGCAAATCAGGCTGGGCGCAATGACTTATGTCTGTAATCCCAGCACTTTGGGAGGCTGAAGAAGGAGGATCGCTTGAGTTCACAAGTTCAACACCAGCCTGGGCAACATGGTGAAAGACTCTGTCTCTACCAGGAAAAAAAAAAAAAAAAAAAAATGCTGGATGCAGTGGCAGGTGCCTATGGATCCAGCTACTTGGAAGGCTGAGGTGAGAGAATTGCTTGAGCCCAGGAGGTCAAGGCTGCAAGTGAGCTGCGATTGCGTCACTGCACTCCAGTCTATGAGACAGAGTGAGACCTTGTCTAAGAAAAAAGTGACAGGAAAAAAAAGAACTTTGCAAATCAGAAGATCTGGCAAAACCGGACACAGATTCCTGTGTGACAACATGGTCAGGAGTGGGTAGCACCTGCCTTTTTTAGACTGGACATGCGCTCTTCCTGGGGGCACTATTATACTTCCAATAGTCAAGTCACCTCACTCATTCACAACGCAGGCCAGCTCACAAGTCTGGGGTCTCTGATCAAGACTCTTGTGATTTATTCCCTGTATTACGTTAGGCCAGATTTCCTGGTCAGTCAGCAAAGAGAAGCCCAATTTCTTGCTCAATGGTTTAATGTGTCAACTTTGACTATGTGTTGCCCAGGACCCCCTCAACTGTCTTTGGAAGCGACGCTCAGAGCTCAGTGGTCCCACCCACTCACTTCACTGTTTGTACACATTTCCATATGCTCTGGGGCCAACCTGTGGTCCAAACTTAATTGGACGATAACTGGCCCATGCCTTTAGAATTTTTTCTTTTCCTCTAGTGCTTCCCCACTCCTGCGATGACCTCTGGCCATGGTGGGAGTGACAACCAGTCACCCCTTTACCGGGTCTTTCATAGCAGGATGAAGAACACAGTTACTCCTCGGCACAGCCTTCTGTAGTGCCTGAAATTATGATGCCCAGTTCACTGATGAGGAAAATGAGGCCTAGAGGGGTGAAGTGACCTGCCCCAGGCCACAGGAGCACCTGGGACGCATCTTTTCAGTTCAATCCCACCAGCCCAAGGCCCCTTTCTCTGGCCTCACACCTCACACTAGGTCTTGAATATCTACTACTCCAGGCTGCCATTTTTCATGAATTTTAGGTTCGTTTATTGCACAAACATCTATCTAATATCTGTCATGAGCCAAGCCTTGTGCTGTACATGGTGAAGTGGAAAGTCCCGGCCTTCTCAGAAGAGGCAGATAACACTGAAGACAATTGGGGGTAAGTGCTGGGGGTGGGGTGGGAGGGAATGAGATTTCTGGCTTCCTGTTGCCTCCCCACCGCCATCCCTGGACTGGACGATAAACTACCTGTGAGACGCTGTCTACAAATATGGCTGCCAATGATTCCTCCCCCTACTAAACATGAAGCCACTCCTCCCAGTAAGGGGGATCTAGATTCAAGTTTGGACCACAGGTTGGCCCAAGAAACATGGAAAACAACAGCGTGCAGGGGCGGGCACTGAACTCTGAGTGTCACCTGATTCAGTGGGTCAGGACATGTTGAGTGGGACGCTGGATAACCAATATTAAATTTTCTGTGCTAAACAGTTGAGCAAGAAATGGGACTTCTCTTCAAGGATAAAACAAAAAAATCAAGCCCAGTATATTTTCCTTTTCCTTGAACCTGATGAGGAAGCCTGGGATGAATCTGAGCTGGCGTTGTGACTGGCTTTGACCAGCACAGAAGGCTGCAGGGGTGACACTTTGTGACATTAGAGCCCAGCCCTTAAGAAGTCTTGCAGTTTCCATTTCGCCATTTTGGGAGCTACTTGCCATGGATAGAGGTGCAGTCTAGACTAGCAAAGGATGGGAGATAGCGAGGAGCGTAAGGGGACCAGCTTTCCAGCCTTCTCTATGAGGGCCTCAAAGATGTATGTGAAGCCATGATGGAACTTCCAGCCCAACCTAGCTGAGTGCAGCCTCCTGAGTGATCCCGGCTGACAACCCGAGGAACAGAATAAGTGCCCAGCTGAGCCCAGCCAATCCACTGAATCAGGACAACTAAGAAATCATTATTGTTTTAAGCCCGTAGGTTTTGTGGCAACTTGCTGAAGATAAGTAATACGCTTTTCAGGACTGGTAGTCCTATACTGTTTGTAGCTCTCCCTTCCCTTGCCTGAACCCTGGCACTGGGCACTGAATCCTGGAGCTGGAAGAGGCCTCCAAAACCACTGAGTCTCACCCCTGTCATTTTATAGAAGAGGCAGCTGAGGCTCGGGAGGCCACACAGGGTAACAGAGGCAGGTCACACAGGGTAACAGAGGCAGATCCAGGAGGCAAACTCAAGCCCTTACGGAGGTTGAGCACCAAGGGTACCTCTCCACCGACTTGCAACACACCAAGACAAATGTATGTTGCAAGTCAGTAGAGAGGTACCCCTGGTGCTCACACATTCTATCTTAAGAGGCAGTCACTCCAGCCAACTGTGGCCATGTGGGAACGTGGGTCCAGCGAAACCAGATTGTCCGACTTTTCTGAAACGCCAGAAACAGGACTTTTCTGTAAAATCTCTTGATTTTCAAATGTTGGCTAAGAATTCGAACTGGATAGATGAGCTATTAAGATTGGCCCTGAGCTTCAAGCTTGGTCCCGCTGCTGGCTTTGGGTGAGTCATATTATCTCCCAGACCTCAGTTTCCTCATCTCTAAAGTGGGCCCCATGGCTCCTGCCCCTTTCAGGATGGCTGTGAACGCCCGATGAGCTATTGTATTTGGAAGTACAAGCTGCAAATGGCCCTGTGACTGTTTCATAGTCTCCATTCTCTGTGGAGGCGCCTCTTACAACATAATGAGTTAACACCCGATTTGTCTAAGTTAGAACAACATTATTCTGACCATTATGACAGAGACTGCATTTTTATGGCAGGTTTGTGAGTTCTAGAACCCTCCCACTTGCATTATCTCAGGATGTTGATGGAGTTGGAGGCTGGACAGCTGCCTTACAGACCCTCATCAGAGCCAAGCCTTTCCTCTGAGCAGGGAGGCACATTCCAGAAGTGGAGAAGAGCATGAGCTCCGGAGTCACCAGACTTGGGTTTGAATCCCTGCCTCACCACTCCCTAGGTGTCCTTGAGCCAGTCACTCCTCTCAGAGCTTTGGTTTTCTCATCTGTAAAATGGGCATAATAATGCAACGACCTGTGGGGCTCTTGGGGCAATTGCACAAGGCAACACACATAATGCTGTTAGTACAATGTCTGGCACAAGAATTGACAGCTGCTGGGCCTGGTGGCTCACACCTGTAATCCCAGCACTTTGGGAGGCCGAGGCAGGTGGATCGCCTGAGGTCAGAATTTGAGACCAGCCTGGCCAACATAGTGAAGCCCCGTCTCTACTAAAATATACAAAAAATTAGCCGGGCATGGTGGCAGGCATCTGTAATTCCAGCTACTCAGGGAGGCTGAGGCAGGAGAATCTCTTGAACCCGGGAGGCAGAGGTTGCAGTGAGCCGAGATCACACCACTGCAGTCCAGCCCGGGCAATAAGAGCAAAACTCTGTCTCACAAAAAAAAAAAAAAAGAATTGACAGCCATTCCCATGATCATGGCAGGGAAGGTGGTGCCTGGCAGGCACTGGGCCAAGAAGGAGGGCACGGCCATGAAGGAGTCTACCCCTTTCCCAGATTAGGGAGGCTGAATTGGAGTAGGGAGGGGGCCTTTGAGAAAACCTGATGGTACCCTGCGTGGGCAGGCTGGAGGGGCCTCTCAGCCACCTGGCAAGCCAGTCAGACCCTTGCCCTGTAAGGCTCAGAACAGAGGGGGTGGGGGAGAGCTGGAGATGGAAAACCTGGTACACTGGCCCCCTGTTTCCCTACTGTGAATTGAGCTTCCCATTGGTAGAAAGCAAGGATGGCAACCATTAACATTTATTGCAAGCTTAGCACACCTGAGGCACACACTCAGCTTAGTCTTCCTCAGATTAACACATCCATTGCTCACAACCATCTCAAGAGCTAGGAACAATGACTACCCCCATTTTAAAGATGAGGAAACCAAGGCTCAGAGAGGTGAAAACGCAAGCCAGAGGACACACAGTACGGAGCAGTCTGACTCCACACACATTTCCTGTAACCCCCACTCTGCTGTTTATAGAACAGGAGAGAAAGTGATCAGGGCTAAGCAAAGGCTCTGTGGGACTTCAGAGAAAGGGGCAAGTCATTCTGGCCGGGGGCACGAGGGTGCTGCTGACATTTAATGGTTATGGAAACTAATAAAGAATGGGCACAGCTGAGTGCCAGGCAGTTCTGCCAGTCACGGTACACAGCATCTCACTGAATCCTCGCCATGAGCCTCTGACACATGTGCAGTATTCTCCAGTTTCCAGATGAGGAAGCTGAGGCTCAGAGAGCGGATCACATGGTCAAGGCCACACAGCAGGCGAGGTCCCCTCTTCTGAGGACACTCCCACCTCGCAGGGGCTGCAGCAGGGCGACAGATGGCTCCAGGAAGCTCACCTAGTGAGGGTGTCCTAGGCAAGCCCCCAGATGACACGGGGGTACTGGGGAGACAGGTGTCTCCCTCCTGCACCCTCCAGAAGGCAGCTGCTTTAAAAGCCCCTAAAATGCTTTCAAGGCAGCCTTATCAGACGGCCTGAGCTGATCCCAATCAGGGAGCCTCCAGGTGCTGCCACAATCAACAACTGCCTGGCCTGCTGCCCCACCCCTGGGAGCTGTGCAAACATTCTTTCCTTCCCTGCCTTCCCCCAGCTAACCCTCTTTTTATGCAGGAGCCAGCGGCAGCCAGGGCTGGTGGGCGCTAACTCTGATTGATTTCACTTCATTTCAGTCTTTTCCAGTTTCCTGCTGAGGTTTCTCTTCCTCTTTCCCAGGAGTCCTGTGTTTTATCATAGGCCGCTGGGGGGCAAATTTGCCTGCCTAATGGAAAGATCTGGTGAGTATGTTAAAAATACAGACTCCCCAACCTTGTTCCCCATCTCCCAGATCTCCTGCTAAATGAGGCATGCAGGTGCCAGGTCAGGAGACAGGTCCTTGGTCGGAGGTGTGGCAGATCCTCCTCTGCCAGGAGGCCCACTCTGCTCTGCATCTCTTCCACCCTCAGTGGGAGCATGGGTCCCCTGCCTTGCCCAGCCCAGGCATCCTGTCACCAGCAGGCTCCATCTGCCTCTTCCTATTAGGGGCCTTTCTATGTGCAGAGGTCCAGTCTCCAGTCTAAACTCACAGGTGAGCTCTGGGCAGGCAGAGTTGACCAGACGCTACCACAGGCTGAATGCCCAGCAAACTGGTCCATAGAATCTGTCCCAGGCAGGGCACAGTGGCTCAGGCCTGTAATCTCAGCACTTTGGGAGGTCAAGGTGGGTGGGTCACTTGAGGTCAGGAGTTCAAGACCAGCCTGGCCAACATGGTGAACCCCTGTCTCTACTAAAAATGCAAAAAAATTAGCCAGGTGTAGTGGCACATGCCTGTAGTCCCAGCTACTCTGGAGGCTGAGGTGGGAAGATGGCTTGAACCCAGGAGGCAGAGGTTGCATTGAACCGAGTTGGCACCACTGCACTCCAGCCTGGGTGACAAAGTGAGACTACATCTCAAAAAAAAAAAAAAAGAACCTGTTCCCACTTTGGCGCTAATGCAGAACCTTGAGGAAGTAGGGCCAAGGGTGCCTAGGACAATCCCACAGGAGGGAGGGAGCCCATCCAATGTTCTACAACAATTTCAGGGTGATCATACATCCCCAGGACTTAAGAGACTCAGGGAACCCAGAGAAGAGTCCCCCTGGACTAGGAATCTGAGTATTTTCCCCTCACAGGGCTCTGGAGAAAGAGGCAGGGATGGAGTCTGAGTCTGTCCACACTTGGGGGGTTGCCATCCCAAGTTTGGGGGAACTTGGGAGCTTGTGGGGTGGGTTAGGGGAGACACTGAAGGCTGATCTGGTGCCTGGACAAACTAAATGCCAAAAAGGGGGCCACATTGCCGTCATTGAGGAAAGGACCTTAGAGGGGTTGAGACCAGCATTTAATGTCCACAGCATTTAATGGGTGTCTGACACAGGAACCCAGGGGGAAATTGAAGTGCAGGGAGTCTGCGCTCCTCGCCCCAGAGCACACAGCTGGGATTTGAACTCACATCTGTTTGCCCCTGAAGGCTATGCGTTTTCTCTACCACACACTGCCTGTGAAGTCAGCTGGCCCCGTTCCCCACAACAGGCAGAATCCCTTCTCCCCACCAGCCCCTGACATGAACTAGGTGCCTGGTGACTCTTTAAAAATATATGGATGGATGGAGAAATGAATGAGTGAATAAGTCAACTGGCTTTCAAATTCTACAACATTTAGGTTTTAAATCTAAGGCCTGATTTCCTGGCTAAGACAAATACATGAAAGCAGCCTCCTTTAAAAATGAGAAGCAAAAGAAACAGACATAAAAGGAAAACCAATTCCAAATTAATCCCAATGGAAGGTCGCTGGGTCTTAGACAGGTAATGCCCCAGAGGTGGGCCCAGTAGGGTAGAGGTGGAGGTGGGAGAGTCGAGTTGGGGGAGGGAGGGAGGCAGGCTTCCCCCACCCCCATCAGAAGTGGACTTGTCTACCTAGCACACAGTGGCTGCTGGCCCATCTGAATGCTCTGCTCCAGCTGAACTGGTCTATTCATTATCCCCAAGCACTTTCTTGCATCTCTACTCAAGCCATCCCCTTGGTATCTCCCTCCAGGAAGACCTCCTTGATTTCCTCTGCCAGATGGACTTTCTTCCATCTCCACATCATTCTCCCAATACTCATCACATAACACAATATCATATATCCATCTGTTCGTACACTCAACATTCAATTCATTCCATGTTCCTCAGGTGACAGTGTCATTCCGTTACTGAGCACCTGCATGGCTGGGCACAGTTCTAGGCACCAGAGATGTCGTAGCAAACATGACAGATGAAGTCCTGGAGTTTACAGTCTAGTGGGCAAGGCAGACACCAAACAAGTCTTTGATGCCTCTTCAGGTGGCGATGAGTTTCATGAAGCACAACAAAGCAGGCGGGATGGAAAGGAGCAGAACTGGGTCTGTTTTAGAAGAGAGAATCAGGAAAGGCCTCTGGGGAGGAGGAATTTGAACAGAGCTCGTCAGACCAGAACTGTGGACACAAAAATGAGCCAGATGGGTCTCTGCTTTCAGGGAGCTCACAGTCTAGCTGGGAACCAACAAGCTGGCTTTACTGTGACTGTCCAGGACCAGATATGGCTCATCCGAACGCCACCACACATCGCAAGTCAGTGATCTTTCCAAGCATGAATCTGGCCAGGTCCCTTGATAGCTCAAGAACCTTCAAGGGCTCCCTGCTGCCCTCAGCATCTGATCCAAACTCCCCAGCCTTCCATTCTAGCCCGTCAGGACCTGACCACCCCACTCCCATTCTCAGTCTCAACCCCACTGCTGCCCTCAACACCGACCCTCCTCAGACACATCAAAGTAAGCACCTGATCATCCTGCCTCCGTGTCTTTCTATGGACACATAGACATGCTATTTCCTTTTTTAAGTAAAATTCTCCACATCCTCTAAGTTCTAAAGTCAACCTCTTTAACTCTTGAGAACACAGTTCGTTAGCATGACAGGTGGCTAAGAAAGTTTCATAGCAGGGAAAATGGGTGGTGAGAAAATGAGGCAAAGCATAACAGCATAAAAGATGAAATAACCCTGTTCTGTCCTCAAGTGCCCCTGCCGCCCCAGGGGGTTCACAGCCTCCTCTGGGAAGCTCGTTGGACCCCGTATCACGCTCTGTCTCGCCCACTCTTTTCCCTGTCAGCTTGTCCCGTCTCCTTGCCTGCCCCGGAGTCCAGCACCCTGCCAGCCAGAGAGGAAACTCTATCGATATTTGGAGAGCAAAGGAGCAGATGTAAGGAGGCTGATTTTCTCGAGACCTTGACCTTTGGATTCCATCTAGTGGCGGGTCTGCCACCGGCTTCCTGTCCTGTTGGACGTTTCCCCAGTGCTCTTCCATCCTGCTGTAAGCCCCCACTTCACATGCTCCATGCTTGCTTTCCCTTGGTGGGGGGCGGTCTCACAGTTTGGGGGAGATGCTAAGCTTACCGTCCTAACCTAGAAACCCCCCGTATACACACACACTCTCCTCTCCCCCATTCCGAAGGCTGGAGCTGGGGATTTCCTGGGGACTTAACCAGCAGGACAGCCCTTTACGGGCTGAGGAGACAAGGAAGGAGGAAGGGAAGGAAGTGGTAGCCATGTGGCTCTGGGTTCTGGGAGCCAGAGGGGCCACCCTCCTACTGCTCCACGGCTCAGTCCTGTCTCCACAGACTGTGTCACCCTCAGGAGGACCCTGGTGTCTCCCAAATGTGCACAGGCAGCACCATCCATCCCTGGCTTCGAAGGGGGACTTCTCCCACCCGTCATCTCAAACACCCCAGGAGACAGGCAGGACAGGCGCTGTCATCACCCTCATTGGACGGGGGAGGAGAATGAGGCTCAAAGAGGGGAAGTAGGGTGTAGACGATGGACTCTACAAGATATTTAGCCAGGCCATTTTACACCCAGAGAAACTGAGGCCCCCATAGGGAAGGGACCTGGCCCAGGGTCCCATAGTAAATGAGAAGCAGGCCCTCTGACCTCCACCTCACACCATCTCCTCATCCATTCAGCCAGCTCCTTATTAACCACTGATGGACTAACTTCCTAGTGTCCAGGGGGCAAAGCGAAGAAGAGCCTGAGGCAAGCATTGGGGTGCCTGCTGCAGCCCTCCTCCCACCCTGCTGTGGCTTCCCTTCCCCACCCTGCCCCCAAGTGGCAGTCCAAGTAGCCATACCCTCCCGTGACGTCAGCGCCCACCAGCCCTGTGTCCAGGGCCAGGGTCCAGGCTGGCCACAGCCCACCAGATTCCAACCAGCCTCTGCCAGGGTGATGGCTGGACAGACGTGGCCCTTCCATCTACCCCAGAGTAATTAAAAACACACCCAGGCCTCTTCCAACGAGAGAGGGGCCAATTTTCTTCCCCTCCAGCACCGCTGACTGCAACCTAAATAGCAATATTTATGCCAAGCTCCCCATAATACTGTAAACATCCCAATGTATAGCGGGCCAACGCATGAGTCATTTCCCCAAAGCCAGAGTTAATAAGTGGTACCTCAGCCATATTCCACAGAGCTCCCGCCAGCAGCCAGGCCCCAGGGCTGCCCTCCACACCCAGGGCCCGTGGCACCCTCAGTGCCCCAGTGGCCCCACTCCGGGAAACCTCAGGCAGCCGCCAAATCCCCCAGGAGCCAGAGGACAGCTGCCTCAGTGCCAGAAACTGTGGCTGCCATCCAGGGACACCCCCCACCCCCTGACTGCGGTCACTAAAGTGCTCATTACCGAAAGAGAAACTGAAGTTGTAGCACAAGGTCCCCCACGACGCCTTTCCCAGAGGCTGCAGCCCCCATGCCTGATCTGATATGTTGTTTTTCTCAGGCTGCAAGAAGGGAAGGGGCTCCCCACAACCCTAAAGTGGCCTGAGAAGTGCACACAGACATCATCCCTCAGCCCACGGGAGCAGAACCCTGGAAGGGCTCACGCAGTTTAGGCGCAACAAAACCCAGCTGAGCGCTGGTTTCAAAGAAAGACCACAGACCTGGGTTCTATTTTTGTCACCCAACGGCCCTGGGTGAGACATCGGACTTTTCAGAGCCTCAGTTTCCCTATCTGTTAAAGCGAAGTAGGAATCATACCTACCTGGCTTCCCCAGAAGGTGTATTTTGAGGGATCCAACACAATTGTGGGCGGGAAAGCACTTTGTAAAGCTTAAAGTACCTTGTCAACTGTGCAGCACGTTGTAAACCACAGAGAGCTGCGTATAGTGCGAAGTACTTCATAAACTGTAAAGTGGTTTGAAAACTGTAAAGTGCAGTACACGTGAGAACCATTATTCACGGTCGCTTCTTGCCCTGCAAGCTCGGCCATTCCTGGTGGACACACCCAGACCGCACTAACTTTCCCTCCAGAGCAACCTGGCTCGGGAGAACTAGCAACTACCCCTGCCCCCCTGGGGGTCGGGTGGTACCAATACACGAGGCCACGGGGAGAGGGCCCGGCGACCCTGGCCAAGGCCAACACATGGCAAGAGCATCTGGTCCGGCCCCAGCGGCAGCTGGAGAGTTCCCGGGGCTCCAGCCGCCACGCTGAGCGCCGCGGCCGCGGGGCGGTGGCCGGCGGGGGTGCCCGGAGACCTCGCGCGGCGGAGAGATGCCCACAGACCCATCCCCCGCGCAGTCCTCTCGGGGAGGGGACCCCATTGTACGCCGCGGGCGATGGGCAGGCACCGACGCGGGGGCTGGCGCGCTCCCTTCCACTCTGCCAGTCCCTGCTCTCCGGGGCGCCGGGCCCCATCTCGGGGGCGCGGGCCGGGAGCCCCCCACCCCGGCCGGCCGCGGTGCCTCCCTCCTTCTGCTCCCTGCCAAACTTTCCAGCCCCGACCGAGCGCCGCCCCCCCCCCGCCCCCAGCCACGGCCGGGCCCGCGCCCCTCCACCCTGTGCCGAGCAAGACCAGGCCGGCGCGAGGCGGCTGCCCGAGCCGGGGGCGGCGAGCGCGCGTGGGCAGCCCCCAGCCCTGGGCGGCGCTCGCCCGGCTGGCTACAAAGCCTCGGCAAGATGGTCCCTTCGCCTCCTCCTGGCACAGTCAATCAGCGCCCGCCGCTCCCCGGGCGCCCGCGGGGCCCGCTCCTCCCGGCGCGGCCGGACACACCTCCCCGCGGCCACCTGCGCCCGGCGCCGGCCCCCGGGCAAACTTTGCGGGCCGCGGAGCGGAGGTGGGCGCTGGCGGCCGCCCGTGCCCGGCCGCTCCCCGCCCCCATCGCCCGCCCGCCCGCCCGCTCACCTTCCACGGCGGCGAGCAGCGGCAGCAGCAGCAGCGCGGCCCCCAGCCTCGGCAGAGCCATGGCTGCGCTTCCCGGGGCCTCGGGCCGCGGCGCCGCGGGGCCCGGACGGCCCGGGCGGGAGCGCGCGCCCCGGGCTCGGGGGGCCAGGGGGGGCGGCAAGGCGCGGCGCACACACAGCCGCCGCCACCGCGCAGCCAGCAGAATGAGCCATCCAGCCCGGGCAGAACGGGGACCCGGGCTCCGCCAGCGCTGGGCACGGCCCACCTGAGCCGCGGGCGCGGGGGGAGCCTGGCCGGGCCGCCGTCCCCCGCGCCCGCCCCGGCCCCCGGCGGCCGCGCGCCGCCGCGAGCCCGGGTCCCCACACTGAGCCCGTAGGGTCACCCGGGGCCAGCGCGGGTGCTGGAGCGCGGCGACCCCGCGTGCCCGGGCCACTGAGACCCCGGGCTCCCCCCGCGCAGCAGTGGTCTCTCCCGGCGCTGTGGCTCCTCCAGATAAAGCAGCGATTTCAGCCCAAATGTTTCTCAATTTTTATTGAATGCTGCAAAGCCGGAGAGCGTCTGGCGCGGCTGACAGGGGCAGGGAGAGCGGACGGAGGGGAGGGCGGGGGAAGGGGCTTCCCAAAGCGGGGGCCGGCACTACCTGTCAGGGCAGGGAGTCCCACCCCCTCGCCGCAGCCCTGCCACCCGGGTCTCTGCGGCTTCGAAAGGGACCGAACTGCAATGAATGGAAAAAAAAAAAAAAAAAAAAAGGGTGTGTGGGGGGGTGGCATCTGGGAACAAAACAGGCAGCTTTCCCAGGCACTGGGGCTGGGCCGGGGGCCTCCGAGTGGGAGATTGGGCCTTGGCGCTACCCGAGGGCCTGGGGTGGGTCTGGGGCGGGGTGGGGGGTCACTAGGCACTGGTGGGCTGGGCCCTGGCAGGCAGACCCCAGGCCTCCCCTCCCTGCCCCGTTGTTCTGAGCTGGCCCGCGAGCCCATCACTGCAGACTCGTCTATCTCTGTATTAGGTTTCTCCTTCTCTGTTGATCTTGCTCCCAGTGCAGTTTGGGGATGGGGTGAAGGAAGTCCATGGGTGAATCTGGGGAAAGCCGCAGCCACCCCCACGCTGTGGAATGGACTTGTCTGTGAAGCCGTGGTTTTGTGCATGGCCGTCCCTTCAGGGAGAACACAACCCCAGCCCCAACCCTGTGGGCCCTGCCCTGCTCTGACAGCCTTCATCACCATCATCATTAACAGACTTTACTGAGGTCTGGATGGTGGGCGGCTGCAGGGTGGCTGCGGCAATCACCCAGGCTGAACCCCTGGCGGTTGGGAGCCCACTCCTGACTAAGGAGACTTCAACAGGAGCTCGGAACTCTGTGGAGTGGGTGGAGGAGCCCAGTGGAGGAGCAGGTGGTTTAAGTCGAAGGCAGTTTAAGTCTATGCTACCCACATCTCCTGTGTCCCTTTGTCCCACATACTATCAAAATGTCCCAGCAATCCCTTCCCTTCAGTCCATACCAAGAAAATGGGGTACCACAGGCTTTGGGAATCCATCTAAGGTTTGGAAAATTGGGTCGTCTCTTAAAGCTCCAAGAGTCCAGTTGAAATGGGTGTCATCCTGGAAGGCCACCAGGAGGAGGCAGCCTGGGAGGCTGGGGAGGGAGACAGAACAGGAGTGAGCAGGGAGAGAGAGAGAGGAGAAACAGGAGATTTCCCCCTATTAAGCCTACAGACCCCTCACCAGGGTCAAGATCCACTGGGGTGGGGCTGGCAGAGCCACTACCGTTCCTATTTGAGTGAGCAGGGTGAGAGGAGAAACGAAAGATTCCGCCTTTTAAGCCTACAGACCCCTTACCAGGGTCAAGATCCACTGGGGTGGGGCTGGCCTTTATTTTCAGTTCTTGCCTGTCAGACCTTCCAGGAGACCCAGGGTTTGAGGGACCCCAAGCTTGTCCCATCTTGAGGCAATCCTCCCTCTTCTGGACAGAGCAGCTCTAAGCTCTGGCCCCCTCCAGTGCATCCAGGTGCTAGACACTTCCAAATTCAAGAAGTCATTATTGAGCACCTATTATGTACTGTGCAGATTCAGCTTTTTTGCTTTGTTTCCTGGGACCCTTGACTCCACCTACCCACGGCCAGTGGTTACTTCCTTTTTTGCCTCAAAATAGGAAGACCAGTGACTGCTTTATTGAGGACATGGTACCAGGCACTAGGCTGAGCTTTGTTTATTTCTTGTCCCCCTTAATCTTTCCTACTCTGTGCACCAGGTGCTGATCTTTTCATATGATGAAACTGAGGACCAGATAAGTAATTTGTCCAAAGTCACACGGCAAATCGGGCTAGGATTCAACCCCAGGTCTGTCCGAACCCAGTGCTGATCTCCTTGTACCTTTCACAGAAGCACAGAGCTCTGGGCTTTTCCCACAGCCTATTGCACAGATAAGGAAACTGAGGCCTAAAAAGGAAAGTGAGTCACCCAATGTTATCTGATGAAATAGACATTTAGCCAGGGCCTTTACCTGGCAAAAATAGAAAATTAGTGATCATAATTAAGTTCCCCTTCTCTCACATCCTCTTCTCTCTAAACAGTATTTTATTCCCCATTTGGGGTGGCTGGGTTCTGCAGTCTGGCCAAGCTCTCCTCCCTGATCTCTTGGCAACAGCCTTTAGCTGTGCTTTTATCCCAGCTGTGCACTCCACCTGGTTGCCTTCTTGGCTCTAAAGACTTGGATTCAGCCTCACCCCAGCCCCCAACAAGAGCTTAATTGACATTCGCCTCGCCCCTCTCTGACCTATTTGCCTATTATCTGTTCCCTGAAAGATAATCAGCCCCACATGGTCCATTGCTGGTTTCTCTGATGGATTGTTTCTGATTTGCATGTTATCTCTACAACTCCAGCTGACTGTGAGCTCCATGAGGGCAGTGCCTGGATGCAAAACTATACTGTACACTGCCAGGGCAGGAGGCCCCAGGGAGCATCTGACCCAATCCCCTCCTCAGCAGAGGAGGCGGCGGTTTAAGCTTCATTTGTCTAATGACAACAGCTACTCGAATTTGCAATCACGCTTTAACAGTTTACAAAGCAGCGTTCACACCCATCAACTCGACTCATGCTAATTCAACCAGCCTATCCTGTGAGCCAGCCTGGCAGCCAGGGAACGCCATTTTTCAGAAGGGGAAATGGGGACCCAAAGAGGGGCCACTTGCCCAAAGACACGTGGAAGGTTTGGGGTTTTTTGTTTGTTTTCAGTGCAGCTGGAGTGAGGCTTCAGTGACCTGTCTTGTCTAGGTCTTTCAATCAGAGTTGATTGACAAACATTAGTTGGGCACCTCCTGCGTACCAGGCACTGGGGAGGCAGGGATGCAGCTGTGGGTCTGCCAGACAAGGCCCTGCTCTCTGGGAGCCTACATTCTGCTGCAGAGAGACCCATATATGGACAAGCTAATAACGATAATGGTAAGCGCAAGAAAGATAATGACCAGGGTGATGGGGCAGTGATTGACGGAGGGCAATGAGCTCTAGGCTCCCTTTGCTTTCCCTGAGGCTCCTTCTTCCTGAGGGGAAAGGTAGTGGGGCTCTTGAAGAGGGGAAACGTGCTACACTGAGTGGCAGAGCCCAGAGAAAACATAGAATAGACATCCCCTCTCGGTGTACCCAAGTCTCTGATTCCCATCCCAGGGGCTTTGCTGACTGATGCAGGATTGATGGGGTCACATGGCCATTTGTGGGTCAAACCATCCCTACAGCCAGTGCCAGGCCAGGGGGAATTTCTTTTTTTTTTAATATATATATTTTTTGTTATGCTTTAAGTTCTAGGGTACATGTGTACAACGTGCAGGTTTGTTACATATGTATACATGTGCCATGCTGGTGTGCTGCACCCATTAACTCGTCATTTACATTAGGTATTTCTCCTAATGCTGTCCCTCCCCCAGCCCCCCACCCCACAACAGGCCACGGTGTGTGATGATCCCCACCCTGTGTCCAAGTGTTCTCATTGTTCAATTCCCACCTGTGAGTGAGAACATGCGGTGTTTGGTTTTCTGTCCTTGCGATAGTTTGCTGAGAATGATGGTTTCCAGCTTCATCCATGTCCCTACAAAGGACATGAACTCATTATTTTTTAAGGCTGCATAGTATTCCATGGTGTGTATGTGCCACATTTTCTTAATCCAGTCTATCATTGATGGACATTTGGGTTGGTTCCAAGTCTTTGCTATTGTGGATAGTGCCTCAATAAACATACGTGTGCATGTGTCTTTATAGCAGCATGATTTATAATCCTTTGGGTATACACCCAGTAATGGGATGGCTGGGTCAAATGGTATTTCTAGTTCTAGATCCCTGAGGAATCGCCACACTGTCTTCCACAATGGTTGAACTAGTTTACAGTCCCACCAACAGTGTAAAAGTGTTCCTATTTCTCCACATCCTCTCCAGCACCTGTTGTTTCCTGACTTTTTAATGATGACCATTCTAACTGGTGTGAGATGGTATCTCATTGTGGTTTCGATTTGCATTTCTCTGATGGCCAGTGATGATGAGCATTTCTTCATGTGTCTGTTGGCTGCATAAATGTACAGAGACATGGCTCAAGTTCTAGTTCTGCCACCAGTTGGCTGTGTGACCTCAGACAGGGCTCTTCCCCTTTCTGGGCCTGAGCTGAGAGCCCCAGATCTACCCTCATGAAGCTCATGAACCAGCACTGTCCAATAGAAATGTGATCTAAGCCCCATATATAATTAAAACATTTCTAGTAGCCATATTTAAAAAAAGAAAAAGAAATAGGTGGGGTTAATTTTAATATATTTATTAACCCAATATATCCAAAATATTATCATTTCAGCATGTAATGAATGAACCATTTTACATTTTTTTCACACAAAGCCTTTGCAATGTAGCATGCATTTCATATTTCAGCATAGCTCACTTTGCACTAGCTACATTTCAAGTATTCAATAGACACGTGTGGCTGGTGGCTAGTGGCTACCATTATTGGATAACACAGATATAGACACTGACAGCAATAGTTATCCTAAGGAACTCAAAGTGCTCTTTAATAGAGGTTGTCCAAGCCTTCTGCAGGCACAGAGGAGGGAGTCACTACTTCCGCTTAGAGAAGGGGAGAAAGCTTCCTGGAGGAGGTTACATTTAAAAGATAAAAAAGTGCCTTGATGGCTAATCCTTTTTCTTCCCACTTTCAAGAAAACTTTTCTTTCTACCTTATGATAAAAGAAACACATACTTAATGTTAAAAATAAAGAAGATATAGAAGAGATAAGAAAGAAAACAAAAACCACCTCTAATCTCCACAGCCTGAGAGCCACTACTAATATTCTGATCTGTTTCCATCCAGGTTTTTTTTTTTTTTTTTTTTTTTAAGGCACAAGTATTTTGCACGTAACTATAATCTTGCTGTCTGTACGGTGCTGTGTCCTATTTTTTCCCACCTAGCACCGTGGAGCAAGCATTCCCTTGGGTTGTTAAAAACCCTCCGGAAACATCATTGCTAACCACTGCATACTATTCCAGGAAAGTGATGGGCCGTGAAACCAGAAACTCTCCTGCTTTCCCACTTCTCCTGATGGTACCTGCGAACCCAGCTCCACTTTGGATGCTCCTCTGAGCACAGAGGCTGCAGGGAAAGTGGAGAGAAGCAACCAGGAGGGGAGAGTTCCCTGAAAGCCACCCTTTGCCTGACTCCTCACTGTCAGCCCTGGGTCTTTGTGACTCAGAGCTGGAGGAGGCTGGGCTGGGCTGCAGCTCCAGTTAGCCAGTTTCTTGACTGCCACCTGGTGGCCGTGGAAGTGAATGCACCCTCTAGGAGAACCATCAGGGAGGTAGCCTTAGGCAAGAGGTGCGGGGGTCCTGGGTTTCCACTTTTGACCCCTGGCCCCGCACCCCACTTCATGACCAGCCTTCTGGGGAAGGGGTCATCTGAGTTTTCATTCTGGAGAAGGGCTTCCCTCCTGCTGTCATTCTAAAGGGTCATAGCTTGGGGAGAGGACTGCCTGGGTGCAAATCCAGCACCCTCTTATAAGCGCGGTGTCCTCAGGGCAGTCTACTTTTCTGTCTCAGTCTCCTGATCTGTAACATGGACTAATAATAGTGCCTATCCCCTAGAGCTGTGAGGCTGAAATGAGATAATCCATGTGGACAAGCACGGGGCCTTGTCCACAGTACATGTTCAGTGTTTTAAATTATTTAATGTCAGAGGGAAATTAAATGCAAAGTACAAGGATGAATCTTATTAAATCTCATCCTGTTTCTCTGGTTCTCTGCTCTTAACCCTTAAGCCCCTTTGATGGAGCCACTTTCCTGCTCACAAGTCTTGAATGCCCCTCTACTCCCCCCTGCAATAAATATAAACTCGCTAGCCTGGCATTCAAGGCCCCTCAAGGACAGGACCCAGCCCACCTTCCCAGTCTTGTCTCGCTGTTCACCTCCAGGTACCCTCTGCCCCAGCCAAACCGTTGTCCTCAGGTCTCCAGGAACTCCTCCATTTTCTCACCTCCACTCTCTCCTCATGCTCAGCTTCACGCTAGACCACATTTCTCCCCATCCTGTCTTCCAGAATTCTGCTTATCCTCCAAAGACCTCATCACAGACCAGCTCCTCAGGAATCCTTCCATAGACCCACACCCCTTCTGGAAACCTCCCCAGCCTGCTGATGACACACACGTCAATTTCCTTCATCCTATGTTCTTGCAAAGTAGACTTGTGGAGCGGAAAGAGTGTGGCCTTCGGAGTTAGGGGAGGGATGTGTTAGAATCATGCATGATCTTGAGCAGGGAGAATACTCAACCTCGTTAAGCCTCAGTTTTTTTTCTTTCTTTTTTTTTATTTTAGAGATAGGTCTCATTCTGTTGCACAAGCTGGAGTACAGAGGCGTGATCATAGCTCATTGCAGCCTCAAACTTCAGGAATCAAGCGATCCTCCCACCTCAGCCTCCAAAAATGCTGGAATTACAGGCATGAGCCACTGCACGCAGCCCTCAAATTTCCTTATTTGTCAAATGGACCAGATCCTTATAGGTTCATGATGAGCATAGCATGTGACGACACACAGAAAACACCTGGCATTAGAAAATACCTGTGAAATGTCAATTTCCTTCCCCCGCGAGTTCATGCCCCATCCATACAGGAAGCTGCCCTAGGGCAGACTACATTCTGTTCACCCCTGAATCCAAGTCCAGCAAAGGGCCTGACACATGGGCACTGACTAATTGCTTGCTAGAATGAATGGAAACTTCTCTCCCACCAGTAGAAAGAACCTTCTCAGCATAGGAAATAACTGGTAAAATGCTACCCAGTAGCTGTGAGCCATGTAGCTCCCAGTAGCTCCATTACCACGTGGAGCCAAAGACTCACTTCCTCCTGGGAGCTGGGAGGGCCTGGCTTGTCCAACTTGTAGGTGAGGCTCCTGGTGGGTGGGTGGGTGGGTGTCTAGCTTGCAGACTAGACCCGTCTCAACAGTCTATTCCCACCCATCATCTGCTTTAATCCTTGCGAAAACCTTGTGAGCCTGGCAGCCCTTTCACTTTACAGTGGAGGAAACTGCAGTCAGGAGAGGAAGTGACTTAGCTAAGGTCACTCAACAGACTCCTGAATGCTGGGCTGGGAGCCAGGTCTCCCGATTCCCCAGATTAAGGCTCTTCTGAAGCTTGTAGCTATGATATGGTTGCAAAGGCACTGGATTTAATGTCAGGAGAAACGAGTTGAAATCCCAACTCAGCCCTTTACTTTCTGCGTGGCTTTGGGTGGTTGTGTAACTTCCTGAACCTCAGTTTCCTTGTGGCCAGGGGCCCTGTTGGAAGATGAAAGAAGCCAGGAGATGGGAAACACCTCTGTCAACTGTGGAGTGCCGTATCCAGGTAAAAGGTTGTTACGTTGTTACGGTTGTATACTGAGCCTGATATGGGATACTTTGATCTTTGCGCCCCACAGGAGCACACAGAATTTTATGGCTATTCCCCTGGCCGACCGTTTCCCAATCTGCGTCTCTCCTGGAGTTTGATAATGCTGTTTTGATGGGTTCCTGGTAACAGAGGTGCAGCAGGGTGGGGGAGCTGGGCGAATGAGCTGGGTGTGGAGGCTCTGAAGGCCAGGACAGCTGTCCCCTATCCGGGTACAATCACAGAAAAGATCCAGACTAGGCTGGGCACTGGGGTTGGGGACACATACAGAAGGGTAAGGCACAGGTCCCATTTTTTAAGGACCCTGGACGTGAGAAGAAAAAAGTCATGGAACTGGGTGTGGGTGTAACTAAGCTCTCTAGAAAGATTTTAGCTGATTCACATTTAAACAGGACCAGGCAAAGAAGACGTTCTGGAAGTGTTTGCCAAATGGACGCATGGATGGATGGATGGATGGTTGGTTGGTTGGACAGACAGAGAGGAGAGGACACGATGATAAGCAGGCAGGCTTCTAGGAGGTAGTGACATGTGAGCCACGATGATTCTCTGGATTGCAAGAAATTGACTAAGGAGTTTTTGGAAGGACACATATGGCAATCAAAAACCAAGAATCTCTACTTTGTGATCAGGACTTATTGGAACCCAGCAAAAGCCTTAGGGGGCCTGAATAGGACTTGTAGTTATTGAGAATCAAAGGCATTTGTAACCACTGAGATAATGATAATAATAACAATTACTGGCTGGGTGTGGTGGCTTACACCTGTAACCCCAGCACTTTGGGAGGCCAAGGTGGGAGGATTGCTTGAGCCCGGGAGTTCAAAACGAGCCTGGGCAACATAGCAAGATCCTGTCTCTACAAAAATAAAAAAAAAAAAATTTGTGGGGTGTGGTGGTGCACACCTGTAGTTCTAGCTACTTGGGAGGGTGAGGTGAGAGAATCCCTTGAGCCCAGGAGGTTGAGGCTGCAGTGAGTTATGATTGCACCACTACACTCCAGCCTGGGCAACAGAGCAAGACCCTGTCTCAAAACAAACAAACAAAAACAAAACAAAACAAACAAAAACAAAACAAAACCAACAAAAAAGTTGGTGCCAAGGGCAGTGCTGAGCATTTTACAAACATCATCTTATTCACTGCCCCAAATTCTCTTAGGATGCTTGACAAAGACTCTGTACCTTCCTTCTCTTGGCAGATTGCTCCCTCTCAGTACCCACCTCGTCTGCCTGACTCTTTCTGTGCCGTTCAGGAGAGACTGGGATTGGCCCAGTCAGCACCTCAGCCCAGTGTGGGTGGAGTACCACCTGGGCCCCTGGCCAGTCCAAAGCTCTGCTGACTTTGGGTCTCCTAAGAGAGGGAACAGCCCTGGCCAGGGTCTCCTGATGGTTTGGAGCAGTGTCAGGAGTAGAACTCAGATGACCCAGTGCTTTTCTGTCTCTGCATTCAGATGGGAACAGGCATTTGGGGTCCAGGAGAGGAGCTGAGATAAAGGAAGGAGAAGGAGCTTTGAGGGTAGTGAGCCTAAACTTCTCAGCCTTCACAGATGTTCCTTGGATAGACTCTGTTCCCAGGAAATAGGCCTCAAAATGCTGAGGTGAACTGTGCCTATAGTCAGTTTTCAACCCATGTGCTTGATATTGATGATGACAGAATGCTATCATCTATTTTTTTTTTTGAAAAGGAGTTTCAGTCTTGTCACCCAGGCTGGAGAGCAGTCGTGCGACCTTGGCTTACTGCGACCTCTGCTTCCTGTGTTCAAGCGATTCTCCTGCCTCAGCCTCCCAGGTAGCTGGGATTACGGGTGCCTGCTACCATGCCTAGCTAATTTTGGTATTTTTAGTAGAGACAGGGTTTGACCATGTTGGCCAGGCTGGTCTTGAACTCCTGACCTCAGATGATCCACCCACCTGAGCCTCTCAAAGTGCTGGGATTACAGGCATGAGCCACCATGCCCAGCCAGAATGCTAGAATCTTTAGATTTGGAAGAGCCAGTCTGGAATCAGCTTCTCCATCCCTCTCATTTTATAAATGAAGAAACTAGGTCTCAGAGAAGGAAAGTAACTAACTCAAGGTCACACAGCAAGTTAGTGGGCAATGGTGGTGAGATGTTCTCCAGCTCATGGAGTGGAATTGGCAGTTGGCCTAAGATTTCCAACTGGGAAGTCTGGGACAAGGAGCCCAAGGGGAGTCCAAGGAGATAAGGCGGGTGGTTTCCGTTTTTCTAGGACCATCTCAACAGCTGGGCCGAGCTGAGCACTGCAACTGTCTGAGATGGAATTGGAATGCCGCCAGCTTGTCAATTCCATCTATTAACTAATAGTCTATTATTTTCCTCTAGGGTTAATATTTAAATGCAAATGGCCTGTTTTATCACACATTTGAGCATTCAGCACCCATCAGTCCATGGCCTCTGAGCAGGGACAGGCCTTCTTCCATTGGCTTCAGGGGCCCAGGCAGCCCCTGGGGGACACAGGAATGGGGGGCACAGGGGTAGAGGGTCAAACCTTTTGTTTCTGAATTCCGATTCTGCACCATACCCATGACACATTTGGGAGGGATGAAGCAGTGGGGGGTGGCATGAAGGGGCAATGGTTGAAAAACGGGAGCCAGTTCTTGTCCAGGACATTTTCCTCCTCTTAATTAATATCACAAAGGGAAGCTGGGTCTGCATTGGATTGTGGGGATTATGCAAATGAGGCCGTGGATGGTGAGGGGGGTGGGGGCGGAGGGGAGGCAGGAGATTTCTGAGCTCCTGGTTGTTCTCGCCATTTTAAAAACCTGTCCATTTCCAGAAAACCTCGACCAAGGCTGCAGCTGGGACTGTGTCCTTTCTTGAGTCTAGGGCTATGGCGTGGCAGTTGGAAGAATCCTGACTTAACAGGGTGCAGCCTGGGACTAGAACTTCTTATTTATTAATTTATTATTTTACTTTAAGTTCTGGGATACATGTGCTGAACGTGCAGGGTTGTTACATAGGTATACATGTGCTGTGGTGGTTTCCTGCACCTATCAACCCATCACCTAGGTTTTAAGCTCCACATGCATTAGATATTTGTCCCAATGCTCTCCCTCCCCTTTCCCCGCACCCCGCAACAGGCCCTGGTGTGTGATGTTCCCCTCCCTGTGTCCATGTGTTTTCATTGTTCAGCTCCCGTTTATGAGTGAGAAGATGCGGTGTTTGGTTTTCTCTTCCTGTGTTAGTTTGCTGAGAATGATGGTTTCCAGCTTCATCCACATCCCTGCAAAGGACATGAACTCATTCTTTTTTATGGCTGCATAGTATTCCATGGTGTATATGTGCCACATTTTCTTTATCCAGTCTATCATTGATAGGCATTTTGGTTGGTTCCAAGTCTTTGCTATTGTAAATAGTGCTGCAATAAACATACGTGTGCATGTGTCTTTATAGTAGAATGATTTATAATACTTTGGGTATATACCCAGTAATGGGATTGCTGCCTCAAATGGTATTTCTGGTTTTATATCCTTGAGGAATTGCCACACTGTCTTCCACAATGGTTGAACTAATTTGCACTCCCACCAACAGTGTAAAAATGTTCCTATTTCTCCACATCCTCCCCAGCATCCGTTGTTTGCCTGGGACTAGAACTTCTAGAGGGAGTCTAGGGGTAGGTTTTACTAACAGAGGGGAGGTTAGACTGGTCACCCTGAAGGGAAGCCAGCCACAGGATGCAGAGCTTAATAATTCTTCTCCAAGACGCCAGTGAGGCATAGGAGAAAGGGCGAGGGTTTTGGAGTCAGAACTGGGTTCAAATCCCTGCTCCGCCACTTGGTGGCTGTGTGACCTTGGGTGAGCCATTTTACCCCTCTAAGCCTCAGTCTCCTCATCTGTGACATGGGGGACAATGATTGTACCCTCATAGAGTTGATGGGGGGATTGAATGAGATAAAGTCTGTTAAAGGCCTGGGACTCAGCTCAATCATACCAATGCTTGCCTCTTCCTCCACTTGCTCCATATGGAATAAATACAACAATAATTCAGGTAATGTAATAATATTTTTTGTATACACAATATAACAGCAAATTTTTATATATATACATATATACTTATATATACATATATACATATATGCTTATGTACTTATATATATACATATATACATATATGCTTATATACTTATATATACATATATACATATGTACTTATATATACATATATACACATATATACTTATATATATCCATATACACACACACACACACACACACACACACACACACACACTATAACAGCAAAGAGTAATATAACAGCAAATGCTTGGAGAGGACCTACAGCAGGAGCTGGGAACTGTTCTGAGCCTTTTATTAGCTCACTGAGGGCTTACAACAACCCCATGATAGAGGCAAATACGAATGCACCCATTTCATGCCTAAGTGTGTGTGTACAGGACGGGTGTGTCTGTTGTCCTCCCACCTTTGAGCAGATCCTGGCTGGTCAGGGCCCCTCATCTCCCCAGCAGTATAGACGCTATAGAAGAGCCCTGACATTCATCAGGTTTGACCTGCCTATTTTACAGTTGGGATGCTGAGGCCTAGAGAGGGAAAGTAACCCAGTCACCATAGCAGACGGAGTTACCAGCAGGTCTCCTGTCTCCCAGCCCAGAACTTGCTTCCCTTCCCACTCCCACCCACCCTGGGGCGATTGATTGCTGAACCACCAACTGCCTCATGGGCTGAAAATGTTTGCTAAGCCTGAGTTGGCCTGGCTTGAGCTAGGCCCTGGGGGTGGGCGGCACCAAAGCTGAACAACTTCGCACCTGTCTGACCTCAGAAGGAAGCCAGACAAAGAGGGGAGTTCTGGATGAGGTGCTGTGGAAGGGGAGTGGGGAAAGGGTATGGACAGGGAGGGGCAGAGATGATGAAGAGACCCTGGTCCCTGCCCTTTAAGAATTCACAGTCTGGTGGGTAGTCAGACCTCTAATAGGTAGCATAAGTAGACCACCACAGGTAGCATTTATCCAGAGTGGCCTTGTGGCTGGGTGCAGTGGTTCATGCCTGAAATCCCAACACTTTGGGAGGCTGAGGCAGATGGATCATTTGAACCCAGGAGTTTGAGACCAGCCTGGGTAACACAGTGGGACCCCGTCTCTAAAACAAACAAACAAACAAACAATAAAACACACAAGAATTAGGCTGGATGCAGTGGCTCACGCCTATAATCCCAGCATTTTGGGAGGCTGAGGTGGGTGGATCACTTGAGGTCAGGAGTTCAAGACCAGCCTGGCCAACATGGTGAAACCCTGTCTCTACTAAAAATACAAAAATTAGCTTGGTGTGGTGGTGCATGCCTGTAATTCCAGCTACTCAGGAGGCTGAGGCAGGAGAATTGCTTGAATCCGGGAGGCAGAGGTTGCAGTGAGCCGAGATCATGCCACTGCACTCCAGCCTGGGTGACAGAGGGAGACTCTATCTCAAAAATAAAAAAATAGGCCAGGCGTGGTGGTGGAGGCCAAGGTGGGTGGATCACCTGAGGTCAGGAGTTTGAGACCAGACTGACCAACATGGTGAAATTCTGTCTCCACTAAAAATACAAAATTAGCTGTGCGTGGTGGTGCATGCTTGTAATCCCAGCTACTTGGGAGGCTGAGCCAGGAGAATTGCTTGAAACCGGGAGGCGGAGGTTGCAGTAATCTGAGATCGTGCCATTGCACTCCAGCCTGGGCAAGAAGAGCAAAACTCCATCTCAAAATAATAGATAAATAAAAAATAAAATAAAATAAAATAAAATAAAATAAAATAAAATAAAATAAAATAAAACACAAGAAGTAGCCAGCAGTGGTGGTGTACCTCTGTACTCCCGGCTACTCAGGAGGCTGAAGTAGGAGGATCACTTGAGCCCAGGAAGCCAAGGCTGCAGTGAGCTATGATGGAGGCACTGCACTATAGCCTGGGCAACAGAGCAAGATCCTGTCTCAAAAAAAGAGTGACCTTGTAGCATACATTGTGCAACAGGCTTTATGCTCATACTCTTCATTGATCTTCATAATTATCACCGGCTGGTGATATTATAATAATGTATCAGTTAGTGATATAATAAATAATATCACATATGGAATTTAACAGTATCACATATATAATAATGTCACATATAGAATATCACAGCCCTTTTACAGATAAGGACATTGAGACTGAGAGAGACTAAATAACTTATCCAGGATCAAACAGCACTGCAGCACATGAAGGAGGCAGAATTCACACCCAATTCTGCAGGTACCCGGGTCTGTGCTTAGGGACCTGAGCACTCCTCTGTCTAATAGAGTGGCCACTGGCCACATGTGGCTATCAAGCACTTGAAATGTGGCTAGTCTGAATTGAGATGTGCAGTAAATATAAAATATACATGGGATTTCAAAGGCTAAGGAAAAAAAGAAGGTAAAATATTAAGAGAGTTTTTTTTTGTTTTTGGTTTCAGAAACTAGAGACGGGGATCTTGTATGTTGCCCAGGCTGTTCTCGGACTCCTGGCCTCAAACAATCCTCCTGCCTCAGCCTCCCAAAGTGCTGGGATTACAGGCGTGAGCCACTGTGCCTGGCTGAAGTGTTTTTTTTTCTTAATATTGGTGAAATGTTGAAATAATATTTGGAAGATACCAGACTAAATAAAATATTATTAAAATTAATTTCATCTGTTTCATTTTACTTTTTTTTTTTTTTTTTTTGAGACAGAGTCTCACTCTGTACCCAGGCTGGAGTGCAGTGGCATGATCTCGGCTCACTGCAACCTCTGTCTCCCAGGTTCAAGTAATTCTCCTGCCTCAGCCTCCAGAGTAGCTGGTACTACAGGTGCCCGCCACCATATCCCGCTAATTTTGTATTTTTAGTAGAGACGGGGTTTCACCATGTTGGCCAGGCTGGTCTCGAACTCCTGACCTCAGTCAATCCACACTCTTCGGCCTCCCAAAATGTTGGGATTACAGGCGTGAGCCACCGTGCCCAGCCTCATTTTACTTTTATTAACATTGCTAAATTTTCTAATTTAAAATTCCACATGCAGCTGCCTTATATTTTGGTTGCACAATGAGGCTCTGGACCAGTGCTGTCTGAGAACTTTCTGCGATAATGAAACTGTTCCGTTCTGCAGGGTCCAGTAGGGTAGCCACTAGGTTCCGTGTGGCTATTGAGAACCTGAACTATGACTAGGGCGACTGGGCAAGTGCAGTTTTAATTCTAATTCACTGTAATTAATTTAAATTGGAGTTTAAGTGACCACACGTGCCTCGTGGCTACTGTATTGTACAGCACAGCTCCAGAGAGGTGGGCTTTTCTGCCTTGTGAAGACAAACAAGTGTCACGGTGTGTTCTGGGTGTCCCGATAGATGTGTTTGTACAGGGTGTGGGGGACACAAGGAGGAGGTCAGTGGACAGGACTCAGAGAGGTTAAGGATTACTCAAGGGCACACAGCTGGGAGGTGGTAGAGTCGGGGTTGGCCCCAGGTGAGCCTCCCTCCAAGCCCTGGGCTTGCTCTCAAGGTTTGCCGCCTCTTTTGCGGGGTGGGAGGGCGTCTCCAAAGAACCCCTCCAAGTCAACCACTGGCCTGTACCACTCCACCCCAGAGCACCCGGCCTCCCGGGCACCCTGCTGGAACCCCCTTCCAGGCTGCGGTGACCTGCCGACTTGCCTCAGTATGTGCTCAAGATACTGTCACCCTCCCCGCCCTCGTCCCTCAGCACTTCACGCCTGAATTGTGGCCTGTCTGCGCTGGCCACACCCTGTCTCATCCCACCCCTCCTACGTGCTCTCCAGGCCCCTCACATCCTGTCCCATCCTCTGCTCTGGGAAGAGTGACTGCCCCTGCTTGTGGCCTGCTACCTTTCCATGGCTTCCAGGCTTCCCAGGTACTTTATTATTAATAATACTTTTATTTTTCTGAGATAGAGTCTTACTCTGTTGCCCAGGCTGGAGTGCGGTGGCGTGATCTTGGCTCACCGCAACCTCCACCTGCCAGGTTCAAGAATTCTCCTGCCTCAGCCTCCCAAGTAGCTGGGATTACAGGAATGCACCACCACGCCTGGCTAAATTTTGTATGTTTAGGAGAGACAGGGTTTCATCATGTTGGTCAGGCTGGTCTCGAACTGCTGACCTCGTGATCCACCCACCTCGGCCTCCCAACATGCTAGCATTACAGGTGTGAGCCACCGCGCCCGGCCCCAGGTACTTTAAAAGGCAGAACTTGAACTCCCATCTCGTGTGGAAGCAATACCAGGAGGAGCCTAGCTCGCTGCTCCCTTACCAGGCTGAGGATGGGCAGGGCTCCGACCCCAGAGCTGCCAACAACTGTTTGTGTGACTATGGGCAAAGTCACTTCTCTCCAACCCTCAGTTTCCTCCGGTGTAAAATGGACATAATGATAGCATAGGGCTCTTATGAACATTAAATGCAGCCAGGGATGCAAAGTGCCCTGTTAACTGTCAAATGAAATGCAAGCATGGGAAACCATTATGGTCCTTACTGTGGGCCGGATGCCCTGCTGGGTGTTACCCTCATGCTAACCTCATGCTGTAGTGGCTTTGAATTATTTAAATCCTTGAATCCTCCTCTTTTCAGAAGGTAGAGTCTAATTCCCTCCCCTTGAGGGTGGCCTGGACTTCGTGGCTTGCTTGTAACTAATGGAATAAAGTAGAAGTGATGATGACGTGTGACTTTGGAGACTAAGTCATAAAAAGGCACCGTGGCTTGCTCCTCTTGCCGTCTCGTATTGGGGAGTGTTAGCTGCCATGTCTTGCGGACCCTTGGACACATATTGGGAGGCCCAGGTGGTGAGAAACAAGGCCTCCTGCGAGGTTCTAGCAAGGAACTGAGGCCACTTGCCAGGAACCCTGGGAGTGAGCCACCGGCTATGCCGGCCCTTCAGCCTCAGGCAGAACTTTAGATGACCGCAGGCCCTGCTGACATTCTGACTGTAACCACGTGAAAGACCCTCACCCAGAACCAAAGCCACTCCTGAATTCCTGACCCACAGAAACTGTGATTTAATAAATGTTTGTTGTTTTTAAACCACTACATTTTGGGGATAATTTGTTATACAGTAATAGCAAAAACATATGCATGATCTCATTGAATTCTCATAATCTGATGTAGATACTGTTGTTACCCCCATTTTACAGATGAAAAAACCAAGGCTCAAAGAGAAGACACTTGCCTAAGTCTACTCAGTAAAGATGTGATGGACTCAAGACCTCAGTCCAGGGCCATCTGAATTAAAACCTGATGATATGTTTGTAAGTGCTCTGACATACCACATCCTAGAGGGGTTCTTTTTTTTTTCCTGTTTTGTTTTGTTTTGTTTTTGAGACTGAGTCTCTCTCTGTCACCCAGGACCCAGGCTGGAGGGCAGTGACATGATTTCGGCTCACTGCAACCTCTGCCTCCCAAGTTCATGTGATTCTCGTGCCTCAGCCTCCCGAGTAGCTGGGACTACAGGTGTGCACCACCATGCCCGGCTAATTTTTTTGTATTTTTAGTAGAGACAGGGTTTGGTCATGTTGGCCAGGCTCAGCCCATCAAGAGATACGGTTGGAATAATATTTAGAAGATACTGGATTAAATAAAATATATTATTAAAATTAATTCTATCTGTTTCGTTTTACTTTTATTAACATCGCTAAATTTTCTAATTTAAAATTCCACATGTGGCGGCCGTATATTTTGGTTGCACAGTGTGGCTCTGGACCAGCAATGTCTGATAGAACTTTCCACGATGATGAAACTGTTCCATTCTGCACGGTCTAGTAGCGTAGCCACTAAGTCACATGTCTGGAACTCCTGGCCTCAAGTGATCTGCTCCCCTTGGCCTCCCAAAGTGCTGGGATTACAGGTGTGAGCCACCACACCCAGCCTCCTAGAGGGGTTCTGATGGCTGAATCTAGATTTGTCTGGGCTCCACTATGAGCTAGTGCCTTCCCAAGAACAGGGACTGTAAACCACACATCTTGACCCAATTCCCAATGCCTGGCAACCAGTAGGGGCTCATTAAATGCAGGTTTGAATGAGAGACATTTGAATCCTGTGTGGTCCTGGGCTGGTTCCTTGGCCAAGTCCATCCAAATATTTGTGGGGTTCAGGGCAAGATACAAATGGAGTTTGTATCTAATATTTGAAAGTTATAAATCAGGCTGGATGCAGAGGCTCATGCCTGTAATCTCAGCACTTTGGGAGGCTGAGGCGGGTAGATCACTTGAGGCCAGGAATTCAAGACATGTGACTTATATGTGTGTGTACATATATGTATATATATGCGTGTATGTATGTATGTATATGTGTGTATATATCTATATAGCTGGGCGTGGTGGCACATACCCATAGTCCCAGCAATTTGGGAGGCTGAAGTTGGAGGATCACCTGAGCTCAGGAGTCAAGGCTGCAGTGAGCCCTGATCATGTCACTGCATTCCAGCCTGGGTGAAGAGAGTAAGACCCTGTCTCAAAAAATGAAATAAAATGAAAGTTATAAATCAAACCTAATAAACAGTTAAATAAAATATGGCAACTATACCTTTATTATAACAAAATAGAAAACATGGGTAAAGCTGCAGTTTTTATATGGCTGAAAGTCAGCAAGTTATCAAAGGTGACTGAATATTATATTGCATATGTCTGGGTAGTCTCTTGATAGGCTGATCATATTTGAATAAGTAATAAAACAAAAACCTACATGATTCATAAATTATTTGTTCCATCAATTTTGTCTTTCTTGCCTTTATTTCAACAAAATAGTAACCGTGTGGTGATAATCAAGATTCTCATGTAATTTCTGTTCCGTTGATGGCAATGCGAAATTAGACAACCTTTCTCAAGTCATTGTATTTCTTAGCTAGTTTTTAATTAATTTCAAGTTGGAAACACTTGCTCTGTTGAGGATGTAGCAACAAATTGTCAATAAAATTCTTAAAGCAATATTTAGATTAGGAAATGAGCCATGAATTTTATGTAGCAAGCTCAAACATTGTAATGGGGTTGCATATGATAAATTATGATTATTATGGAAAATGTTACAAGCTGTAAGTTCTTCATGTAAATCATATCATATATATCATGATTTTTTACTGTCTCTCAAGGTAATATTGAGATCTAACAGCCACGTAAGTAATTGACGTCACACTTTAAGCATGTTACAGCTGGATCTACGTATATACAAATTTAAGAGTAATATAAAAGATTTAATATTGCAAAATGTTCTTCAGCTGCCCTGCGCAGCTCTTGCAGATACCATGCTCTTTTTTAAGCACCTTCAGAACCAGGACTTGGAACATAACAAGAAGTAAGGAAATGGATGTTTGGTTCTAGTGGGAATTTACTGCATTTGTGCTCTCTTAGAGGAAGGATTTAGCAAGTTAATTAATTTGTCTTTTTTCTTACCTAAGAGTGAAAGCCTTTCTTACACTGCTCAGAGCCTCCCCGTGCCCCAAAGCAGTGTCCATCTGCACTGTCAGCAGCCGCACAACCCACAGCCTTTGTGGCATTTGGACGCAGTCATCCTTTGTGTCAAGGACATACAGCAAGAAAAGAGGAGAAGCGAATCCCTTCTCCCTCCTGGGGCCTGAGCAGTGTCAGTCACGAAAGTGGATGTTGAGGGTTACATGGGGTGTGCTGGGCCAAGTGACCAAGGCTCCGTGTATCCTTTAATAAATTGTGTGTGTTTGTGATCTGGGGGTCCCTGTGCTACTCATGTGTGGTCTGGGCCTGTGGACTGTGGCTGGTGCATGAACTACTCAGAAACCAAGAATAAGCATTTTAAAATGCTTACAGCATTATTGCTACATCCACGCTCATATTCATTTTTCTTGTAGTTCATTTTTAAGTAATTATTTTATAAAATGTTCGAAGATAGTGAGAACATGTTTCTCTCATTTCCTGAAATTTTATTACCATTGCTTTAGGATGCATTGACTGTCATTTCAAAATAGCACATTGTATATTGGCATCTCTATCTTTGCAAGTTATAAAACTATCTTTTTTCATTGTGGTGAAAAAAACACATCACATAAAATTTACCATCTTAGCAGTGTTTAAATGTACAGTTCCGTGGTGCTAAGTCTATTCATGATATTATGAAATAGATCTCTAAGACTCTTTCATCTTTACAAAAAAATGAAAACTCTGTACCCTTTAAATAACTCCTCTCTGCCCCTCCTCCCAGCCCCTGGTAACCATCATTCTACTATCTGTTTCTATAAATTGGACTTACTTCAGATACCTCATTATGGATTTTTTTTTTTTTTTGAGACGGAGTTTCACTCTTGTTGCCCAGGCTGGAGTGCAGTGGTGCGATCTCGGCTCACCGCAACCTCCGCCTCCAAGGTTCAAGCGATTCTCCTGCCTCAGCCTCCCAAGTAGCTGGGATTACAGGCATGCACCACCACACCCAGCTAATTTTGCGGTTTTAGTAGAGACGGGGTTTCTCCATGTTGATCAGGCTGATCTCAAACTCCCAACTTCAGGTGATCTGCCCGCATCAGCCTCCCAAAGTGTTGGGATTATAGGTGTGAGCCACCTTGACCGGCAGATTTATTTTTATTGTCTCTTATTAAAGTATGAGTCTGAGACAGATTAGAGGTTTAAAAACCAAAATGGTCCTTTGCCTTAGGTAGTTTGAGAAGCACTGCTCCCAAAATGCAGGGCCTAGGACAAGTCCCCTCTTGCCCAGGTCTAAAGGCATTTCTGCTTTACTTCCCTGAGCCTCTGTTTCCCCAGTGTAAAAAGGGGTGACTGAATGGTGACGCTCTGAAGGCCGCACAGCCGTGTCACCGGGGGATGCTCTGGTCACTGGATTCCCCGAGTTAGGACTGTCTGGCTGGGCAGGCATCCTCTGTCCCCTCCCGTCGGGCCCTGCTCCAAGTCCCATTTCACGCACCGAGGACTCCTTTGTCTCCACTGACACCTGGTTTCCTGCCTCTGCAGTCACAGCGGGGCCTTCTCATGGATGACACATGCAGGCTGCTTCCACTGCTTATGTCCTGGCCAAACGTTTATGGCATTACCCACTAAGTTCACATTCCTGTCTGCTTGACCGTCACTCCTGTTTTCCATGAGTCACACAGGGCTGAAAGAGATGAGTTGATGTTGAAGAGGATGCAACCAAGCAGGGGCCCCACATTCCAGAATTTCAGAGCTGAGAGGGACACGATTCTATTTTTTCTCTTATTTCACAGTAATGCACATTTACTGCTAAACAACCCCAAAAGATATATATCTCTCTCTCTATCCTATAATCCAAGCACCTAATGATAACTACCTTTATTTATTTATTTGTTGTTTGTTTGTTTGTTGAGACAGAGTCTCATTCTGTTGCCCAGGCTAGAGTGCAGTGGTGCAGTCTCGGCTGACTGCCACCTCCACCTCCTGGGTTCAAGTGATTCTCATGCCTCAGCCTCCTGAGTAGCTGGGACTACAGGTGCCTGCCGCCACGCCCAGCTAATTTTTGTATTTTTAGTAGAGACTGGGTTTTACCATGTTGGCCAGGCTGGTCTCCAGCTCCTGACCTCAAGCAACCCGCCGGCCTCAGCCTCCCAAAGTGCCGGGATTACAGGCGTGAGCCATAACCACTTTTAATATTTTAGTAAATACTGGTTGAGCATCCCAGATCTCAAAATTGAAAATCCAAAATCCAAAATACTTCTGATCCTTCTGATCCTAAGCATTTCAGACACGGGATGTTCAACCTGTATCTTGCTTGTTTTCTTCCATACACTTTTAAGACAACATTAACAAGAATGTGTTGCTTCTATTATTTCTAACCTGCCTTTTCCATCCAACCATGAATATTTTTCTACATCTATAAATGCACTGCTACATCATCAGTATGAGCGGCTGCAGGGTATTCCCTGTGTATATGTTTGGCAGGACCAATGTCCTCTCTCTCTCTCTTTCTCACTATTTTGAATAATAAATAACATGCCTGTAGTCAATTTCTTCATTATTTCCATAGGATAAAATCCTAGAGGTGAAGTTTCTAGGCCAAAGGATATGCATACCCATATTTAAAAGACTTTGGCTACAGGATTTGACAGTATTGATTAACACTGCCATCAAAAACATCAAGAGTGCCCATTTCTACTCATACCTGCCAACACTGGGTATTATTTATTTAATTGTTGTTTTAATTTGTATTTCCTTTGGGGATGTCATGGACATGTTTTCCTTACGCTTACTGGTCAATTATAGTGAAACAAATTTTGGAGCTTATCATCCAGCTTTTTATTTTGACAGCTGTGAAAACAGGCACAGAGGTGAGGAGCTGCTTCTTCAAGCAGGTTAGGGACAGATCAGAATGGAAACCAGGTTTTCTGATGTCCAGGTGAGGGGGATGTTTCTCTGTGATTCTGGGGGCCCCTCAAGGTCATAGAGGGAGATAAGATTATACACTGAGAACGGAAAACAGCCCTTCAGTGTTCCCTGTCATTGTGTGACATTAGACAAGTGACTTCAGACTCCTCTCTGAGCCTCAGACTTCTCACCTGTAAAATGAGAAGGTTGGATGAAATCGATTGCTCAGGTCTTTTTTTTTTTTTTTTTTTTGAGACAGAGTCTTGCTCTGTTACCCAGGCTGGAGTGCAGTGGCACGATCTCAGCTTACTGCAACCTCTGCCTCCCAGATTCAAGCAATTCTCCTGCCTCGCCCTCCTGAGTAGCTGGGACTACAGGTGCATGCCACCACTCATGGCTAATTTTTTGTATTTTTAGTAGAGACAGGGTTTCACCATGTTGGCCAGGCTGGTCTTGAACTCCTGACTTTGTGATCCACCTGCCTTGGCCTCCCAAAATGGTGGGATTACAGGCGTGAGCCACCACACCTGGCTGATTGCTCAGGTCTTATTCAGCGCTGAGATTAAGGCTGTGATTCCATCTCCAGGTGTCTTCCAAGCTCTGATAGTTAAAATGAACATCTTGCATGTGTACCGTACTTTACAGTTTGCAAAACATTTCTGTGAAGCAGGGAGGAGAGGTATTGTTCTTAACCCCATCTCACAAGTAAGAAAACTGAGGCTCAGAGATTTCAAATGGCTTAACCTATCTGAGTCACTACAACTTCAGCAAATTCCTTAGCCATCCCCCAACAGGCCTTCTAGCAAGATAGCTGCCTTGAAGCTCCTCTATATAGAAATTCTGGACCCACCACTATCTGTCCACCTGCCTCGGGCTACTCAGGATTCACTGAGCACCTACTCTATGCTAGGCTCTATGCCAGGGATGGGGATGCAGAGACCAGCATGGAGCTTGCAGTCTTCTGGGGGAGACACACCAAAACAGACCATTTCAACAGAGGGTGACAGGTGCTCTGAAGTGCTTTGACAGAGGGCAGTGTGAGAATGATGGAAGCATAGAGGGGCATCCAGCTCAGACGAGAGGCGTCTGGGCAGGCTTCCTGGAGGAAGTGATGCCTGACTCTCATCATGAAGAGGGAGTTAGGCAATAGTCAGGTGAAGAAAGACAAGGAAGGTATTTGGGGCAGAGGGACAGAGTGGGCAGAGAATTGGAGACAAAGAGGGAACAACACCTTTGGGGAACTTTAAAGAAGCCATGGGGCTTGGTCTGAATCCAGTGGGCAGTGAGGAGTCAAGGAAGGGTTTGGGTGAGGAGAGGGACATCTTCATTTGTTTGTTCAGTAAGCGTATGTTGAGTGCCAGAGCCTACTATGCTGAATGCCAGGCACAGTGCTAGGCCCTGATGGACAGTAAGACAGATAAGACCTTTGTCCTCACAACCTATGCCTCTGAAGATCAATTCTAGAACAGCGATTCTCAAACTTTTTGCTGTCAGGATCCTTCTATATTCTTCAAAACTTTTTGAGGAAGAATCGTCACTGGCTTATTGATACAATCCATCAACATGATATTTACGTGTATTGAAAATTAAGACGGGCCAGGTACAATGGCTCACACCTGTAATCCCAGCACTTTGGGAGGCCAAGGTGGGCGGGTCACAAGGTCAGGAGTTTGAGACAAGCCTGGCCAACATGGTGAAACCCTGTCTGTACTAAAAATACAAAAATTAGCCAGGCATTGTGGTAGCCGCCTGTAGTCCCAGCTACTTGGGAGACTGAGGCAGGAGAACCGCTTGAACTAGGGAGATGAAGATTGCAGCAAGCCAAGATCACGCCACTGCACTCCGGCCTGGGCGACGGAGCAAGACTCCATCTCAAAAAAAAAAAAAGAAAAGGAAAGAAAAAAGAAAATTAAGACTGAGGAAATGTGAACATTTTTATCTATAAATTCATTTCCAAATAATAATAACAAACCCATTCCATGTTTAAGTGAATAATATATTTTATGAAAAGCAACAATATTTTCCCAAATGAAAGTATTTACTGGACAGAGTACCACTGTTTCACATTTTTGCAGGTCTCTTTTATGTCTGGCTTATGATTTTGAAAAAAGTTTGACCTTGAAAATTCCCTGTAAAAGTCCTGGGGATCCCGGGTCACACTCTGAGGAGGATGAATTGGATGAAGGGAAGTCCGGGAGGCGGTGAGGCTGGTGAAGAGGCAGCTTTTAGGGAGGGGCTGGGAGCTAGGGCACAGGAGAGCAGGGGCAGGTTTGAGAGAAGGCAGTGGGCTGGGAGGCAGGGCCTGGGTGCCTGTTGCTGGCTGCCAAGACAGGGCCGCAGTCGGGGAGCAGGTCTGGGGAGGAGATGATAAACGGGAATGCACTGGGTTTAAAGTGCCTGCAGACTCCCACGTACAGTGCCCAGAAACAGGCCTGGGCCGAGGAGGGAATGAGTTTGTGTAGGAGGGAGAGTGTCGCTGAGGACAGAGCTGTCAGGACCAGGAGTGACAGGGCTTCAAGGGGGATGGGAAGGAGAGTGTGGCCTGGGGGTTGTGCGCCAGCCAGGCAGGGGCTGCTGTGGGAGGATGGGAGGGTCTGTCTCCTCCCGGCCTTGCTGAGCAAAAACTCTGCATAATCCAAGCCAGTTTCCAGGAGGAGCAGCCAAGGAGGGGCCCCGCCAGGGCTCAGCCTGAAGGGGAACTGGGGACAGGGAAGGAGGAATGGGCTGGAGGCCCCGGGGCTAGGAGATGATGCTGGAGGTGTGCCACATACCCAGCCAGGGGTGGGAAATACTCACGGGAGAAGCATCTAGGGCCTCAGTGAGAAAGGAACCAGAGGGGTTCTCTCCATCTTTGAGTCTCTGGTGTGTTTGAGAATTCGGACGCCTTGCTAGGCAGAGGCAGCTGCTGGCTCAGACGATCGCAATGCGTGTCCTCCCAGCGTCAAGCTATGGGCCTGACCCTGGCCCTCTGCACAGATACTGTTCTATGCAGTCTCTTTTGTTGGATTTGGGTGGAAGAAAGCCAATCCCAGACTGCCCTGATCCTTCCCCAGGCAATTGGGTGGGCTCTGCCGGTGTGCTAGCCTCACTCTGTTTGCTGGGGAAGAACTGGCCCACAAGGACCCCCAAGACACTTGGGTGAGATGAGCAGGGACCCATGACAGTAGCTAATAGTGAACACTTACTAGGCACCTGGCACTGTTCCTTATGTGGATTAATTCACTTAGTTCTTACAGCAAATCCTGAAAGACAAGAACTCTTGTTATCCCCATTCTAAGGATAAGGAACTGAGGGACAGAGAGGTCAACTGGCTTTCTCAGGGTTTGAATGCAGACAGCCTGTCCCCACAGCATGACGCTTACCCACTGTACTCTGCTAATGTGACTCAGGAGTGCCATACTGCACTGGGAAGCCCTGTGGTGGCAGCCACAGAAAGGGGTGAGGGAGCTCTGAGGTGTGCATTCTCCCAGCTGGGGGACGTCAGGAAGGCTTCTTGGAGGAGATGCCATATAGCAAATAATTAGCCAGGCAAAGGGGGTCAAAGCAGGAAGTGTAGAGGAAACAGCATATGCAAAGGCCATGAGAAGGTAAGGAGAACGTGGTTCTTCAGATTTTTGCAGGGGGGTGCCCTGTGGCACGGAAAAGCGAGGGGCCAAGGGAGATCAAGGACGCTGCCCAGTGGGTGGGACTTTACCAGCGCGAAGGGTCAGGCATCGAGGCCTGGAAAGGTATGAACACAGAGACGGATCCACATCTCCATCTGGAGGTGCCACAGGCTCCTCAAGCCCCACATCCCCAAACTGAAGCCATCCCCTTCCCTGGCCCCCGCCCTGCTTATGCCCCATGTCCTCCCTCTCAGGGATGTCCCACAACCTCCTGCTTGCAAAAGATGGAAACCCGGATATCGCCCTGGCGCCTTCCCCTTCCCTATGCTACTCTTTCCACCGGTCACCAGCTCCTGCCACTCCACTGTTTCCACCCTCTGCCACTCAAAGTCCAAGTTGCCTGGGCCCTGCCGCGGCTCCAGCTGGCTTCTGCTCAGGTTTGGCCCGCCCATCTCCACATGGGGACTAACGTGGACTCCACCACCTCTCTCTGCTACTCACAACCTTCAGCAGCTGTCCAAGGCTCACAAGATGAATCTGAGCTCCTTGGCCCGGTCTGGCCTTGCCTGCCTCACCCACCCTCTCTAATCCAGGCCGTCTGAATTTTTTTTGCTTTCATGGACATGCCATGCACTTGTTGGCTCTCAGCCTTTGCACACCCTGCCTGGAAGTCCCCCGGCCCCTCTCCCCAGCAACCTATGTACAGCCCCACCCTTTGGCTCCCGCGTTTCCATAGTCCCTGTACTGAATTCCTCATCATCTTGTCACACATGATTTTAACTACAATCTCATCAGTTTCTCTAGATCAATGGAAAGCTGCATGAAGGGAAAGTCTGTCTCTCCCCCAGCACACAGCACTGAGCCATGTGCTTAGTAGAGACTCAGAGCTCTGAGTAATATTTGTTGAATGAATGAATGAGTGAATGAATGAATAAGGCATGATGCATGATCCAAAGAAGCTCAGAGGCTCCAAGACAGACCTTACAATGCAGACTGCTATGAGGTCCCCCCACTCCCTGCCACCAGGGAGAACAGCATGGCAGGGGGAGCTACAAGAAGGCAGAGGAGGGAGCAGCAAACTTTGAGGGGATTTCTTTACAATACAGGTGACACTCTCTGCTGTATCTTGAAGGATGAATAGGAGTTTACTAGGCAGAGAATCAGGGGAAGAAGAGCACTTTTTTTTTTTTTTGAGATGGAGTCTTGCTCTGTTGCTCAGGTTGGAGTGCAGTGGCGTGATCTCGGCTTACTGCAAACGCCGTCTCCTGGGTTCAAGCAATTCTCCCACCTCAACCTCCCAAGTAGCTGGGATTACAGGCGCATGCCACCATGCCCAACTCATTTTTGCATTTTTAGTAGAGACGGGGTTTCACCACGTTGGCCAGGCTGGTCTCGAACTCCTGACCTCAGGTGATCCACATGCCTTGGCCTCCCAGAATGCTGGGATTACAGGTGTGAGCCACCATGCCCAGCCTGAAGAGCACAGTCTTCCTTACCATTATTATTGACTAATGATGCCTGGGATTGGCATGATGGTTATTGGTCCAGCAGGGAAGGTGGGGAGGGCATGAAGTTGTGTACTTGTCATCTGAGGGTGGCTCACACTGCCTTCCTCGGAGTTTTCTAGATAAGAAAACGGTGTAAGTCAGGACACCAAGTTGGCTTGAGTGAATACATGGAGTTTATGGATGCATATCATTGAAATGACCAGGAGTGAACTTCAGGCATGGCTGGATCCAGGTTCTCAAGTGATGTCATCAGTCCTCCATCTCTTGCCTCTGTTTTCCCCTCCAAGGGCTTTGTCTACAAGCATTCTCTCCCCACATATTGACAAGAGGTCTTTCTGCATAAAAAGCCCAAATGAAAAGAGAGCTCTTTTTTCTTTTTCAATATTCTCCCACAAAATTCTTGGATAGACTCTTGTTGGCCTGACATGAGTTGCATGTCCATTTTTGAACCAGTCGCCACGGCCGGAGGAGAATGGAATATGCTGAGTGGCCAGGCGTGCCTTAGAGTCTTAGAGTGGGAGGGGGTATGGGTGGGAGGAGCAGTGTCAGGCCCTCCCAAATTACACAGACAGCGAGTGGGAACAGGAGGTCCCCACAGGAAATCAGGAGGCTGCTGCCAGGAGAAGGGGCTGGACTCTAGCCAGTGAGAGACCCCCAGGGCTGAGAGTCTTTCTGGCCTGGGGATAAGTGGCCAGCCTCCTCTTACATGGAGTACAGAGTCCAGGTACCCACATGGCACTTGGGGATCAGTCACAGTTGGCTTCCGTCTTGGCCCCCACTCCTGGGCTGTGTGACTTTGAGTGAGTTATTTCTCCTCTCCGAGTCTCAGTTTCCTCCTCTGTAAAATGGGATGTCTTTCTAAGAAGCGGAGAAGACACAGGGAAGAGGCCATGTGAAGACAGCGACAGAGATATGAACAATTCCACCACAAGCCAAGGAACACTGGGGCCACTGGAAGCTGGAAAAGACAAGGAAGGATTCTTCGCCAAGTCTTCAGAGAAAGCAGGTCCCTCCCATGCCTCGATTCCAGACATTCAGCCTCTGTAACTGCGAGACAATCCATTTCTGTTGTTTTGAGCACCTGGTTTGTGTTATCTTATTGCGGCAGCTCTGGAAGACTGATAATCATCTGAAATGAGACATGATTGTATTTATTTATGGATTTATTTTTCATCCTTCTCCTCAAGGGACCCGCTCCATAAGGCCAGGTGCCATCTGTTTTTGTCACTGCTGTGTCCCTCATGTCTGGAACAGTACCTGTTGCATAGCAGATACTCACGAAGGATTCCGTCGAATCAGAGAACCCTGGGCCCTGCATGCTGGGAGGATCTGTCTAGTCCAGCCCCAACTTGCTGTTCCAGCCAGGCCCTCCTTGGGCCCTTCCACCCCACTTTCCACACATTTTGCTTTTGACAAGTGACTCTGGTGACAGACCATGTTCCCACCCCCAGACACACACAGTGGCTCATGTTATCCTTGAAGAGGCAGCGTAGCCCAGTAGCGACAAGCTTGGAGGTACGGAGACCCGAGAGCTGGGTTCAGTGGGGTCTGGCTTGCCCTGTGGCGACCCCCCGGCAGGTCCTGTGCCTCTGTTTCCTCCCCTGGAAAATGGGGACAGGATCCCAGCCTCTCAGAGTTACTGTCAGTGCCTGGCATGCAGTAGGTGCTCAATAAATGCTGGCTGTGGGAAAGGCACGGTGGCTCACTTCCGAAATCCCAGCACTTTGGGAGGCCGAGGCAGGTGGATCACTTGAGGCCAGGAGTTCGAGATCAGCTTGGCCAACATGGAGAAAACCCGTCTCTACTGAAAATACAAAAATTAGCCAGGCGTGGTGGTACATGCTGTATTCCCAGTTACTCAGGAGGCTGAGGCTGGAGAATCGCTTGAACCTGGGAGGCAGAGGTTGCGGTGAGCCAGGATAGTGCCATTGCACTGCAGCCTGGGCAACACAGCAAGACTCCAGCTAAAAAAAATAATAATAAAATTAAAAAAAAAAAAAAGGTAGCTGTGGTCAACTCTCCTTGGATGTCCCGGATGTCCCGTCTTCCCTGTGAGGCTGGCCTGAGCCCAGTCCTCCTGCAGGAAGCCCTCCCTAACTACCCCATCCTCCGGCTGGCTCTCCCTAGCACAGACTCACTGAACGGCTCCCTTGCAGCTCAGCACAGTCTGTCTGGGATCGTGAATTCTCTGTTGGCGCACACGTGGCCCATCTCCACAGCCGCCTCAGCCGTTGGCCATGTTTTAACGAGGACTTCTCTTTGTAAATAAGGAAGCAGGGCTTTGATCTCCCTTTTGGAATCGGCTGTCTTTGATAGCCTGCACTGAGGAACTGCTAAACGTCGGGCTGGAATTCAAGTCTGGGCACTGCTGCCACTTGCTGCCAATCCCGAGCAGGTTGCCTCCCTTCTCCCAGCCTCAGTTCCCCCTAAGTAGAAAGGGTCTGGGTAGAGTAGACAGTCTGTGGTCCATAAATTAGCCCATCCATGAATTCAGCAAAATGCCACCTTAGCGCCAGTTTCTTTGGTAACCTCCCTTTCTTTAGTTTCAAGCACAAATCAGCAATTAGATCCAGTTCCCTGATGAGGGATAATGAAGCCAGGAGAGGTAAAGTGACTTTTCCAACACCCTCAGCCAGGCATGAAGCAGAGGGAGATTAGAACCTAGGTTGTCTGATTCCTGGTCTCGCTTATTTCTGTGACCTCTCACCCTCCAAGGCCAAGGTTAACTGGGAATGCTTTGGTCCACTGGTGACATCTTGGAGTCAGTCCAAGTCAGGACATCCCCAGGCCTGCTCTGCTGTGCTCTGCTCTGGGAGGGGGGTAGTCTGAGAGCTTTGGGCAGGAGGTCAGGCACTAAGATTTGGAGAAGGGACCATTTTCAAAGGTGAATACAGTTCTTATGCATCCCTCAAAGGGCTCAGCGGCTCTGGTTCTGGGGGGCAGGGCACTTGTGGGGCCGTGTTCTTTATGTGTGCCCACTCTACACGCAGAGGAAGAGATGAGACTTGGAGAAGAAAAGGAGTTGCATAAGGTTGGTGACAGGGCTGGAACTGACCCCAAACCATGGCCTATCTTGCACTAACTGCACCCCCACACCCCAGAGGGGGCCTGTCAGTGGGGGAAGCTCCCAGCAACCCCCTGGTACATGGAGGGGAACAGACACAGGCTCAAAGCCACACAGTCAGGTTCCCTGGGAACCACGTCATGGGCAAGAGTCGAGGGAGGAGCAGCTGGAAGGGGAAAGACGGTGAATGTGAGAGAGATTAAAAGAGACATTAAGAGAAAAAAAAGAGACAGAGGGCAAGCAGGGGGAAAAGATGGAAGGAAGGAGGGAGGGAGGGAGAGAGGGAGAGGGAGGAAGGGAAGAGAAAAGAGAGAATGAATAATGGATTCATTTCCATTTTCTGAGCAGAACCCATTTCCAGATCTCGGGGAATGCCCGGGGCAGAGTGGCTAACTCAGCTGGCTCGACAGGAGCATAGGGACACTCGCCTCCTTGTCCCCTGCCCTTGTCCCCTGCGTGGCTCCTTGATGGACAAGGCATGGAGCAAGGCTGGTGGGATTCACGGCCAGATCCCACTGAGGGATGGGAGAGGGTGACTGAGGGGCCTGGGCCATGCTCAAGAGCTGAGTGATCTTCAGTGAGCCACAGCCCCTCTCCTAAGCCTCAGGTTCCAAATCTGCAAAACGGCCAGAGCTGGGGCCGCGTGTGTGTGCGTGTGTGTGTGTGTATGTGTGTGTGCGTGTGTCTCTGTGGGGGGATATGTGTGTGAGTATATATACATGTATATGTATGTGCATGTGTGTGTGTGTCCATGTGTGTATTTGTGTGTGGTGTGTGTGGTTATGTGTGTGTACGTGTGTGACAGTGTATGTCTGTGTGCATGTGTGTGCGTGTGCATGTGTGTATATATGTGCATGTGTATGTGCATGTGTATGTATTTGTGTGGTGTGTGAGTGTGTTGTGGTTATGTGTGTGTGAAGGTTTGTATATCTGTGTGTATATGTGTGTGCATGTGTGTATGTGTGTGTCTCCGTGGGGGGATATGTGTGTGTATGTGGTTATGTGTATATGTGTGTGAGTGTATGTCTGTGTGTGTATGTATGGGTGTGTGCATGTGTGTATGTATTTGTGTGTGATGTGTGTGGTTTGTGTGTGTGTATGTGTGTGCATGTGTGTATGTGTCTCTGTGGAGGATGTGTGTGTATGTGATTGTGTGTGTGTGAGAGTGTATGCCTGTGTGTGTGTGCATGTGTGTGTATATGTATGTGCATGTGTGTGTGCATGTGTGTTTGTATTTGTGGTGTGTGTGGCTGTGTGTGTAAGTGTACATCTCTGTGTGTGTGCATGTGTCCATGTGTGTCTCTGTGGGGGGATATGTGTGTATGTGGTTGTGTGTGTATGTGACAGTGTATGTCTGTGCGTATGAGTGTGCGTGTGAGTGTATGTGTGTATATGTATGTCCGTGTGTATGTGTGTGTGCATGTGTGTATTTGTGGTGACTGTGGTTATGTGTGTTTGTGTGTCTGTGTATGTATGGGGGGTATGTGTGTGCATGTGTGTGGGGTGGTGGGGTGTGTGTGCATGTGTGGTTGTGTGTGTGTGGGGGGGTGTGTGGGCATGTGTGTGGTTATGTGTGTATGTGTGCATGTGTATGTGTGTATATTTGTGTGTGCACACGTGTGTGAGTGTATTTGTGTGTGTGCAAAGGTGTGTGTGCATGTGTGTGTATGTATATGTATGTGTGTGTAGGAGGCAGCATTTGGGCTCAGATGTTCTGGATGCCACCACGCCTGGGCTCTGGGCCTCTCGTGGGCGGGAGGTGGGGCAGCTGGTCGACAGCCCCCTCCCTGGGCGGATTCAGCCTGGGCCCCAGCTGCGGCCTCCCACGCATCCATTGCCTCCCTCCCCCTCTCTCCAGCTCCTTCTTTACTCTGCCAAACCAACCCCAACCATGGAAAAAAGGAGTGTTTGGGGCCAGCCATCAGCGGGTGGAAACTCTTTGTTTCCTTCTCTTCCTCTTCTGGGATACATCCTGCTCTGGGCCGAGTAATACCAATAGCAGGGTGCCTACTGTGTGCCAGGCCTGGAGCTAAAGTCTTTAGCAGATCATTTCATCAAACCCTCAGAACTGCGCCCTTCACAGATCCCCAGTTTCCATAGGAGGAAATCGACGCTCCTGGGGGTGAAGTGACCTGCCTGAGGGCCCATGCTGGGGGCTGGCAGAGCCCAAGCTTGCACATGAGTGATGGGGGTTGGAACCAGAATGCAGAGGAGTGGTAGAGCCAGGACTTGATCGGGTCTGTGCTTCTGGGCAATCACCACCGGCCTACACACCTCAGTTTCCCCATCTGTTAAAGAGTTGCAGTAAGAAATGGAGATGGTTGTAGAGCCCATGACATGGAGAGGCTCGGCAAACTTCAGCTACGTGGATGAAAGAATTCAGATTCAGCCTCCCGCTGAGATCCCAGCTCTGCCACATCGCAGCTGGGTGACCCTAGGCAAGTGACTTAGCCTTACTGAGCCCCTTTGTAAAATAGGGTGCTTCGAGGAAAAGAAAGGGGTGCGGAGAAAGGGCCCCACTGAGCGCCTGGCACAGGAGGAAGGACCTTTGATCCCAGCCCTTCCCTGCCTTTCCCCTTCCCCTTGTAGGGGTGTGGGAAGGGAAGGCGTGGGGCAGGAGGGGATTAGCCCTGGGTCCCCCTCCTGGGGCGGCGCTTTTAACCATAGTCTCCCCCAGGGATCAGCCCTGCCCCCTCCCAGGCCCCCGGCCAGGCCTGTGTTTGCCGTGGGGATCTGGGCTGGCCCGGGCCCCTGCCTTTCATTCCCGGGCAGCTTTTGCTTGCTTTGCGCGCCGTGGGGCCAGGCGGCGGTTATGCCCGCTCACCAGGAGCAGATGGGCCGCAGTGGGAAAGCGGGCGGCTGGCCCTAAGAGGATTGGCGGCCTTTCTTCCCACCCTTTGTGACGCTCCCCGAGGGCCGCCAACGCACAGACCACAAAGGCCGCTTGTTTGGCCGCCTCTGGGGGCGCAGGGGTCACAGCTGACAGCGGCGCCCTTGGAGACGGTGGCACCCCAGTGAGCGGCAGAGCCCGGAGCACCTGGATCACCGGGCTGGGGAAAGACGGGGAATCCTTGTCTCCCTCCCACCTCCCAGAATTTCCCAGGGAGCACTCTTGCATGTAGGGGAGAGGTGCTGGGAGTCGGGGGGACTGCTGGGACCATCCTTTAGAGGGGGCAGGCCCGGAGAGGCTCTGTCTACACGCCCCCATCACCTCACTGAGAGCTCGAGGCCCAGACAGGTCTGTGACTCAGCCAAGTCACACAGCAAGTTAGTCACCAACCAGGACTCACTCCTAGGGTCCCCAGAGCCCAGCAAAGCTCCCTGCCATCTTTGAAATGTGGTCTTCCTTTCCTGCCAGTTTACTCCACGTAGCTGTGGGGACCAGGAGATCTGAGAAAGGGAAGGTTGGGGGCAGCAGAAACTGGAGGGACTTAGCAAGAATAGTCCCAGAAGGGGCATTTGACAATAGTTTGAGGCCAAGCTCCTAGTGAGAGGTGGAAGCTGGGGAGAGGAAAAGGACAAGAATTATGTCACCCATGAGCTTATTTTAAAAAACCGTTGGCTGGGCGTGGTGGCTCATGCCTGTAATTCCACTTTGGGAGGCCGAGGCGGGTGGATCGCCTGAGCTCAGGAGTTCATGACCAGTCTGGCCAACATGGTGAAACCCCGTCTCTACTAAAAATGCAGACAAATCAGCCGGATGTGGCGGCCTGCACCTGTAATCCCAGCTACTCGGGAGGCTGAGGCAGGGGAATTGCTTGAACCCAGGAGGCAGAGGTTGCAGTGAGCCAAGATGGCACCACTGCACTCCAACCTGGGTGACAGAGCGAGACTCCATGTCAAAAAAAAAATTGTTACATGCATGCTCTGCGGTGGGTACTGAGAAAATCAGGAGAAATAATATCAGGCTCAGTGCTTGGGGCCCTCTGTGTACTAGGAAGACAGATTTTTAGGCAACAGGTTCTAGCCCAGTTTCTCAGCTTTGAGAAAGTGACATTTAGGGCAGATAACTCCTGGTTGGGGGCTGTCCTGTACATTGCAGAAAGTGTTACAGCATCCTTGGCCTCCACCACCAGATCTCAGCAGCACCCCTGTGACCCCAAAAAGGTCTCCAGACATTGTCAAATGTCCCCTGGGAGGATGCCAAACCCTGTTGAGAAACATTGGTCTAGACCATAATCCTGGTCATTTGTTCATTCATTCCGCACATGTCAAGTTCATGCCTATTGCATTTGCCTCTTTGAGGAGAGAGTGAAATAGTTAGTGCAGGGATGACAAGGGGGTGCGGGTTACCAGGAGGTTCCTGAACAGGTGATATTTGAGCTAGACCTAGAAGGAGATGCCGGGACAGAGAAGATGGGAAAGAGGACATTGTAGGCCGAATTGGCAAAATGGAATTCTGGATTCATTCCCTAGAGATACTCTGAGGGCCTGTTGTGTGCAGGGCATCTCTGGTGATACCAACAAACTGAGACAGCCCCTTTCCAGCATGCAGAGGCTTTGGGCATGCCGAGAAAGGTCTGCACCTGGTCCAGAGGCCGTGGAGGGATCATGAAGTGCTTCCCAGGGAAGGGGAGACAGGGGCTACATCTTGAGGCTGAGCAGGCAGGAGATGGGCAGGCAGGAGATGGGCAGGCAGGAGAAGGAAGGAAGAGGTGCAGACAGAGGAGGCAGCCTCTGCCCAGGCTGCAGAGCCTGGGAGCCCAAGGCTTTGGGGGAAATACAAGGAGGCAGCTGGAACCAGGGCATGGCATTCTGACTGTGGAGATGGGGACATGAGGCTGGAGTGGGAGACGGGGAGAGGGACCTACCTGAAGAGGCTGGACTTGATACTGAGTCACTGGGGAGCTATGGAGGGCATTTGAGTAGAGGCGTATTTTTGTTTTAGAAAAATCACTGTGGCAACAGTGAGAAGATGGTTGGAGGGGAGCAGGCAAGAGGCAGGGGGACAGTTGCAGTGGTTCAGGAATGAGATCAGGGTGGCCGTGCACACGGCGTGCAGGGGAGGATCCCACAGATACCCGGGGGGTAAAGGCATTAGGATATGGGCTTGAATGTGGGGTTGAGGGAGCTGGAGGAGGCATCTGGGCAGATGATGGGTGTCTAGCAGGGCAGCCCTGAAGTGAATCACCAGATTAGAAACACAGATAAAAGACCGAGCAGAGAAAGATGTGTCTGTGGGTCTCCAAATGAATTGCTTTTGAAACTTTGCCCTTATGCTCATCTTTAAATATTGATAACCAACATTTCTAAAGAGCTGAATGCTCTGTGCCAGGCACTGTTCTAAATGCTTCATGTACATTGGCTCATTGAGTCTTTAAAACGATGCATCGAGGGAGGTGCTTTCCATCATCTCCGTTTTGCAGATAAAGAAACTGAAGCACAAAGAAGTAACTTGTCCAAGGTTAACTAGCTAGCAAGTGGCTGAGCCAGGATTTGAACTCAGGCAGTTTGGCTCTAGAGTTTGTGCTGTCTGCTATGCTATACTACCAAAACATAGAGTTTGTTTAAAGCTTCCTTAACTTCAGCTATTTATAAAGTCCTGTAATCTTAATATAAAAGTAAAAAAGCAATGGCATTTTATAGGTTGTGGTGGTGGAATGTAAAATTGGAATATCATCTTCTGGAATCTCAGGGAGTAGTTGGAAAGTGACTACCGCCACCTGGTGGCAGTGTGCCCCAAGTAGAGCCACGACAAAGGCTAAACCCGGTTTCTTTCAGTATTACATTTATGAAACTCCAGGCCAGGGTGATGAGAACTTACTAGTAATATATGCACTACTATTATGAAAAATGTGTCGTCAATGAGGGGGCGGGAAGAAAGAGAGGAGGCTCCCAATGCCCAGGCTGCGGGGTATATACTCTGAGGGACTGTGACTGTGGGTACTCAGGATGAGGTTGCAATGTCCTGTCCAGACCCTCTCGCTAGTTCCCTAGACGACCAGCATTAGGCATTTCTGAAACAGCTGGTGGGAGCTAGGGGTGGGGTGGGGTGTTACTCTGCAAACATGGGCTGTACCCATGACCCCGACCTTCTAATCCCAGGGCTTAACTGACTTCATTAACTCCAGGGGGCTTGAGAGAGACCCCTCCCCAAAATCATTCTCTGATAAACCATACTCAGAAAAGTCCCATTCCTGGGGGCCATGCAGGAAAACCTCCTGCCTGAAGGCAGGGGACTGGAGGTGATGCTCCTTGGCTGCAAACCCTCTGCTGCGTGAAAGGGCTGGGTCTGCCCCACCCCCTGCCTGCCAAGGGGCAGCGAGGGAGAAAACTGGGTGAAAGCAGAGCATGCCGGGTAGCCCGGCCAGGAGCTGAGCGGTCCAGCCTCCCACCCCCCACTGTGGTTGCCATGGCAACTGAGGAGGGGAGGGAGGAGGAGAGGAGAGACCACTCGTCCCTCAGACAATGGGAACCTATTCCAGGTCACCCTTGGCCTTATCCTGAGGGACTCGGGGTGGTCAGCAGTTCTGGGCTCTTTGTACCCTGCAGCATGGAGATTTGGGGGCATAGTCCTCTGCTCAGGCCAGGCCGGGGGGCCCCAGAATGGGGGACAGAATCCTCACCCTTGGAACATCCCAACCTTACCAGAGCCTACCCCTTCCTGGGCTCCCAGATCCCCCAAGATGAAGTTGGGTTCATTTTCCGAGGGCCCCTCCCCCATGGAAGAGTGTGACCTTCTGTTGTGAAGTGAGCAGTGGGCACAGGGAGGAGGCAGCAGCCACTTTGGGGACAGGCCAAATGTTTTATGAGTAATTTAATATCTGGAGCGCGAACCACTGAGCGGAGAACTCATCAGCTGCCCGGAGTGAGAGCTGGTCTGGTCCTCATAACGCAGGGGCAGGGGTGGTGGGCTGACAGGGACGGACCTGGGGCCACAGGGAAGTTAACCCTTTCAGGGTCCTGGGATGGAGCTAGGAAGGGGCGAGGCCGTGGACCTGCCGTGCGCCAGATCCTGAGCCATGCGGTTTGGATGGCTTGAGCACTTTGAACCTGGGAAGGAAGGGTTGGCTCGTTGGAAAGGCACTGGCTTTGAAACGGGGGGACCTGAGTTTGGTTCTTGCTAGCTATGTGACCCTGGACTAGTGTGAGCCTGTGTGAGCCTCAGTTCCTTATGCATGAAATGGGGATGATGAAAATGATATCTATGCCCTTCCTAGCACGGTAAGAATTGAGCAATAATGAATACAAAGCACTTAATACAGTGCCCAGGACACAGCAGTCCCTCGATCAGAGGACCTGCCCTCACGACTCTGATGCTGTGTGAAGCTTGGCAGAACCCCTCGAAGCCCCCCCAGAGCCCCTCAAAGCCCCCAGACATCCTTCATAGGGATCTCCCCACCACCCAGCTGTGTTCTGGATGCCTTTTCTTGTCCCAGGACCACCTGACGGACTTTCGTACCATTCTACACAAGCCATAGCTGTGTCCTGTCTCCTGACATTTGCTTTAGCCTCTACTCAGAGTTTCTGCAGAGGGGGTCCTGTCCAGCCTGGTGGCATGGAAGGGGCCTGGGCCCTGGGTCAGAATCCCAGCTCAGCCATATTCCGGCTCTGTGACCAAGGCCAGGTGCTTAACTTCTCTGGGCCTTCATTTCTTCCTCTATGAAATGTGAGTAACAAAGTGCCATCCTCGTAAGAATGCCGTCTCAGTTAATGAAGATCATTTCTGTAAGGAAGCCAGCACAGCACCTGTTACATAGTAGGTGCTCATTAAATGGTGCTCTTCATCATTGATACTTTAAGAGAGTGGCTTCAGTGCCAGACTGTCTTAGTCCATGCCCCAGCTCTGTCGTGGGCTAGCTGTGAGGACTCGGCCAAATTACTTCCCTATACCTCACTTTCCATATCTGTGAAATGGGCATAACAATCGCACCTGCCCCATGGGGATTAAATGAGTGAAGATGTGTAAAGTGTTTGGAACAAAACCTGGAACAAAGGAGGAGCAAAGTTGGTGCCAGGCTATTCTCTTCTTCTGAGGTTCAGAAGCAATTTGTGAAAAGGCATCTCCAGTCCTCTCCCCTGCCCTCATCCTGCCATTGGGCCTGGGAGACAGGTCTCCCAGGCTACCTTTCTGGAGCTCGGGTTGCAGCATGGTGAGCTCTGTCCCTGCCCTGGGTTTATATTTCTGCCTCCCTGAGGGACTCCTCCAACAGCATCATAGGAATGGCAGGAGCACTGGTCTCAGAGTCACCTACGCGCTGTGTGTCCTCAGGTACATAACCCCACTCTCTAGAATGGCTTCTCCTGCCATGGGATTCTGCCCCTTCGTTAATCATGAAATCTCCCTTTTCCGTGCAGCCTAGTCCCGACCATTGTTTCACTTCCTGGAAGAAATTCCATGTGCCTGAGCTGAGGTGAGCCAGAGATCATCTGGTCCAGTCCCGTCATTTTACAGACTGGGAAACTGAGGCCAGGTGTTGGCCTCATCACAGTGCTCCAAAAGGAAGAGTCCGGCCAGGCCGGGGATTTTACAGATGAGGAAACCCAGTTCCAGAGACTGGAGTCACTGATCTGAGGTCACACCGTGAGTCAGTGACTCTGGGAGCAGTGCTCCTGCACCTTACTTTGCCCCCAATTCCCTACTTTCAGTGTTGTTTCACTGAGAATGTCAAGGTCTCTCCCCACTTGGATCCAAGGAAAGGGCCATTCATTGAGCACCTGTGTCTACAAAGTGGGCGGCTCCATTCCCCAGTGCGCCCCTTTTTGTGTTTTCCTGGTTGCAGTGAGTGCCTGCTCTGGGAGAGGGACTACCCTGGGCAGCTTACAAAGGTGATCTTTATTTCTTAAGAACCCATGGGCACATATATTATTGTCCCCATTTCATAGATGGGGAAACCGAGGCTCTGAAGGGGAGAAGTGACTGCAGGTCACACGATAATCAGGCCTGGCCTGGCTGGGGGTTCAATGGGAGACTGTTCTCCCACTCCCCACGCCTGGCGGGACCCGCGCAGGCTTCCACCACGGTGGACTCGCTCTGTATGAAGCCATCATGGCCTAAGCTGTAAAACAGAAGGAATGAAGACATATTTTTCAGGTCTCCTTCCCCGGAAACCAGCTGGGGCTGGAGCCCGGCGAGGCTGACATTTATGTACTGTCTTTAATCACAGTAGCTGACGTATTCCAAACAAGGTCTGGAGACACCTTGTTAACGAGGGCCCAGCTGTCTCTCCTGTGGATACCTGTGCTGGCATGGGGAGCCCGCCCTGAGATATGCTAACTCAGGCCTGGAGCCTGCGGACAGGCCCGCCCTGTGGCATGGCTCACGTGCTGCCGCCGCAAGCCCTGCAGAGGCAGGGGCTTGTTGGAATGGCTGAAATCCAGGCTGGAGGGAGAAGGGAAAATTTGTCCTAAGGTGGGCACAGGATTTTTGCCTCTTGTGGCTCACCTGAACCTCACAACAACCAATAGTCACATTTCACAGGTGAGGATGCTAACATTTGTTGAGGGCCTACTATGTGTCTGGGGGGGGTGTGTGGTTCTTTGTTTTGTTTTGTTTTGTTTTAAGACAGGGTCTTGGTCTGTTGCCCAGGCTGGAGTACAATGGTGTGATCATGGCCCACTGCAGCCTCTACCTCCTGGGCTCAACAGAGTTTCTCACCTCAGCCTCCCGAGTAGCTGGGACTACAGGTGTGTGCCATCACACCCAGCTAATTTTTTTATGTTTTGTAAATATAGGGTCCCATTATGTTGCCCAGGCTGGTCTCGAACTCCTGGGCTCAAGCAATGCACTTGCCTCAGCCTCCCAAAGTGCTGGAATTACAGGCGTGAGCCACCGCGCCCAGCTTTCTGTTTCTTTATAACAGCCAGATTTTATTTTGTGTCTACTATGTGCCAGGTGGGTGCTTTACATACACTAGCTCATGGAATGCTCATAACAATAGTAGCCAATAGAGTTCCATTTTGCAGCCAAGGATATAAAAGCTCAGAGTCGAGGCGACTTGCTTGTCAAGGTCATCCAGCTAGAAGGTGGCAAAGCAGGAATGAACTTGGTGGGGCTCAAGCAAGAAGCCAATGAGGGAACCTACACAATGCACCTGGCATGGCGCCTGTCACATCGGAGTTGCCTGGTGCATCCTGCTTGGTTTCCTTTGCCTTCTTTTTGCTGGTTGACTTGTTTACGTCCTCTCTTGCTCCACAGATGCTGTAAGGCAGATTATAGGGAGAAGTATGTGATGAAGCAGGGTGCCGTGGCTCACACCTGTAATCTGAGCACTTTGGGAAGCTGAGGAGGGCAGATTGCTTGAGCCCAGGAGTTTGAGACCAGCCTGGGCAACATGGCAAAATCTCATCTCTACAAAAAATAAAAAATTAGCCCAGCATGGTAGTGTGCACCTGTGGTCCCAGTTACTTGGGAGGCTGAGGTGGGAAGATCACTTGAGCCTGGGAGGTAGAGGCTGCAGTGAGCCATGATCGTGCCACTGCACTCCAGCCTGGGCAAAAGAGCAAGACTCTGTCTCAAAAAAAAAAAAAAAAAAAAAGCGATGAGAAGACATAAATGAGAAGAATCTGCAAAAGCAATGGGAAAATGTGGTGGGGAAGGCAGGAAGACATAGACAGAAATGAGAGCGGAGGCTACAAAGAAAGTATGGGCCAGACATGGTGGCTTATGCCTGTAATCCCAGCACTTTGGGAGAACGAGGTGGGCAGATCATTTGAGCTCAGGAGTTCGAGACCAGCCTGGTCAACCTGGTGAAATCCCGTCTCTACTAAAAATACAAAAATTAGCCAGGTGTGATGGTGCACACCTGTAATCCCAGTGACTTGGAAGGCTGAGGCAGACGAATTGCTTGAGCCTGGGAGGCAGAAGTTGTGGTGAGCCAAGATCACACCACTGCACTTCAGCCTGGGAGCCAGAGTGAGACTCTGTCACAAGAAAAAAAAAGAAAAAGAAAGAAGAAAGAAAGAAGAAAGAAAGAAAGAAAGAGAAAGAAAGAAAGAAAGAGAGAGAAAAGAAAAGAAAGGAGGGAGGGAGGGAGGAAGGAAGGAAGGAAGGAAGGAAGGAAGGAAGGAAGGAAGGGCAGGCAGGTCCCTAAAGCCCTGCACACTCTCTGAGCCCTAGTGGGTCTCTCTGGAGGTTCTCGGGCCTCAGTTGTCCATTGGGTCCTTGCCTCTGAACAGTGGTAATGATGCCCACGTCAGGGGCTGCTGTGAGGATGACATGGGCTAATGTCTGTACAACGGGCACGTTCATGAGGCTCAGTTTGGCTTCTCCCTGCCTGCTTTCCTTTCCGTCCAGATGCCAAGCCTTCCCCTGGAAATTGTCCCAAGGGCTTAGGAAACATTATTATTATAGGCCCTATCTTTCCAGGCAGGACATGATTTTGACAGTCCTTCCATCTTGCCTTTCTTCATTCCGTTTGGCAGCTATTCACTGAGCATATATTATGTATATCTGTCTCCAGGCCCTATACTCTCTGGAGTCGATCAGTCAATTAATTAATTAACTAATATAGCCATGCTTTCATGCATTCATTTGATAAACATGAATCTTCCAGGCTCTCCGGGCTGTGAGATGTCAGTTTCAGCTTCCTTTGTTCCCTCCCGGGGCCTGGCTGTGTTCTGCGTAGCTGAGGATTCTGGATAAGTGAGGTGTCATCGAGGGACTGGGCTACTGCTTTCTCACTGGTTGGTGACCTTGTCATCATTCATTGCCCTTTTCTTGAGGGCGTCACCAAGCTCCCCTAGTTCCTAATCAATAGGCTCGGGGTGGGCTCGAGACTATCACAAGCTCCCCTGGTGAGTCTGATGCAAGCCCCTCTTTCTGTGGGATAGTCTGAGGCTCAGAGAGGGTTAGCAACCTGTCTGAAGTTGCACAGTAAGTCAGGTTCCGAGACAGCCTAAAACTGGGAGCTCTTTACTTCCCATCCAGGGTGACTCCTGCTCTGCCAGGTCCCCTCGCTGCGGATGTCCCTCCCTGGGTGGGCTGCTGGGTTTCTCAAACAAACACCCCCTTTTCTCCTGCATTTAGTCAACAGGGTTGTCTATGAGAATGCCTCCTGGCTATGCACAAAAATAAATGCAGCTTGCTGCTTGCTCTGAAAGGATGGCATGTTTGTGTGTGTGTGTTGGGTAGGGGGGCGGTTTAAGGCAGGGCACCTGGTGCTCCATTGTCAGCAGGAGACCAGAAAGGCAAGGGCATGGAGGAGAAACAGGAGGGAGACCACAATGCTCAGTGTTGGGGAAATGATGATCCACTCTTTATCCTTTCTTCTGCCTGATCTTGAACTCCCACATCCTCACCATCAGAACATCATCACAATGAGCACAATAGCAACAATACCAGTAACGTGTTAATTACAGAGCACTTGCTGTCTACCAGCCCCTAGGCTAACCAGTGCCTGTGGATGACAGAATTCAACTTCATAACAAATCAAAATGCTGAACCACCGGTTCTAACTCTGGCTACCTAAAACGTGGTCCCAGCTCAGCAGCATCAATGCCTCCCAGCAACTTATTAGAAAAGCAAATTCTCAGGCCTCTATCCCAGACCTACTGAATTTGAATCTGCATTTTGACAAGACCCCAGGTGATTTCTGTGTACATGAAAATTTGGGGAACCTTTGCACCACCATAGCACCCTGATTCTAATAACAACCCATCACCATAACGACAGCTACTACTTATGGGGAGCTTTCTGTGTGCCAGGGGCTTTGCACACAGAATCCCATTTAACACTCATCAGCTTTCTGGAGTAGGTCTGATTATTGCCCCAATGTGACAGATGAAGAAACTGTGACCCAGAGAGGTTAAGTAATTAGCCTGAGAACACACAGCTTGTAAGTGGTAGAGGTGAGATTTGAACCCAGCCTCTCTGAGCCCCCTAGGCTTTTCTTCTTCGCTGCATTTCTCATCTTTTGAAGGTGCTGACAGACAAAAAGTCTTCTTCCCATTTTTCTCTCCCCACATAGCCACTGGATTCCTGGGGGAAGAGGTTGTGTCTACTGCTATTCAAGCTTTCATGTTCATTAGCCCAGCTCCTGGCTGGAGGTGGAGGGCCACCTTGAAATCGATGCAGGGTATTCGAGAGAAGTGCAGATTCCCAGGCCCCTCCAGATCTTGTCTAATCTGATGGAATCAGAACCATCAGCACCTCTGGGATGGTGGCTGCATGCTAGCAAGTTTCCAGGGGATCTCATTACCCAGTAAAATTGGAGACCCAGTGCCTCACATTGCACAGAGATTGCAATGCTCATTTTACTGTTAAAGGCAGTGAGACCCAGAGAGTTTTTCTGCCAGTGTCCCAAGATTGGGACAAACTTACAGGAAGGAGCACTGGCTTAGGAGTCAGGCAGTGCTGGGCTCAACTTCCTGCTCCTCTTTTCCAAGGTTAGAGCCATATTTGGGTCTACAGCAGGTTGGCAAACTATAACCCACAGGCTAAATCCGGCCCACAGCCTGTTGTATGCAGCCTGCTAGCTAAGAATGGTTTTTACATTTTTAAACGGTTGAAAAAAAACAAAAAGAAAATATTTTGTGACATGAGAATATTACGTAAAATTCAAATTTTAGTGTTCATGAAGATGTATTGGAACATAGCCATGCTCACTTATTTATATATTGCTCATGGCTGTTTTCATGTTACAAAAAGAGGGCTGAATACTTGCAACAGATGCTGTATGGTCTGCAAGGCCTAAAATATTTCCTGGTTGCTCACAGAAAAAGGAGGCAACCCCTGGTCTAGAGCAGTGATTCCCAAGCTTGGCTGCATCAGAATCACCTGGGCAAGTGACTGCTGGGCTCCTCCCTCCGATTTTCTGATTCAGCCAGACTGAGATGGGGCCAGAGAATTTGCATTTCTGACAAGTTTCCAGGCAATGCTGATGCTGGGACCCCACGTTGAGGACGCTGGTTTAGAAGGAACCTGGGTCTTCAAAGCTGACCTCAGCACTACCCTGGAAGTTCATAGCCCACCCAGAGAGTGGGAAGGCCTGGGGGAGAAGAGAGCAGGCAGGGAGGAGTTTCCACGGTCCCGTGTAACCACTGGTCCCTTTTCCAGGCAGTCCTTGTCTTGGTGTCTGCTCCCCCCTGGTGGCAGCAAGCCTGGAACAGGCCTGGCATGTTCAGCCTTGACAGCCCATCCCTCCATTTGGAAACACATTTCAAAGCCTTCAAAGGTGCATATCGTTTCACCTGGGGAGTCCACTTCTAGGGGTCTAATCCAAGAAAAGGATCAAGGATCTAGGCCAGGACATCACAGGTGCATTGCTTATTTGTATGGGGATAAAACAGGAGACCAGGGCAGTCACTTGATGGGAGCCACACAGCTAGTGAGAAGCCCAGGCAGGGTTCGGACTCAGGTCTAAGTCAAGAGCTAGTGCCCGCAACTGCCACCTGCACCACCCTTCGGGGATCCTTCTGTCTGCAGTGACAGAGCAGCAGCTCCAGAACTGACTTGCCGGGCGTTGAACGTGGTTCTGTTACTTAACTAATTGCAGAATTCCGGGCAAGTCATTGAACTGCTCTGCCTCCGTGTTCCCATCTGTAAAAGGGGAACATGACTGTAAAGGTTACACAGATTAACATGAAGTACATAGAAGCGTGCATGGCGTGAGCTGTTGTTACCATTGTGTATTAAGCCCCCACCTTCCTGCTTCTTTGCCGTTTCCTCTCCTTTCCTCTCTTAACTGACTCAAAGCATTGTGGGTCACTGGGAGGGGCGTGTTGGTCAGGATCAACAGGGGGTAAAGCCAGGACTCAGCACTGTAGTCAGAAGGTGACATGTTTAACAGGGCCTGCCAATGGTGTTCTGAGAACTGCCTCCACCCATTGGGCTCCCTGTACCTCAGTTTCCATATCTGTGAAATGGGCATAGCAATAGTACCTGCCCACCACGGATTAAATGAGGTAAGACTTATAAAGAACAAAGCCTGAAACAAAGAAGGGGCTGCCTGTAGTCTGGCCACAGTGCACAGGCCTTCAACACATGGATTAAATAGACCTGGATCGAAATCCCAGATCCTCTGCGTGACATGGGCAAATAACATCCCTCCCTGAGTCTCAATATTATTATCTACAGAATGGGAGCAATATAATGAGGGCAGTGGTTCTCAACAGGTCGTCTCCAAAACAGAAGCAACAGGCCGGGCGAGGTGGTTCATGCCTGTAATTCCAGCACTTTGGGAGATCGAGGCAGGAGGAATACTTGAGCCCAGGAGTTTGAGACCAGCCTGGGCAATATGGCAAGACCCCATCTCTATTTAAAAAAAAAAAAAGCAAATCCAGAAGCAACAGCACCCTATGGGAACTGTTAGAAAATGCAAATTCTAGTAAGCCCTTCTTGTGCCTGTGATGCTTGCTGAAGTTTGAGAGGCGCTGGATTAGAATGATCTACTCAGCTGACTGGGTGAGGAGTATCCTGATTCCAAGCAGGGGCAATTGCATCCTCTCTCCTGGGAAATGGGGATTGGAGATGTTAGGCTCTGTGTCACTTCTATGAAAGACAGGGGCTGACTTGGTGGTCCAGACGTCATTTGGGGACATCCACTTGCCTTCACAGTTGAGAGGGCAGTTCTGCAGAGAGAGATGCAGAGAAGAGAGGTCTCAGAGTAATATCACAGTCCGGGTCTGGGGGCACCCAGGCCTCGACCCTGTGTCCGAGACTGAGCAGCTCCCCTGCTCCTGGGTTCTTCTGATTACTCCCTTTTTTCTCCTAAGTTGGTTTGAAGGGGCTTCTGTCACTTGCGAGTAAAAGGGCTCTGGCATGTTGAGGGATGTGGGTCAGGATCAAGGGGGTGCATGAGGGTCAAGGGTCATAAGCCTGAGGAGAACCACTTCCCTTCCTTTCCCTGCCCAACTGCTAGCCCAGGAAGATTTGAGTCCCACTCCCTCTAAGAAGGGGACCAAGGGGAAAAGGAAGGTGTCTGGGCAGTGATAAAACAGGTGAGCTACCAGGACTCATCTCAGATCACCTCTGGGTTCCCACACTGTTCTTGGTCCAGGTTCTTGTAATGAAACTTCACCCATCTCCCCAGAGAGCTGTAGGGGCAACCCTATCCCGACTGGTTTGAAAAGAGCCATGATAAAGGTGAAGGCTGAACGCAGTGGCTCACACCCATAATCCCAGCACCTTGGGAGGCTGAGGCAAGTGGACTGCTTGAGCCCAGGAGTTCAAGACCAGCCTGGGCAAGATGGCGAAACCCCACCTCTACAAAAAAATGCAAAAATTAGCTGAGTGTGGTGGTGCACACCTGTAGTCCTAGCTACTTGAGAGGCTGAAGTGGGAGGATTGCTTGGGCCGTGGAGATCGAGGCTGCAGTGAGCCATGATCACGTCACTGCACTCCAGCCTGGGCAATAGAGCAAGACCCTGCCTCAAAAATAAATATAAATAAATAAATGTGAAGAGTTGAGATGCATGCACATCTGTGTAGAGCAAAGGATGCTGGACTGTGATGGCCATGGCTAGACACACAGTCAGATCCTGGATTTCTGGTGGGTCTGGAAGCTCCTGGGAGGGCCAAACAAGGGTACTGTTATGAGTGTCCTGACTGGGGGTTCTGGTGGAGGACAGGAGGCAGGGCCAGGGTTTATGGGTCAGGGGTCAGGGGAGGGTTGGTCCTGCAGAAGAGCCAGGCATCCTGACGGCAGCTCCCGAAACAAGCAGGCAGGAGTGTGGAGCTCTGACTTCTCAGACAAGCCCAGCTCCGCCTGGGTCTGTGCAGCAAGATAGGGTGCTCGGTGCATGCTCGCCACTAGCAGCCAGCTCTGCCTCTGGGTGCAGTGCAGCCTAGCATGGATGGACCCAACTGCAGAGGCTCGAGAATGGGAACTCCTGAGGTCAGATGGGTTCAGGTGAGAGGTCATGGGGCTGCAGAGGGGTGTTGCTGCAGAAGGGGTTTCAACATATGTGGGTGGCAAGGAGGTGATGAACTTTGAGGCAAACAGGAGCAGGCTCCAAACCTGGCTGTGTAGCTGTCAGCTGTGTGACCCTGGGCAAATTGCTTGCCCTCTCTGAGTTTTATATTTTTGTCGTGTAGCCACATGAGGATGATACTATGTTCCTCCTAGAGGTTGTGGTTGGGGATTCAATGAGCTGATGTGCACAAAGTACTAGACACACAGCAATTCAACTGTGGTGTGACCATTACTATCATAACCACTAGTATTAGAGTCAAAGGCCAGGCAGTTTGCATTGAAAGGGCTGAGCAGCAGAAATAAGGGCCAGCACCTGGAGAAAAGATTCTAGGTCTCGGTTGGACAGCCTGGGGTTAGGGCAGGTCATCAAGGCCAGGCCCCAGGCCCAGGAGATAGGGCAGAAGCTGCACCCAGTGAATGGAGTCCTGAGAGACAGGCCAGCCAAACAGGAGGCTGGACTGGTTGACACAGATGGGAATATCTTAAATCCCTCCCATCTCAGGTCAGGATTGGTTGAAGGTCTTGATGGTGGGGCTAGTAGGAGAGGCTGAGGAGAGCAGGTGCAGAGCTGGGCGGGACTCTGGAGTCCTAGTCCTGTGGTCTCAGCCAATCAGGCAATGAATCTTTACTGAGTGGCTGCTGTCCATCATGGGTTCTGTGCTGGCTCAGAGATGAGCAGGGTGCAGAGCTACAGCCTAGCTGGGGAGACAGGGTGAGGAGCCAAATGCTGGGCTGTGCATGCTCCGGGGTTAGAGGAGGCCAGAGGAGTGAGCGTGCGAGAGCTAGGGTGTTCCTGCTTCAGGGAGGAGGTGTGGCTTGAATGAGGATGGGTAGATGGGCAGAGTGGAAGACTTCTAGGTAGGGGAACAGCGTGAGGAAGGGCACTGAAGTGGGCTTGTTTAGAAGACAGAAAGGCCCAATAGAGTGAGGCTGGAAGGCCAGGTTCATGGGCTGGGACTGTATCTGGTGGGCAGTGGGGAGCCACTGAAGGTTTTTGAGCAAGGGAGTGACATTTGCTCTAACTGGATGGCTGAGCTTGTGCTAGGCTGGGAAGATACTGGGAGGAAGGGCATGTGGGGAGAATAAAAGAGGGAAAGGTTCCTGCTCCAAGGTCAGTTAAAGCCTTGGAGGAGGACCCCTTGATAGGGGTAATGGGAAGGGACAAGCACAGAACCCCTTTAGGGGCTGGCCTAGACATGTTGCCTTTAAAAAAGGTCTCAGGCCATCAATGGGCAGGCCTGCCCTTGAATCCCAGACCTGCTGTGAGATTGTGGACAATCCCTTCATCCCTTCTGATCCTCAGTTTGCTCTTCTGTAAGCTGAGCACGATGCGCCCTCTCTCCCAGGAGGAGTGTGAGGATTAATGAGAGAATCAGGAAAAGGTGTAGGCTACTGCTGGGAGCATAGTTGGTGTTGGACCCCTGCCTCCCACTGTGGCTGGCACAGAGCAGCACACGGACAGAGACTTCTTTCATTCACGGTTCATTCATTCATGTAACCAACACTTCTGAGCATGGCACTTCTGGTGTGCCAGGTGCTGGGACACAGAGTTGAATTAGACCACTGTCCCTTGGCCTTGAAGAGTTTATTTACTCATTCACTCAGCAGCATTCACCAAGCCCTACTCTGTGCATTGGCTGGGCAAGGGGTGGTGTTGGGGGTAGAGTGAGCGTTGCTGGCAGGGGGAGCTGGGGTGGGTGTGAAGCAGCCCACAGGTCAGGCCTCCACATCTGGAAAGAGCAGGAACCCGGAAAAGATGCTGTTGGCACCCTCCATGCCCAGTAGTGAGTTCCTGTCGGTGGCCTGCAGGAAGACGTTCTCCCCCTGCTCCAGCTTGAGGACCATGCCACCGGTGGTGACCTGGAAGGTGTTGTAGGCGTAGTCACAGAAGGTGACCACCTTCTGTGCACGCTCCCGGCCACGCATGAGGTTCACGCACAGGTTCCCTCGAGAGCTGGCGTGGTAGGTGAAGTAGTAGAGGCCGGGCACCTTGCAGGTGAACTTGCCGCTGCGGGGCTCATAATTGTTGTTCATGTTGGTGATCACGTGGTCGAAGCGGATGGTCTGCTCCCGGCGCAGGGGAATGTTGATGGTTCTTGTGGCAGAGAAGGCGATTTTCTGGGTGGCCTTGTAGTCTCCCGATTCACCTTTGGGGCCTGGGGCTCCAGGGGCCCCTGGGCCACCTTTAGGGCCCATGGGACCCTTGGGGCCGACTTTTCCTGGATTCCCAGGAATCCCTGGGTCTCCCTTCTCTCCGAACTCACCATGGTCTCCAGCCAGCCCTGGAAGCCCTGGAAAAGCAGAGGCCGAAGAAATGAGATCATTGAGACCAAAAGAAGGAGGCCTGTGCTGGGACCTCGGGCAGGGCCCTGCCTCTCTCTGAGCCTCAGCCTCCCATCTGTAAAACAAAGGAGGCAGTGTCAGGCAGGGGCTCTGGGTCTCCCTCCAGCCCAGCTTCCTGAGTCTGTGATATGCTTGACCTTCATGGGGGCTGTTGCCCGTGGGGAGGGGAATGGCTCCTTGCTGAGGAAGGTGCTAGGCCGGCCCTCCTCCCCAGCTTCTGTGGGGGTCCTTGTTCAGGCTAGAGCAGGGATAATGAGTGCTGTCCCCCTCTATCCCTCAGCCCTGGCAGACATCCCTAATCAACCACGGCCTTCACTCTTGCTGCTCCTGGAAATAGACTTCAGACTCCTTCTCACTCCACCCCCCAAGCAGCCACTACCCCTTGGTTTGGCACAACACAAGATAAAACCGATTTTCCAGTAGAGTGGCAGAGAATAGGGCCTGAGAAGATGGGATCTGGGGACAGAGAGCTGTGCTTTGCGTGTCACATCTGCCATTAGTAGTGGTGTCACCTTGACTGAGTCACATTTCCTGAGGCTCAGCCTCCTCATCCGTCAAATGCGGGTGAAGATATTTTGTGGGATTGTGAGGATTAGATGAGATTATGTGAGGAGAGTGACTGGCACAGAGGGTTGCTCTATAACCGTAGGTTAAATGAATGAATAAACCAAATTTTACAGAGGAGTTTTCACAGTGGGGAGTCTCATTTGAACCCCATGACAACCCCACAAAAGTACCATTGCCCCCATCTTACAGGTGAGGAAATAGCAATTCAGAGAGAAGTCACTTGCCCAGGAGGTAAGTTTAAACACAGGACTCTGTGGCCACAGCGGCACTCTCTCTCCACCTGAATTTAATGGTAGGAGATCTGTGGTCTGGTCTTAGCCTCAACATTTACTGGGCTACCTTGAGTAAGTCAGTAGATTTTCTAGATGCTAGTTTTCCTCTCTGTAAGACGGGAATCAGAATTCCCTCCTTGCAAAGTTACTGCAAGGGTTCAGCAAGCTGCTGGATTTTCCAGTGCTTTTGCAGTCTCAAAGGTAGGCAACTGTGACTTGGGAGGCAGGAGATGGGAAACTGGTCAGTATTACCAGTGTGCCGCTAAATCCCATGGTACCTTTCTCTCCTTTTATCCCTGGGGTCCCAGGTGGGCCATCGGGGCCAGGTGTCCCAGGGATACCCGGGATGCCAGGGATGGCTGGGGGCCTGCTGCAGCTGAGCTGGGCCCGGGAGATATCGATTAGGCCCAGGAGCAGGAGCAACATTAGTACCGGGATGCTGCCCCATGGGATCTTCATCATCATACTGTGTCAGACGCCTCCTGTGGAAGAGAAGACAATGTGAGAGGTTACCACCATGGTGATCCTATCATCCATCCATCCATCTCTCTATTCCTCCATCTGCATCCATCCATCCATCTATCCAGCCATCCATCCATCCATCTCTCTATCCTCCATCTGCATCCATCCATCCATCTATCCATCCATCCATTCATCCATCTCTCTATCCCTCCATCTGCATCCATCCATCCATCCATCCATCCATCTCTCTATCCCTCCATCCCTGCATCCATCCATCCATCCATCCATCCATCTCTCTATCCTCCATCCTTGCATCAGTTCATCCATCCGTCCGTCCCTCTGTCCATCCCTGCATCCATCCATCCATCCCCCGTCCATCCATCTATCCATCCCTCCTTCCATCCATCCATCCTTCTGCCCCTGCATCCCTCCATCCCTCTGTCCATCTATCCATCCATCCATTCATCTATCCATCCCTCTATTCCTCCATCTGTCCCTCCATCCATCCATTCCTCCATCCACAGTTCACTGATTGTCCCCTATCTACCAGACCCTGTGCAAGGTGCTGGGGATTCAGTGAAGAACAGGACAAATACAGTCCCTGCCCTCATGGTCTTGTGCCCCTAGTGGGGACAGATATAAACAGGTAGATATAAACGGGTCAGCATACAAGTAAATAGAAATAGTGATAGACTGTGATTGGTACTCTGAAAGAAAGGGAAGGATGCCGGGAGGCAGAGTAACTGGGCTGGAGGTGGGAGGTGGCAGGTTTTGTGAGGGAAGTCCTCCCACCAGGAAAGTCTCCAAGGGGAAGCCACTCTTGGAAGTGATGATTAGGCTGAGACCTGAAGGTCCAGAAAAGGTGGGGGCAAGAATGTTCCAGGAGGACAGAGAGTACAGAGAAGGCCCAGAGGCAGGACAGAGGCTAGGATGTTGAGGATCAGCAGGAGGCCAGTATGGCAGAGGGGAGCGAGGGTTCAAGTGACAGGAAGCAAGACTGGAGAGGCAACCAGGCTCCTATGAGTTTGGGGTTTTATTCCCCCAAAGCTCTTCTTCAGTAGAGCTTCTGAATTCAGGGTATGATGCTGCTTATGAACGGGCCACCTTGCATGCTTAGAGCATCCCTGCATTTACTGTGATTCCTACACCAAAGGGGACACTGAGGCTCAGGGAGTCCAAGTCGCTTGCTCGGAGTCATACAGGAAGGAATGAAGCCGATGTCCGTGCCAGCATACCAGGCTGTTTCTGCTGGTAGAATATTCTCAGAGCTGTGACTCTGGCAAGAGGGCAGTGATGGCCCCTTTTTAATCCCAAAGAACTAGGAAGAAGCTGGTGGGCTGTCTCAAACTGGTCAGCATGGCCAGTGTTCCATGCCATTAGCTCTCAGGACAGAGTGGCCTTAAAGTTCATCTAGTTTAACCCTTAGCCTATATATTTTTAACTGAGGCAACATTCCTACAACATAAAATTAACCAATTTAAAGCAAGCATTTTAGTGGTATTGAATACATTCACAGTCTTGTGCAACCCTCACTTCCATCTAGTTCCAAGACTTTTCATCACCCCAAAATAAAACTCTATGCCCGTTAAGCAGCTTCTTCTCAGTCCTCCTTCCCCCAGCCCCTGACAACCATGAATCTGCTTTCTGTCCCTATGGATTTACCTATTCCTATTATTTCATATAAATGGAATTATACAACGTGTGACCTTTTGTGTCTGACTTATTTCATTTAGGGTGATGTTTCAAGGTTCACCCATGTTTCTATGTTGTAGCATGTATCAGTACTTCATTCCTTTTTATAGCTGAATAATACTCCATTGTATGGATACATGTGATATTGCAAAGTATATATTTGGTCTTCTACCTCTTTCCTGGCAGACAACTCCTAAAACCCTTAGAATTTCCAAAGTGAGGTATTTTTGTATGCTCATGATTGATTGATGGCTGCCAGCCCCTAGGTAGCTTCAGGATGGGGCTCGTCACCAGGAAGACCAAGGCAGGCTTAGAGGGTCTACTCTCAGCCCCAACCCCCAACCTCTGGGGAGGGGAGTGGGGCTGAAGGTTAAATTGATTACCAATGGTCAATGGCTTAATCAATCGTGCCTACATAATAAAGCCTCCATAAAAATCCCAAAGAACTAGGTTTAGAGAGCTTCCAAATAGCTGAACACGAGGAGGTTCCTCGGGGGGGCAGCGTGCCCAGAGACCTGGGCATGACAGTGGCACGCCTCTTCTCTCATACCTCACCCTGAGCATCTCCTCATCTGTATCCTTTATAGTATTCTTTATAATAAACGGGTAAACGCGTTTCCCTGACTTCTGTGGGCCACTCTAGCAAAGAAACCAAACCCAAGGAAGGGGTTGTGAGAACCCCCACTTGAAGCTAATTGGTCAGAAGTTCTGGGGGCCTGGGCTTGCAACTGGTGTCTGAGGGGGAGCAGTCTTGTGGGACTGAGCTCTCAGCCTGTGGGGTCTGATGCTATTTCTAGACAGTGTCAGAACGGAGTGGAAAGACACCCAGCAGATTTGATTGCTTGCTTGGTGTGTGGGGAGAAACCTCCCACATTCGGTCACAGAAGTCTTCTGTGTTGATCGTTGTGGTGTGAGAGCAGAGGAAAATACCGTTTGTGTCTTTCCACTTATAGACCATATTACAATTTGGTTTTGGGGTTTTTGGTTTTTTTTGAGATGGGGGTCTCACTGTGTTGCCCAGGCTGGTCTTGAACTCTGGAGCTCAAGCGATCCTCCTGCCTCAGCCTCCCGAGTAGCTGGGATTACAGGCACGCACTGTCTCGCTTGGCTATTTGTTTATCCACTCATCATTGGTGGACATTTGGGAATTTTCCACCTTTTGGCTATTGTGAAGAGTGCTGCTATGAACATTTGTGAACAAGGATTTGAGTATCTTTTTGATTCTTTGGGGTTTATACCTAGGAGAGGAATTACCGCTTATGGCAATTCCATATTTAAGTTCCCGAGGACCCTTCAGCCTATTCTTAAGTTTCCTCAATGACACCTCTGCCAAGGTCCCCCGTGCGGTGCCTCATTGCACTCCCCTGCTGCACAAATGTTGTGTTCACTCAGCCCTAAGAACTAATCACAGCACTAGCTGCACATCGCATTATTTCCTTGGAAGAGTCAAGCTGAACTTTCTCAGCAGAGTGTGAGGAAATGACATCTCTGCCAAGGGCTCTTCCATCCATGGTTTGCACCACTTCAGTGATGGGCAGCTCATTACCTCTTGAGGCAGCCCATTCCACCTTTGCCCAGATCCAAATTTTTTTTCATCATTCGAAGCTTGGGTCAAAGCCTTCTTCCTCCAGGAAACCTTTCCTCAGAGGCTGAACTGTATCCTCTCTTAAAATGGGGGAGCAGAGTGGTCTCTGCCCACCTCCCAGAGTGGCCACAGGGACCCAGGTGAGACCATGGATGGGAAAGAGTCACAAAGCCCTGAGCCCCAAGCTCTCGTTGGGACTTGTGGCTGCTACGGCTATTGCTGGTGTTCTCTGATCCTCACAACACCTGGGGAAGTGGGTTGTGATGAATTTCCCGTCTTGCAGATGAGGAAACTGAGGATCAGAACTTAGAAAGCAACCTACCCAAAAATCACCCAGCAAACTATTTAACAGCAGGTTTGTGGCCAAATTCCTACCCTCTCTGCCTCATGCTGGCTGTACCAACCCCAGAGTCTGGCATGCGGAGGGCTCCCTGGGGCCAGACAAAGCCTACTGATATTTGGCTCCTATGCTCTGCAAACCAGCCTCAGCCCCTCAGCCTAGTCCTGATCAATTTCTTGCTGAAAGCCCTGAGTTATGCCAGACACTGTGCACCAAGGAAAGGAAGCTGTAAAGATGAGTGTGGCCAGGGAATGCTGGTGACAGCTTTAGGTTCTGTCAGGCTCCATGCTCTGAAGACAGGGTGGCTCAGGGGCATGGTCCTTCTTATCCATGAATAAGCATCAGCTCTCACTCTTGCTCTTGCTAAAGGTTTTACAAAATGGCAATTTAACAACTTTAATAAGTTGGGTACTTATGGGTCAGGCTCTGAGCCAGATGGTTTACATGCCATTATCCCATGTAATTTGATACTCAGCCCCTGAGAATGCACTCTTGCTTTTTCATTTTACAGATGAGGAAGCGGGATCAGAGAGGGCAAGCACCTTGATAAAAGTCACACAGCTCCTGTGTGGCTGGGAGTCAAACCCACATCCACTGGATCTTAAAACTCAATGTTATGTTAAGAGGCCACTGTACCTGGTGTAAAAACATAAACTTTGAAGGCAGACAGCCTGATAAAAGGACTAATGCATGGGACACGCCAAGAGTAGTGGTAGGCACATGGTCAGTGTTCGGTGAAAGTGGCTTTTTACCACCACGATGATTGCTGCTCTTGTTAGGCAGCACACATTCACCTGGTGGCGGGAGCCTGCAGTGTCACAAGGAAAGCGACACTCAGCGTTCACATAAGGTCTCTACTGCTTCTTAGCTAAGGGACTTGGGAAATCACTCCTTCTCTCTGGCCACAGTTTACCCTCCTATAAAGTGGGGATAATGCTACTGTCTCCCTCATAGGGTATGTGCGAGGACATGAGTTACAGGTTCCAACAGAACCTGGCATGTTGAAAATGCTTAATGAATATTAGCTATTTTATTATGATCACTGTCATCCAAGAATTCCTGAGTGGTCGAACAGAAGGGAAGATGGTTGGAGAAGTAAAAAAAAGACAATCCTTTTGAAAGGCTGGGCTTGCAGAGAGGGGCTCTGTCAGTTAGAGGCAGCCAGGGGTGGAGAGCTGCGACCAGCTGGTGGGGGGAGCGGGTGGGGAGCAGGGTACTGACAGGACTTAGGCTTCCTGGGGAAGCCAGGGGCAGGGGGAGTGGGAAAGTGCTGGTTCTAGCCCATTTCAAAAGCCACCGAGTTTCAGCCTTGGGTTAGGGCTTACAACTCATCTGGTTTAACTGCCTCCTGCCTGTGCCAGCCCATCATCATCGCCAGCCTGGTTTCTCCTGTCTTCCCCCCAGGCTCTGACCTTTCCATCTCCTTCGGTCCAGCAGTCCCCTTCCCCAGCGTGGAGTCAGGCCCACTTGACTTTAAAGCCCCATCTGCTACCGGCTGCATAACCTCAGGCAAGTGCCTTAACCTCTCTGAGCCTCTTGGCAATGCTGATTTCAACCTGACAGGGCTGCCAGAAGGATGACAGGAGAAGGCGCTTAGAAGAAATAAGGTCCCCCACTGCCCCGTGCAGTGCCACATCCCACTCCCCTGCTGCACAAACATTGCCCTCACTCAGTACTAGCTGAGAACTCATCGTAACTCTACCTGCACGTCCCCTTATTTCTTTGGAAGAGTCAAGCTGAGCTTTCTCAGCAGAGTATGAGGAAATAAGCAAGGTGTCGGGGAAATGCTGGGCTGGGCAGGAGTGACTGGGTTATAATCCCACTCCTGCCTCTGGTTTACTGATAAATTTTGAGCCAGGGCATGCGCTAAGCTTTTGTAAGCTTGATCTCCTGTAGGGCACAGCAGTGCTGAGAGGTTCTGTTCTCCATAGGAGGGCCGGGCTGCGAGAGGTTTGGGGACTTGCCCAAGATAACCAACACATAAGATGCAGAGCCGGACTCAGCTCAAGTGTCTGCGATGCCAAAGCTCCTATGTGCCAGGCTCCCGCTTTAGGGGGCCTGTCCATCAGCTAGGCCCTGGGTAGCAGCAGACTCACCAACTCACCCCAGAGAGCTGGGTCCCATAGGTCTGGGATTGGGCCCAGCTACCTGCACTGTTAAACAGCCCAGCTGGCTCCAAGGCAGGCAACGCAAAGCTCACACTTACGGAATCACCACTTTCTGCCATATTGGCCCTGCCAGCCTCCCCCAGGTGCCAAGCCCCGTCCTCACCTGGGAAGCTGGTGTCCTGTGAGGCCGCTGGGCTGAGCAGCAGCGGGACCAGGAGCCGAGAGCCTACTGCCCTCGGTCCGAAGCGGAAGTTCCCTTCCACAGAGGCGGGAAGGGCTTTCTCCTGACGGTCCCCTCCCATGGCCCAGCAGGCTGGCCCCTTTCCCGTCCCCCCACTGTCCCCCCACCCTGCTGCCCTCAGGCAGTTTCAGGTCCTATTTCTGCAACCCACCGGATTTACTGTAAATGAGATGGGTGGGTGGCAAGTTTGGTTTTGCCGACTCAGCAGCTGTGCGGCGAACACGCCGTCCTGGGGGAACATCCACAGCTCACCCTCCCAGGCTCTCTGACCTCGTGATCTTCTACACTGGGCAGGGGTGTTCCTCAGTGAGCATCACGTGGCTGGCCTGCTGCCTGAGCGCTGGCTTAGAGTCAGAGACTTTGATTCCAATCCCGTCTCTGCCACTTGCCAGTTTACCTGTTCTCGGTCAAGGGAGCCCCAATTTTCTCTGCTATAGGATGGGACCATAATTGTACCTGCTCTACAGATACGTATCTCACAGGCCACTGAGAGGATAATGGAGAAAATGATGGGGGAGGAAGTGTCTGGGGGTAAACTGTAAAGGGCTATGCACGTGTTCATTGTTAATATCACTTCATGTCCCAGGCTTCCCCTTTCTGGGCTCATCTCTTCTGCTTCCTTCCCATTCTGTGCCCCTGCTCTTTCCCTGTTCCCAGAAAATAATCTCATAATGAATTTTAAATGTGTTCATTATTTATTGATACCCCTCCCTCTGCTTCCAGCGGGGCTTGAAGCTGATGACAATAACAGGCCCAGGCAGGGGCCTGTTGCTTCTTCTCGATCCTGGAATCACGCCAAGTTAGGGCCGGAGAGGGGCTGAGGTCACTCAGCCCATCCTCCTCATTTTATATATGGGGAAACTGAGGCCCAGAGGAGAGATCCACCATTTAACGAATATTTAGTGTTTGCTTGCATGTGCTAGGCACTGAAGAGAGAGCTCTTAGCAAATCAGCCATGGTCCCTGCCCCCCCTGGGGCCTCCCTTCTACCGGGGGAGGCCGGTGTTAAACACAGAATGACATGAGGCGTCACTGCTCCTGTGATAAATGTCACAGAAAGACGGGATTGCTGGGGCCGATGCCTCATGGAAGTGGCAGATGCAGACCTGGAAGCTGGCATCCCTGGTACTAGGATATCAGTCTCTCCCTGTGGCTGCATCTCAGACGACATGATGACCAGCAAGCACCAAGAGCTGGAGGGCCCTCTTAACATCTGTGCTTGGAGATGGAAATTCACTGGGCTTGTGGATGCAGCTTGGTGGAAATTAAGTGTTAACTGCAGTGGATGAACAGGAGGGAAAGATAAGTTTGATAAAACCAAAAGGTCTCTGAGCTCAGTCAACTATAGTCCCAAAGGGACCCAGGCTAGGGTGAAGAGAAGAAGCACTGGATTCCACAAAGGGAGAAACGAGTTAGTAGGTTGCAAGTTGAGGGGTTCTGAGTGTTCCCAAAGCCGAGTGGCCCTGGGCCTCTAGTTCTTTTTTTTTCTTTTTCTTTTTCTTTTTCTTGAGATGGAGTCTCAATCTGTTGTTCAGGCTGGAGTGCAGTGGTGTGATCTCGGCTCACTGCAGCCTCTGCCTCCTGAGTTCAAGCGATTATCCTGCCTCAGCCTCCCAAGTAGCTGGGACTACAGGTGCATGCCACCAAGCCCAGCTAATTTTTGTATTTTTGTAGTAGAGACAGGGTTTCACCATGTTGGCCAGGCTGGTCTCAAACTCCTAACCTCAAGTTGATCTGCCTGTCTCGGCCTCCCAAAGTGTTGAGATTACAGGCATGAGCCACCATGCCCAGCCTCTGGGCCTCTAATTCTTAGGTGGCTAAGGGCAATGGGAAAAGAAGGATGTCAATTTGGGGTAGAAGCAGTGAGGCTAAGAACAGGAAGCAGCGGAGGTGGGTTAGGAGCACGGACTTTGGCAGTTTGAATCCCAGCTCTGCGTCTTGCTAACTATGTGGCCGCGGGAATGTTTACTGGCCTCAGTTTCCTTGTGTAGAAATGGGAAGCATGAACGCCTATCTCCTGGGGCTGTTTTGGGGGCCAGCGAGGTCTCCCTGCCATGTCCAGGGCCAGCTGAGTACCCAGCCCTTGGTGGGCACCCACTGCAAACATGGGAACAGTATTACTTATATGAAGAGAAGATGGAATTCTTGGAACCCAGGAGCAAAGAAGCCATGCCTGGATTAGGAGGAGGCCTGGACTTGGGGATCAGGAGCTGAGGGGTCCCTGGGCCTTGACCGCTAATGGGAGCCAGCTGGTCTCTGTACCCACAAAATTTTGGACTCGCATCCCTGATTGAGAGTGGAAAATCCCTGATCCCTGCAAAGAGTGGAAAAAGAAATCTACACGCCTCACCTTCCTGTGGTTGGAAAGGGGTTCCTTGCAGCTTGGGGTGCCTTGTCCTGGCTCCTGCCCCATGTCCACCCCTCCTTACCTGCCCCCCTGAAAAACTCTCCCCGCCTCCCCTCAGCAAGGCAGACAAGCTGGCATTTTCAAAGGCTTGCCTCCCCTGACAAAGAGAGAACAACAAGGAAACAATTATAGAAAATAAAAATGGCACAAAAATTGTCATTTCCAAAGTACAGGTTTCTGATCTGACACTGTGACCTACATAAACGGTGTATTGATTTTTTAAACAAAAGAGAAATGAGAAGAAAGATGTATCACTCACGGCTTCACCCGGTGGACGGCTAAGGGGTTGGTGGAGGAGAGCAGTGGATGCCGTGGCCGTGGCCTTCATGCTGTCCCCGCCGGGGGCGCTGGACTCAGTGAACCGTCCGGGTTCCTCCACCCCTGCCTCCCGCTCTCCCACTGTGTATTTCTGTATGTGTATGTGTGTGCATATATATGTGTGTATGTGTATGTATGTATGAATGTATGTGTATGTGTGTATGCATCTGTGTGTATATCTGTGTGTACATGTGCATGAGTGTCTATGTGTGTATGTGTGTCTATGTGTGTGTCTGTGAATGTATGTGGATGTGTGGATGTCTATGTGTGTGTGTCAATGTGTGTGCATGCATATGCATGTGTGTATGTGTTTCCGTGTGTATGCATAGATCTAAGTGTTGCGTGGATACTGTATGAGTATATATGTGCGTGTATGTGTATATATGTGTATGTGTGTGTATGTGTATACACGTGTGTATGTGTATATCTGTGTATATAGGTATATTTTTGTATGTGTATATGTGTGGATGCCTGTTCATGTGTCTGTGTATATATGTGTATAAATGTGTGTATGTGTGTGCAAATATCTGTGTATGTCTGTGCATGTGCCTATATATGTATGTGTATATCTGTACATATGTGTGTATATATGCATATATGTGTGTATATTTGTATATGTGTATGTGTTTGTGTGCGTATATGTGTATGTTTGTATGGTGTATGTGTGTATGTATGCATATGTGTGCGTGTGTGTACATGTCTTTACATGCGTGTGTATATATGCGTATGTGCATATATGTGTGTATGCGTGTGTGTGTCTTTCTCTCCCTCCTTCCCATCTTATACACTTTTCATGCCCCTGTCATGTGCCAGGTGTGCATGGAAGGGGCCCTGCCCCCACGATTCTTACAGTCTAAAGGGGAGGCAGACCTGTAAGTGATTAAGTGCACGAAAGCTAGTTGGTGGGCTGTGTGCATCAGATTCCCCTGCAAACCGCCAACTCATTTACAGCCTGGGCTTCCCCAGACCTTTATAAAACAGCCTGGAGTTGAGAAATCTGGTTTTGTTTGTTTTATTTTGTTTTAGATAAGTCTTTAGGTTAATTTTATTCACCACCTGATTTGGGAACCTGGGCTCTAAGGAGTCATGAATTTGTGCCCAGATTTGTGGAGGGCATTGTGGGGACCCAAGGGATAAATCGGAGAATGCTTCACGGAGGAGGTGATGTTTGTGTTGACTGCTGACAGTTGAGTGAATATCATGCAGGTGGATGGATGATTTGCATGAGTGGGAGGGACTGCATGGGCAAAGGCAGGGAGGTGTGACACAGCTCCTTTCCCAAATAGAGGAGCCAAAGTGAATGGAGGTGGTTGTAGAACTCAGCTTGAGCCACTGCTCTTAACAGCCCACGCCTCAGATGGCTGGTGCGTCCATGACTCCGTGGGGCTTTGTGGAACCAAGCTGTGATCATGGCCAGGACAGGCCAGGTTCTCCCAGGCTAGAGTGAGCCTCGAATCTGATTGGGTGCTGAGAATTGGACCTGGAGTCTGCATAGGAGAGTTAGACTTTTCATCTTTTTGTACCTGAAACATCAAATTGTGGGCTTCCATCATCCTCCAAGAAGGACCATGGTGGCTGAGTCCAACCACCAACAACCTCACAGTCAAAACTTGATGGCTGGTGGGCAGCAGTGGTTTCAGATTTCCTGGGAGTCCCAGAGTCTGTGAGTTATTTGGGGCAAGTCAGACATCTGCGGGGCCAATTTTCTCTCTCTGTCTCCCCCTCATACCCATCTCAGAGCATCTAGGTGCAGAAGAGAGAGCTCTTAGCAAATCAGCCATGGTACCTGCCACCGTGGGGCCTCCCTTCTACGAGGGGAGACTGGTGTTAAACACGGAATGACATGAGGCGTCATTGCTCCTGTGATAATGAATATTAAATGAGTTAATATGTGTAAAGTGCTTAGTGTAATGGCTGGCATATACTAAGTGCTCAATAAATGTTAGATATTGTGATTTTTATTCATTCACTCATTTACTCTGCTTTTAGTTATTCACTTACCCACTTATACATTAATTCATTCACGCCAATTTCTTATTCATTCAGCACAAATTCATTGCATATCTTGCCTTTGTTTGTACTGGGCTTACCAAAGCCCACTTCCCTCCCGTGGTAAATGCTCCTGAGGTTCAGCACAGGCCCAGGAGGTAAAACTGACTCCCATTTACCTGTGAGCTTGGATACCTTTAATGATGGCAGTGCCTCTCCCCCCAAAAAAGTGACAGCAGATGATCCCTTGGGGACCTCTGGCAGCGTGTAACCATACTTAGAACATCTCTTTCCCACCAGGCCAAATGGTGCTGAGTGTCCCAACACTGGCAGCCAAGCTTTCCTGAGCACCAACCAGATGCCTTGAGTCCAGAGCCCACAGACAGCTATGGCTGATGCAAAGTTGAAGATCCGAAGTTCAAGGAATCAGCAATGAGGAATCCAAGCCAGGCATATGTATTGTTTTCATGATTTATTTATATATCTCCCCACCCCTTCCAATACTTTAAAAAAAAAAAAAAGAAAAGAAAAGAATGGCAATACCAGAAGGCATTGGTTAAGTGTCACAGGAACCACACAAGCAGTGACTCCTAAAGAAGTTCAGAGGAAGGACAGAACCCATGGGGTGGGGGGTGCAGCGGGGGTGGGTCAGGGTGGGCTCCCTGGAGGAGAAGTCCATCTGGTGGGGAGAATGGTCTAGGCAAGGATGCAGACTCGCCGGTAAGGTGGGTCCATGCAGGAAGCTGAGGGAGGCGGAAGGCCCGTGGAGCTCGAGCCCATCTGCCCGCCCTAGTCAGGGAAGAGCAGGAAGCCGGAGAAGACGCTGTCGGAGCCCTGGATGCCCACCATTTCGTAGTAGTCATTGACAGCCAGCCACACCTCCTCGCCCACCTGCAACCTCAGCAGCACACCGCCCGAGTTGACCTGATTGGTTTTGGATGTGTGGCCACAGAAGGTGACCACCTTGACGCCGCTGCGGTACAGCAGCACGCACAGGTTGGCTGTATGCGACGCGTGGTAGACAAAGTAGTAGAGGCCGGGGACTTTGCAGGTGAACTTGCCAGTGCTCGTGTCATAATCTCCCTGCGGGTTGGTGAGGACCGCGTTGAATCTGATCAGGCTGTTGGGTGCAGGGGGCTGGTGGGTCTGCCGAGTGACCGTGAACACTGACTGGAACTTCTGCTTGTATCTGCCCTCCTCGCCTGGCTCTCCAGGGATGCCCATGGGGCCGGGCACCCCTGGCATCCCAGGGGGTCCCATGGGGCCATTTTTCCCAGGATGGCCAGGTAAGCCGGGTTCTCCCTTCTGCCCTTTGGGTCCTCGGATCCCGGGAATGGCTGGGATTCCTGGAGATGGAGAAGGCAGAGAGAAAGTGATAGGGTGGGGGACAGGGAGGAGGGACCCAGGACAGGGAGGGTGTCTTCTGGGGAACACAGCGCTGGCATTTGGTCTCTAGAATGTCCTTCCCATAGATGGGTTATCTCCCTAGGAGGAAGGTGCAGGGAGTTAGGCTTTGGCTAGAGGGGAGAGAGAGAGTCTAGTTCAAGTCCTGCTTCTCCACCGACCTGCCCTGTGACCTCGTCTAAGGCACTTCCCTGTCTCTTGGCCTCAGTTTCCACATTTGTGATGAAGCAAGTAGGGAGCTCAGAGCTGGGCGGGATCTCAGATGCCATGTCTGTCAGCCCACGGACAGATGGCATGTGGCCACAAATATCCTGTTTGGCCTGCACAATGTTTTTCAAAATTTTTAATTGGAGCCCAGCATGAACAAATTCAGAACTTATTTGAAATTTGAAATTCTCAGTCCTTCCTGACAAAAAATCAGAAGGTTGATCAGAGGCAGCTTAAGTTTCAGGTTCTGTCCACTTGCATCAGCCCCTTCAAGACCTTTTGCCGGCCGGGCGAGGTGGCTCACGCCTGTAATCCCAGCACTTTCGGAGGCCGAGGCGGGCAGATCACGAGGTCAGGAGATCGAGACCATCCTGGCTAACACAGTGAAACCCCATCTGTACTAAAAATACAAAAAATTAGCCGGGCGAGGTGGCGGGCGCCTGTAGTCCCAGCTACTTGGGAGGCCGAGGCAGGAGAATGGCATGAACCCGGGAGGCGGAGCCTGCAGTGAGCCGAGATCGCGCCACTGCACTCCAGCCTGGGCGACAGCGAGACTCTGTCTGAAAAAAAAAAAAAAAAAAAAAAGACCTTTTGCCTAATTTTGTATTTCTAATTTTTTTCAACTTTTTTATTTTGAAATATAGTCAAAGAAAGTTGAAGAAACAAAAGAACAGGGACTCTTCACCCAGTTTTCCCCAGTGACACAGCTTGCATGACTAAAGTATAAGGTCAAAACCAGGAAGCTGACATTCCTAGAATTCATAGAGCTTATGTAGACTTCACCAGTTTTATATACACTGTGTGTGTGTGTGTGTGTGGTTCCAATATAATTTTGTCACATGTGTAAATTTTTGTAACCGCTCTCACCTCTGCAATCAAGCGTATCTGTCATTTTGTATTATTTTTCATAGAGGACCCTCAACATTTTATAAGCTTCAGAGTCCCACAGGACCTATATCCGCTCCTGAGATGGACTCCCCAGGTTAGCACATGGGAACCACTGGATGGAGCCGAATAGAAGCCACCCCACTACAGGGCCTGCTCTCTCCAGCTCACCCTAGCCCCACTCAGCCCACGTCAGCCCCCATGACTGCTGGCCTGGTTCAACTTCGCTCATGTTACCCATGAGGAAGCCGAGTCAGAGACTCGCCCAAGGCCGTGCAGCCAGTTTGAGGGGGAGTCAGGTCTCTAACTCAAGTCTGGAGGAGCCCCCTGTCTCACTCCGTTCCAGCCCTGATGATCTGAGCCTCTGTGAGATTCTTCTCCCCTTACCTAAATCATACCCATCTTTTAAGCGCTGACTCCAGTTTCCTCTTCCAGGAAGCCCTCCTTGACCACCCCCATCAGCCCTCATGTTTCCTTTCCTCCTCTGACTTCCATCAGGCTGGGTGTCTGTGCAGACCCATTTATGACAGATCCTCTACGGCTTATGAACCTCTTAGGCTTCAGCATTAGGAGTGTGGGGTCGGGACCCAGCAGACCTGGCCCTCACACCTGTGACCCTGGGCGGGTGACCTCCCTCCCTGAGCCTGTATTTGCACAGTTGAGATACGGGCATAATAGAAGAGGGAGTCCCTGAAAGGGTGGAGTGGGAGAAGGCACAGTGCCAGGCACGCCACCGGAAGCGTGCTCTGGAGTGTCTGGTCCTCGTGATGGCTGCCAGAGATGCTGAGCAGAGCAGCGCCTCATCCTTCGTGATGTCTTCAAATCACCAACTGAGAGGGGGCCAGGAAACAGCAATAGAGAGGGGGCTTGAGAGGCAGCCGAGGGCAGTGGTGGAGAATGTGGACTCGGGAGTTGGACAGGATCCCACTGTGTGACTTTGGACAAGTTGCTCAATCTCTCTGAACCCCAGCTTTGACATTTGCAAAATGAGGGTCAGTCACTTCTTCAAGGGATTGTGGCCTCGGTTTTATCATTTCCTAAAACTGAGACCACACCGGGGACTTGGGGGCTCAATCACGGGTGGCCATCAGCTACCCTGGGCAGGGAGATGGTGAGAGGCAGCTGTGAAGTACAAGCTCCTGGAAAATGGCAGACCTGGAGGCCTCATTGAGCTTTGAGCTCACCCTAAGCTCACCCTAAATTGGAGAATTCCTTCTGGAATGTTGGTGCCATTCCATCTATCCAGGAGGGAAGATGATGGTGGGACCACTCCTAAGGACATTCCTCTCAACTGGCCTCCCTCCCTTCCACCGCCTCTGTCACCCCATCACCTCTGCCGCCAGGCCGGCTCCAGGCATGCCCAGCATCTGAGACGTGCCCAGCTCACTCACAGACAAGGCACTCACACCCCCCAGGGCTCCAGTTCCAGCCCCAGTCACCCATTCATAGCCTCAGCCCCCTTCTCTTATGCCAAGGATTGCCTGTGGACCTCCAACAGAAGTTTCTCTGGCTGCGATCCTGACCTCTTACTCCCCACCCCTCCAACTATCCTGAATCCTAAGGAGGGAGGTGAGCGTGGATATCTGCTAAAACCAATGATAAAATAGCCTGCACCTGTATAGACCTCCCAGGTGCTCAGGACTGTTTTATATTTAAGTTAACGTAATCCTCACGGCAACCCTGTGAAGCAGGTGATACCATCTTTTACAGATGAGGAAACTGAGGCACTACGAGGTTAAGTAACTTGTGCAGGTTCACATAGAGGTAATTAGTGGGGCTGGGATTTGAACCCTGGCAGTCTTGCATTGGATATATTCACTGTGTGGGCCCCAGCTTCCCCAGGTGCCCACGTTGCAGGGCAAGAAGACTTTCCCTGCACTGTCTCCTGTGAGCCTCCTGGCCACCTTTGGGGGCAGGCACTCTTATTCCCTCCCTATAATCGGGTGAGGAGGAGGAGGAACACGGAGGTGCACCGGGCCCAAGCTCACCTGTGGGGTGGCCTGAAGCCTGGGCTCTGAGGATAGAGGAGCCAGACCCACCATGAAAGTCCGACTCTGCCCTGGGGCAGGCGTGGCAGCAAGGGAAGCACTTCCTACTGTCCCCCGCCCCCTTGGTCAGCCCCAGACAGACACTCTGATCCCTGCCCCAGACCCAAACCCCCAAACCAGGCCAGCAGACTCACCTGGCTCCCCCTTGGGCCCTGGCAGTCCGTCGTACCCATCCTTCCCTGGTGCCCCGGGCAGGCCGGGCATCCCTGGGATCCCGTAGCAGCCTGTGTTGGCTTGGCCCCTGAGGGGCAGCAGCAGCAGCAGGAGCAGCAGCAGCTTTAGCCCAAGGTGGGGCAGGGAGCTGGGCCCCACGTCCATCCCGGAGAAGGCACTGGGAGGGAGAGAGCTGAGCTGTCCCCGCCAGCCCCTCACCTGCCCCCAACCCTCTCATTCCCCAGGGCCCGTCCTCCTCAGCCCTCAGGAGCTCGCCTTCCTGCCTCCCCCAGGAGCCTCACCATGGATGGATGGTGGGGCCTCTTCTTCAGCCCAGGCCCCGGGGCCGAGCAGGAGTGGGAACCCTCCTACCCCTCACACACCAAGCTGCCCCTGGCACCACATTTCGGGAAGGTGGCGGAAGGTGGAGGAAACGGCCATCTGCCCATACCTGGGCAGGGGTCCGGGCCTCACCTGCGGGTGGGCGGTTTCTGGCCTGGCACAGAGATGTCCTCAGATCTGCTTCCCCTCTCCCAGGCAAGAGGACACGGTGTCAGAGTGGTCAGAGCAAGGATTGCCCAAAGCAGGGCTGGGCCCCCTCCCCTTCTCGTGCCCTCCCCCAATCCCACATCCCCTTTCCCAGAATTTTCCCTGACTTGACACTTTCTTTTGGGTGCTGAGCCAGACTGACCACAGCAATACCCCGTCCACATCCCCCCACCGGCAGTCAGTGTCCGAAATGAGGAACTGTCCCCTGCCCCAGCATCTGGCTGAGGGTGTGTGTGTGTGTGTGTGTGTGTACGTGTGTGTGTGTGTGTGTGTGTGTGTGTAAACGCAAGCCCTCAGGGCACAGACGTCCCCCAGAGTCAGGTTCATCCCATCTGATGACCAATGTTAGCATTTGCTGTGCCTGAGACTCAGTTTTCCCAGAATCCCTAGGAGCAAGTTATTATCCCCCTTTACAGATAAGGAAACTGAGGCTCAGGAGGATGTACGCCATTGCCCAAAGTCACACACTGAGTGATCTCTTGGGGCCCAAAGCCTTGCTCTGACCCCTCTGCTCAGCTGCCCCCAGAAACAAGCCTCACATGCACTTGTCAAGTTGCAAGCCTTGTTCTAGAAACTTCCATGTGCCCCATCCCAGTGGCCACACTTGGAGGTGGGCCCCCAGGATGGACCCGCTTTGGCGGCAGGCAGCTGTTGTGGTGCACAGGCTGCCCCGGCTACAGAGTCAGGGCCCTGGCTTCTCCTTCCAGCCCTGTCACTCCATGGACCAGATGCCTTCAGCAAATCACTGATCCCTCTGGCCTCCCTTCTGTCTACTGGGGTGGCCTTGGCTTCCAGTATTGGTGCCTCTTTCTTCACTGGGGCTCCTGGTCTTCCCTGACGGTTCCATCTTCCCTGCCAACACCACCGTCCTCGCCTGCATCCTGGGGGTGCCCTTCCTCTGGGCTCGGAGCCCACCATGGCTGGTGAGGGGCTCCCCGTCAGGACCAGGCTGGCAGAGCTGAGAGGGCTTCTCCCCTCTCCCTCTTCTCCTCACATGAGATTCTAGGGATGAAGGGGCTGTCAGGCAGTAGCAGGGCTCCAGCCTCGACCCCACACCTGTCACCTGTGTCCATTGGTTTCCCCTCTGTAACATGGGGGCTTCTGATAGCTCCAGGCCAGTGGCTGGGATTCAGTGCACAACACACGTGCGATGCCTTGTCCCGTGCCAGGCATGGGCAGGTGTTCAGATCTCTTCCCCTGCCTCGCTGAGGAACCCTCAGGGCCTCAGTCTCCCCTTCTGTGTCTCCACTATGCGCCATGGGACTGCAGAGAGTGTGGGGTGAGTTAAGGGGCATGAACGCACTTGGCCCTAGGAGTCCCTGGCGGGTGGAAGCCTGGGACGAGAAGAAATGATGGACACTGCATTACGGGGCGGGGGGCCACCCAGCCTGACGGCACTGAGCTCCTCTCCTCCCTCTTCACCTCCTCTGCGCCTGGGTTCGGCTTGTCCAGCAGGTGGCAGCCTCGGCCCACGCTCAGCCCTCCCATGCCCCGCCCACTTGGCCCCGTTCCGGGAGGCTCCAGTTCATTCCCCTCCCGGAGGGATCAGGGGCCGGAGATTTTGCATTGGGGTAGTGGGTGGATGGTGGGGTATGGGTAGGATTTAGGGTAAGGGGGTGGCCGGGCACTCCCTGCACACCCCATTTCTCTAGCTTGGCCTCTACTGCCGCTGATGGGGCCTCCACCCCTGGCATTTTCTTTGCGTGCCCTAACCCTGTAGGGTCAGGTACCCCTGCTTCAGCCCCAGGGCCCTTCCCCTTTCTGGCTGTGTGTCCTTGGGTGGATGTCCGCTTTTTCTGAACCTCAATGTCCACATCGATTTTGCTGGGATTAAATACATCAGTGGCCGTGGAATGCCCAGCACGTAGGTTCCCGAAGACCTGTCTCTTTTCCCGGCGCCTGTTAAACAGTGTGTGTTCTGGGTGGGCGAGGCGGGGGGGAGAGCAGGGCCGAGCTGACTCTGGAAGGGAGCTGAGGGCTACCCTGAGGCTGTGGAGGCTTCGTCCTCTCCCTGGGCCCCCCTCACTTCTTCCCGATCCCCAAAGGCTGTTGGCAGGGCAGGGGCAGTCCCAGGAGAGGGTCTTGTGTTTTAGAGGTGGGTATTCAGGTTGTGCACTCGAGGACCATGAGGCCGTTTGTGCGTCAGGTGGTGGATGGGAGGGACAGCCCGTGTTTCTGAGGATGGCCCTGTGGGAGTTTGAGTGTGTGTGTGTGTGTGTGTGTGTGTGTGTGTGTAGTCCGTGTGAAAGAGAACACAGGCATTCTGAGGCTCGTGCATGCTGGAGTGGGGAGGATGTGTGTCCCTGGGTGAAAGGAGTGTGTCTGGGACACATGCGTAAGAGAGAGAGAACATGCGATGGTTCATGGATGTTACTTGTATGTCTGAGGCAGGGGCTGTGTGGTATGATGGCTCCTGCCTCCCTGAGTGTGTCTGTGGGTGTGAAGGCATAACTGGTGTGTGTGTGTGTGTGTGTGTGTGTGTGTGTGTGTGTGTGTGTGTGTGTTCAGCACAAAGCTAAACCCAGCTTCCTTTGAGAAACTGCATAGGGCATTGGACATTTTCAGATCTGAACTCCTGGCCTCCTTATTTCTCCCGCATTCGAGAGACAGGGTGGGGTTTGCTGCTTCGTAGTAGCTTCCAGACAGACAAGTAGGGCCCTGGCATGCACTGTGAGCATTCAAGACTCTCCCAGCCCCCAGCCCGGGCGGAATGTCCAGCAGGCAGCAGAGGCAGCAGCCCCGGTCTCCACACCTGCCAGGTGGAAGCCCAGGGCTGGACTCAGGAAACCTAGCTTCAGGAAGGACTGTGGAGTGCCCTTGGGCCAATTGCTTCCCCTCTCTGATTCCTGCCCCTGCCTTCCCAATACAGGGTTGGAAAAGCACCTGTGTGATGCGTCATGTGCCTCATAGAAGCCGGGGAGGGTGGTGAGGGTAGTGGTTAAACACAGGCTTGGGCATCAGTAAGACTTAGGTTCAAAACTCCACTCCTTCCCGCCTCCCCACCCCCCAATTTTTTTTTTTTTTTTTTTTTTTTTTTTTTTTTTTTTTAGAGATGGAGTCTCGCTCTGTCACCCAGGCTGGAGTGCAGTGGCGTGATCTCAGCTCACTGTAACCTCTGCCTCCCTGATTCAAGCGATTCTCCTGCCTCAGCTTCCCAAGTAGCTGGGACTACAGGTGTGTGCCACCACGCCTAGCTAATTTTTGTATTTTTAGTAGAGACAGGGTTTCACTGTATGTTGGCCAGGCTGGTCTCGAACTCCTGACCTCAAGTGATCTGCCTGCCTTGGCCTCCCAAAGTGTTGGGATTACAGGCATGAGCCACTGTGACTGGCCCCCAGATCCTCCCCTTAGCTGCTGATTTGCTGATTGATGCCTACTCCTCGCAGCCTCAGTTTCATCTTCTGTAATGTAGGGCCATCATACCATACCCAGAGCTTGGTCATAAAGATTAAATAAAATATAATAATAGCAAAAACTTCCATAGCCCCTGTTATAAACTGAGCACTACAATTTTCATATATTAAGTCATTTAATCCTCCCAATGACCCTTTGAGGTGGGCGTTATCATCAGTCCCACTTTACAGATAAGGAAACTGAGATCTCAGAGCTCGGTTAACATGCACATGATTAGACAGCTAATAAGTGGTGGCATCAGGATTCGAACCTGGGTAGATGAGGCTGCTAGGACCTGCTAAACACATCATGTGACATACTAAGAATGGGCCGGGCGTGGTGGCACACGCCTCTAATCTCAGCACTTTGGGAGGCTGAGGCTGGAGGATCACTTGAGGTCAGGAGTTCGAGACCAGCCTGGGCAACATGGTGAAACCCCTTCTCTACTAAAAATACAAAAAATTCACCCGGCATGGTGGCAGGTGCCTGTAATCCCAGCTACTTGGGAGACTGAGGCGGGAGAGTTGCTTGAACCTGGGAGGCGGAGGTTGCAGTGACCGAAGATCAAGCCATTGCACTCCAGCCTGGGTGACAAGAGCGAAACTCTATCTTAAAAAAAAAAAAATACCAAGGACGGACCTGACTCTGAAGCACTGGATTGTTACCATTCTTAGGCCTCCCTCTCAATGCCCCGAGTAGCAACTGAAGCTCATGTTCAGCAGACACAGACACAGATGTTTATTCCAGGAAGAGGTCTAAGAAACGAGCTTCTTACAGCATGTGTCACGGGGCAGCCAGTCCTGGGGCTCTGGGAGCCAGCCCCCTCCCTTCAGCAGCTGAAGCAACAGCGCCCCCATTTTACAGAGCAGAGCATGGAAGCCAGAGAAGTGGGTGGGAGAGGGGGTCCTTCCCTGGCTCAGGCAGACGGGAAGATGAGGAAGCCGCTGAAGACGCTGTCAGCCTCAGAGCCCTGGTAAATGTGACCCTTTTTGGGGTCTTTTTCCACCCAGACCTGGTCACCCTGCTGCAGCTGAAGCACCATGCCCCCTGACACCACCTGGAAGAGCCCGTTGTTGCTGGTGTCACAGAAGCCCAGGGAGCGTCGGACCTGGCCCCTTGAGGAGGAGATGATGGACAGGCAGATTTCCCGCTGGGACACCACCTGGAAGGTGAAGTAGTAGTAACCGGGTACAGAGCAGACGAATCGGCCCGAGTGGTTCTTGTACGGCTCCTCCTGGTTGGTGATGACTGTGTCAAAGATGACCACGTTGCCCCCCATTGGGGGGTTTCGCCGAATGGCCGAGAAGGCCGGCCGCAGCTGGTCCTTGACGTTTCCTGGGTTGCCCTTGGTGCCTTTAATTCCCGGGATGCCACGGGCCCCGAGGGGGCCACTGGGCCCCGGGTAGCCCACCTTGCCGGGGTTTCCAGAGGTCCCGGGTTCCCCCTGGTCTCCTTTAAGGCCTCGGATGCCTGTCCGGATGCCAGGGGCCCCTGTGGGGAGAAATGCCAGATTGGGAGTGAGAGTCCGATGCCTACTGGTCCTCAGGGAGAGAGCTGGAGCCCCTGAGTCTATGGGATAAAGGGCAATGAACCACCTGGGCCTTCAGGACATTGATTCTGACTGGCTGTGTGACTTTGGGCAAGTGTCTCAACCTCTCTGAGCCTCCACTTCATCTGTAAAGTGGAGAGAAGTGTGAACAGGCACTTGGGAAAGTGTCAGGTTCTGGGAAATGCATGGAACTCTGGCTGCTCTGCTGTGTTCCTGCCCAAGGCTGAGGACTCCCTACCCCTCTGGGGCACTGACCTTGACTTGGCTTCAGGTTCAGGGACCACATGTGGGATGCCCACATGCAAATTATTGCAAATATCTATGCGATCCTTCCGGTCTGCTTTGGACTAGGAGGCCCAGGGGGATTCCATGAGACTCCCTTTCCGCTTTGGTCGGGACCTCCTCCCTTTTCCATCACCCCTGGCCTTTCTTCTAGAATGTGAGTCTCTGAAGCCTAAAGGGGCTGGGGAGGCGGAAGCAGGGACAGTGTTGGGGATGCTGGAAGGAAGTGAAGGGACAGATGCAGTTATTTGATCCCTCTCTATGTGCCAGGCAGTGTTATTTTTCCATTTTACAGATAAGGCCACTTAGGCTCAGAGAGGGCCAATAACTTGCTTGAGGTCACACAGCAAGGCAGTGGCTCCTGAGTCTAAACTCTGAGTCCTCATTTTTCTGGCAAGAGAACCATGAACAAGGACTCAGCATTGCTGCCAGAACTTTCACTTTCACTGCTCAAAGCAAGTCATTCTCCAGAGGGGGAAGGTGAAGCCAAAGAAAGAGGACCCAGGCAATAAACGGGGAGTGGAGAGGCCTGAGGACACGGCCTGGGGAGAAGGCTAGGCCTCCCTTGGACCCTGGGGCCAAGTACAAACTGGAGAGGATTCATGGGGCATTGGGGGCAGACGGACTCCTGGTTCTCAGTGCCACCCCAAGCCTTCGCCCTGGAGGCCAAGCCAGGCCAAGATCCGAGGGGCTGGGCCCCGAGGGAGGGTGCTTACCCGGCTCCCCTTGCTCCCCCTTGAGGCCTGGCCGCCCCGGTCTGCCGGGTCTTCCTGCCTCCCCTTTCTTCCCGTCTGGTGCTCGGCACAAGTCCTCGGTCACCACAGAGGCCAGCGATATGGCCAGCACACAGACCGCCAGCCATCCCCGGGGGCCCTCCATGATGCCTCTGTGGAGACACGGGAGGGCCTGGGCAGGTTGGACATCACACTCACACCCAGCTCACACCCTTGAGTCCCATGCACACAATGATATATGCACAGTCCTCCCCAGAGCACCTGCACCCTCCGGGGCTCTCAATGTCCACTCTCAATCCAGCCCCAGGGACCCCACGCATATACACAGAACCACAAACTCACACACACCCACACATGCAGCCAAGCACACCCACATCATCACACACTCACACAAACGCAGCCTCTCATCCACGCACCTGCAAAACACAGTAGGCAATCTCAGAAATCCACTATACTCCCCTAGACACACAACTGATACCCAAATAGACTCTGTCCCTCACTTGCACAGACACACACATTCATACACTCCCACAGGTAATCGATTTCATTGAACAAATATGTATTGAGCGCCTGCTCCTTATTTAATTAACACTGGCTCACCCAGATGGTGGAGCTCTGCATACACACAGGAATTTACAAATGCCCAAAGCAACACCTGCTCACTCTTCCACATGCTCAGCGCCTTTCAGCACCCACCTGAGCATGGGTGGCTGGCTGCCCCCACAGTACCCTCTGCTGGGTCCCACTGCCCGCTCTAACACCCCAGGCTTTTCCTGGTTTCTTATGTGTTGGGGGACCAGGACCCAGGAACCCTGGTCTCACCCTTCAGTTGTTGGGTCTAACTCATGGCCTGTCACCCTCCCCCAAGCCCTGGCTCAAGGAGTTAAGGTCCCTCCACTCACCCATTCTGGGTCCCGGATCAGTGCTGCACCCCCATCCCTGTCCTAGAATCGGCCACAGTTATTTCCCCCCCCCTCCCTTCCTCAGCTGCCCAGCCTCCTGGGCCAGCTCCCCTTGGTCCCAGAACTCTGCAGCCCCCTCCCTCTGGGACTCTGGCCTCACCTGCCTCCCGTTGTCAACTCCAAATGGATGCTCCTGCCCTCCGCCCAGGGACCCTGTGGGCTGCCCAACAGGAGTGGCGCCAGGCTGTGGCCAAGTTTCACATCCCTTCCTACTTCCCCTTCTCCAGACCTGCCCCCTGAACTTCCCCAGGGGCCAGAAGCTCACCAGGGACATTTCAAGCAGACTTCAGCAAGACTGGGACATTGGGCGTCCTGCCCCAGCAACAGCTGGTGTGGGGGTGGGGGCAATGAGGCCAGTGCCTGTGAGGATGTGGGGTGGAGGCCGTGCAGGGTGAGGCTTTGAGAACCAGAGAAGCACAGAACACCAGAGCAGAAGGAATCTTTAAAAAAATCTGCCCCTTGTAGGACTTTTCATGATTATGAAAGTGACATGCAATTCATTGCCAAAAGCTTGGAACATACAAAGAAGAAAGAACAGTGCATTGGTGAGAAGGAAGCACAGCAATCCGTTTCTAGACTTGCTGCCTCCTAGTTGCATGTCTTTGGGAAATTACTTGACCTCTTGGGCCCTCAGTTTTATCTGTACATTGGGAATGGGGTTCTACATCATCTCATTATTATAACATTTTAATGACCTACACATACAAAACACTTGGCACATGGTGAACACTTAGTCACTAGCTTTTGCCAACATTTAAAAAAACAACAAGTCTAGGTGCTTTGGCTCACACCTGTAATCCCAGCATTTTGGGAGGTCAAGGCAGGTGGATCACTTGAGGTCAGGAGTTCGAGAGCAGCCTGGCCAACATGGTGAAACTCCATCTCTACTAAAAATTTAAAAAATAGCCAGGTGTGGTAGCATGCACCTGTGTAGTCCCAGCTATTTGGGAGGCCGAGCTGGGAGGATTGCTTGAGCCCAGGAGGTTGAGGCTGCAGTGAGCTTTGATCTTATCACTGCACTCCTGCCTGGGAGACAGAGCAAGACCCCATCTCAAAAAAAAAAAAAAAAGAAATGGCAATGGCAGGTCATCTGGAATGGCAGCTGTCATCACACCGGCTGCAGCAGGGAGGCACGGCCAGGGCTGCATGCTCCATGTAGCCAGTGGGAGCTGTGGACAGTGGGAACCCCGCCCTCCTGGACACCACTACAGCTGCCAAACCACAGCTGAAGACCCAGGCCTCCTGTTCCATGGAGCCGGGGGGGGGGGGGGCCCGCCATCCCCCATGCAGCTGCAGCTGCCTAAACTGCAGCTGTGGACCCAGGCATCCCTGCACTCTTGGGGGCCTGGGAAGGCCCCCCACCCCACCCTTGTCTGCTCCCGCTGCCTGGCTTCTCCCTGCTCTTGGCGCCCACTCTGATCTTAGAGCAAAGTTGGCGCTGAGCCTGGGTGCTGTCGCAGCCTGGCTGGGTGTGTGCATGCTTGGGGCAGTGCTGACACGCTAGCCCCCTGCTGCCTTGGCCCCCTCCCGACTTTAGGCACTGACTAGCATGGAAGGAAAGCCAAGGGGAAACTGAAGGCAGCTTGGCACTGGCCTGCAGACACCCCTTGGCATGAACAGCCTGGCACCATGAACAGCAGCAGGAGACAGGCTCCTGGGTGGAAGGGGATGGGTCCCTGGTAAGGCCCTACCTTCAAGCCAGAGAGGGCCTGAAGGCTGGGGGACCAGGCTGCCAGTCCCACAGACCAGAGTGGGAACTTATCGTATATTTTCTGGGCTTGCCTATGGCCACCCATGGACCAATCAGTATGCACTTCCTCCCCTCTGAGGCCCATGAAAGCTTCAGGCTCAGCCAGAGCTGGGCAGACATTGGGATGACCAGCTGCCGAGAGGAGCTACCTGCTCCAGGGCCTCCTGTCTGATGAGAGCTGCAGAGATGGCAGAAAAATCTGCCTGCAGAAAGGAGCTTCCCACTCCAGGGTCTTCCCTCTTCTGAAAGCTGGGAAGTCGACAGGATGACCTGCCTGCAGAAAGGAGCTTCCCACTCCAGGGTCTTCCCTCTTCTGAAAGCTGGGAAGTCGACAGGATGACCTGCCTGCAGAGAGGAGCTTCCCATTCCAGGGTCTCCTCTCTGCTAGGAGCTGAACACTCATCAGGACACCCTGGCTGTAGAAAGGAGCTGCCCCCTGAGGGAGGCTCTGCAGGAGGCTGAGCTGTTCTATCGCTCAATAAAGCTCCTCTTTGTCTTGCTCACTCCCCACTTATCTGCATACCTCATTCTTCCTGGTTGCAGGATAAGAACTTGGGACCCATCAAATGGTGGGGCTGAAAGAGCTGTAACACAAAGAAGGCTGAAACATGCCCCTTGCTTGCCACGGTGCAGGTGAAGAGAAAGAGAGAAGAGCTGCGGCCCTCCAGGGAACCCAGACCTGGGAGCTCCCCAAGCTGGGGCTGTGACTCCCTTTTCGGGGCCCTGTGGTTCCTGGCATCTCGAAGCTTCCGGGTGCCACCGTGTTCCCCGGTGCCAGCTGTGGAAGCTGCTTGTGGTGTACTTGGTCTAGCCGCAGCAGCCTCTCAGAGAGCTGGCACCCATGCTGGCACCTGGAGCTGCTCACCCCGCTGCAGCAGCCGGCATGTCTGACTGTGTGCAGTGTCCAGACCCCACGCTCACTCACACACCCCTCACTGTTCCATGCCTGACTTGCCCTGGGCAGATGTGGAACCCAGGCTGGTAAGGTGAGCTGAGTGTAGCCTGCCAGGAGGAATGAGTGAAATGAGCCCAGTAGGCCCGAGCAAAACTTGGGCAAAGGTGCCACCAGCCACAGAGGTTTCCGGCCAGAAAATGACACCCCAAAGATCCCGTAACACCATCTCAAAAAAAAAAAAAACGAAAAAACAAAACCCAGCAACAAAAGCCTGTGAATTCTACCATCTACAGACAATTGCTGCTAGTGTTTAAACAGATCATCTAGCCTTACTCACCTTAACTGATGGGGTGCTCATTACCTGTCAGCACAGCACACTGCATCATTGTCAGCTTGGACCCTGAGAATGCTTTTCTTTAGATAGAGAGGCTCTGTCTCTCCCAGACTGGAGACCAATGTGTTCAGGCCTGGGCTGACCACATCTGTCTGCTTCTTCTCATGAGCATGTTTTTGTTTGTTTGTTTGTTTGTTTTTTTGTTTTCTGAAAATTTTGCCAGAGGCAGGAGAAGGAAAAGAGGAGGAGGAGAGAGGAGATAAGGGAAGGCTGTTGTGAGTGGGCAGATGAAGGATGGTCTAGAGCCAGGGTTTTTGAGCTTTGGGGACTTCTTTTTCATTTGCAATCTTGTGTGGCATCTGATGTGTGTCAAACAGATAAAAATGGGGATACTGGGTTGAAGGGTGGGGGCCCAGAGCTCCCCCTGACAGTGCCTCCCATGCTCCCTGGATTCAGAAAGTTCGTAGAGCTGGAAATCTCACCTGCTCGGCCCATACCTAACTCACAGTGTGACCCTGGGCAAGTTATCTCATCCTTCTGAACCCCACTTTCTCCATCTACCAAGATGTGGGAGTGGGTGGGAGGTGGGAAGGCTGCCCCAAATGGTCTCTAACATCCCTTCTAGTCTCCTTCTCCTCCTCCTCCTCCTCCTTCTTCTTTCTTTGAGACAGAGTCTCACTTTGTTGCCCAGGCTGGAGTGTAGTGGCTCGATCTCGGCTCACTGCAACCTCTGCCTCACGGGTTCAAGAGATTCTCCTGCCTCAGCCTTCCGAGTAGCTGGGATTACAGGCATGCGTGCACCACCACGCCCGGCTAATTTTTGTATTTTTAGTAGAGACGGGATTTTGTCATATTGCCCAGGCTGGTCTTGAACTCCTGACCTCAGGTGATCTGCCCATCTCGGCCTGCCAAAGTGCTGGGATTACAGGTGCGAGCCACCGCGCCCGGCCCAGTATCCATCTTCTTTGTCTTCTTCTCCTTCTCCTTTTTTTTTTTGAGACAGAGTCTCACTTTGTTGCCCAGGCTGGAGTGCAGTGGCTCGATCTTGGCTCACTGCAACCTCTGCCTCCTGGGTTCAAGAGATTCTCCAGCCTCAGCCTTCCAAGTAGCTGGGATTACAGGCGTGTGTGCACCACCACGCCCAGCTAATTTTAGTATTTTTAGTAGAGACGGAGTTTTGCCATGTTGCCCAGGCTGGTCTCAAACTCCTGACCTCAGGTGATCTGCCCATCTAGGCCTCCCAAAGTGCTAGGATTACAGGTGTGAGCCACTGCGCCCGGCCCAGTATCCATCTTCTTTGACTGCATCACGTCAGCCCGCTTGCCGGCCAGAGGAGTTAGAAACATGACACGCCCGAGCCAGAAACACCAGCCCCACGTGCCTTATTTTACTCTGAAGACACAAAGGACCAGAGACAAAAAAAGACTTGCCCAGGGTCACACAGACAGGGGCAAGAGTTGGCAAGAGGAAAAATCAGATACTATGAAAAGCTTCTCAAAGTCTGGTTTTCAAAATATTGAATTATAGTTCCTATAGAAATACAGTGTGGGAATGCGTCAGTGTCTTCTTGTAGGTTGTTAATGGAGGAACCAGCTGGGTGACAAAGCTAGTTCAATGGATATGGAAAAAAAAATATGTATACCTATATACGGAGAGAGAGAGTCAGTTAAAACAACAAGAATTCTGGAATATTCATAAGATTGCTAAGTTAGATACAAAACTGATTAATGTTCTATAGGGCAATAAAATCATCATGTCGGGGCTATCTTCTCTATTGAAAATAAATCATTTGCATCTCTACTAGACAAAAATAATTTGCAACTTATCAGTTTTCTACCAGTTAACAGCTATCTTTACCGAATCTGGGCTCTAATCAATAGTAAATAATAAGTCAAGCCAAGTGACATCCCCCTAGAGTGTCAGATGACCCTTAGGAGGGCTTGTTAGATACAGCTCTCATTTGACTTTGAAAGGACACCGGTTATCTATTTGCCTTATTTCCAAGTGTTGGATGATTTTACTTATCAGGCTGTTACAAGAGTATAAACACTTCCCAAGAAATAAAAGACATCGATACTAATGCACATATCATTAGTGTGAGAAATAAAAGGGTCAGCAATGGCCCTGTGCGTGTCACAACAGGGACACCTTCAGGCGGAGAGGAAGGGCATATTCTTCCATTTCTCCAGAGCCCAGACTCCTAGACGGGAGGCATGAGATGTGGGGAAGAGAGGAAATTCCTAGCCATCATAGTTATGATCCATGAGGTTCAGTCTATGAGGTTCAGAGTGGGATCAAGGGTCAAATAAATAACCAAAAAATAATTTTTAAACGACTCGAATTCTTTATGGCGGAGTCACATCCCATTCAAGGGTTGGGTTGCAAAATCGGCATACGAGGCAAACATTGTAAATGGTGTGTATCACCATTGTAAATGGTGGAAAAATTCTTCGAACAGCGCCACGTGAAAGACTGTATTACCGTTTCACAATAGTCTTTTGCCGTCAGTTTTCGCTCCAATAGTAGAACAGATTTCTTGTTCTTCAGTTGAGTACCAGTTGGTGAAGGTTAACCAACTGCCCCACCACTCACACACAAAGGAATTTAATCTTTGGAGACTGGAGCCACCCTTGGAGGTGAGGTGTTTAGATCATGAGGGGTTCACAGGAGCTGAGGTAGACTTGGGGACAGCAGACCTCTCCCAGCCACGGTCCCTCCAGAAATAGGCTCTTAGAAGACAATATCCCCTGGCCGGGAGCGGTGGCTCACGCCTGTAATCCCAGCACTTTGGGAGGTCGAGGAGGGTGGATCAGCTGAGGCTGGGAGTTTGAGACAGCCTGACCAACATGGATAAACTCTGTCTCTACTGAAAGTATAAAAGTAGCTGGGAGTGGTGGCACATGCCTGTAATCCCTGCTACTCGGGAGGCTGAGGCAGGACAATTGCTTGAACCCAGGAGGTGGAGGTTGCAGTGAGCCAAGATCGTGCCATTGCACTCCAGCCTGGGCGACAAGAGTGAAACTCTGTCTCAAAAAAAAAAAAAAAAAAAAAAAAAAAAAGACAGTATCCCCTGCCTTACTTAAATTGCGATTTCTAGCTGTTTCTCTCTCTGAGTCCTATTAGGCAAAGTGGAGACAGTCAAGTGTGTATATAATGTGACTCTGAGGGGCTTGTATATCTCTTTTAAAAAAATTGAGGCATAATTTGCACACAGTAAAATGCGCACATCTCAAGCACACTGCTCAGTGGCTTACACCTGCACGCACAGGCCCTCTACCACCACTCGGATCAGAGTGCGGAGTATCCATCTCCCCAGCAAGGCAGCCGTGCCCCTCTGAGTCAGCAGTGTTCCCCTTCACCCGCAAAGTAACCAGTGTTCTGCTCTCCCTCACCATTGGTGCCTTCTGCCTGTTCTTGAACTTCATGTCAATGGAATCATGCAGCCTGTGCTCTTTTGTGTCTGGCTTCTTTTGATGAGCATGCCGGTGAGATGCATCTGTGTTACCGTGTGTCAGTTCGCGTGGTATTGCTGAGTGCTACTCCATTGCATGCATACGCAGTATCACACTTTGTTTACCCCTTGTATTGGTACAGAGTTTGGGCTATGTTGAATAAAGCTGCTAAGAACATTCTCGTGCAAGTCCTCTGCCCCACCCAGCCCTGTGAACAGATACACTCAATCCTCTGCTCTACCTCTGAACACCAGGAAAGATGCATAGAGTTGACACCAGTGCTCTTTGCTCTCTTCCATCCACTCCTCCAGACCTCTGTCTTCAACTTCCTGTCTCCACCAAAAAAAAATCCCCCGGCCCCTCTGCCCAGAGCCACTGTTCCTCCTTCTCCCCGACTCTCTTGCTCTCTGTTCTTTATTATGGAGATTGTCTTAGTCTTGCCTTTCTTGCAAAACCCTCCTTCTGGGCCTTTTGGGGTCTATCCTTCCATTCTCTGTCCCCACCACCCAATAAAATCAGGGTTTTGTTAGCAAGTGGTTGGGGGAGGCATTTGGAATTGGGTAGGGAGCTGTTGTGTGAGAGAACTGCCATACGTTGTCTGTGCACACTCTTTATTCTTTTCTTGGCAGATAAAAGCACTTCTTGGGATTATTTTATGAAACGCAGAGGGGATTGTAAACAACAGATCGTTTGTTGTGGAGATGGAGGCAGCGTGTGTTCAAATTCAGTGTCTGTCTCTCTTTGGCTGTGTGATCTTGCACAAGTAACCTCCTGTGTCTGGGGCTCTAGCACCTCACCTATAAACTGGGAATGATGACCTCAAACTATGCGAGGCTTCCAGGCAGCAGTGTGGCTGGTCTCTGGCACACAGTAGGCGCTTAACACAATGTTTTACCTCCTCCTACTCTCACCTGGCACTCAGAGGGCTGGTGCATGAAAGAAAATTTGGAAAAAAAAAAAAAAAAGACAAAAAAGATGTATTGGGGGGCAGAGTGAAGAAAAATAGGAAGAAATAAAGCCCCCCAGCTGGAAGCCAGCACCCTGAATGCCCGTGAGGGAGGCAGCCCAGCCTGGAGGGGAACTGGGAGGAGCTGCTCTGGAGACATTCCCCACAGGCAAATATAGCCGGAAGCCACCAGGCAGGTAAGATGTAAAAAGATTAAGAGGACTAAGAGAGAGTTTGGAAAACAAACAGATCGGGCTGTGGGAGCCAACAAGGAGGTATTACCTCCACCTTGAGAGGGCTGGGCCTGACGTCCAGGTTGCTGGGAGACGCAAGCTTCCAAGGAGCTCACGTAGGCACGAGGGTCGCAAGAGAGTGGCCAGGGAGAGCCTGGAGTGCAAATGATCTCCCTCATCTGCCCGTCACAGGACCTGAAATTCCTCCTGTAGCCATTCTTTCCACAGGGTAAGCCTTGTCCTCTCTGGGGTGTTTTGAGGTTGATGCTGCCCCGCGGCGTATTTGCAAGATGCTAACAGGCTTTTCCTTGTGAGCCCTACTGAATGCTGGACTTCCTACTGGGTGTTTAATACACGACCTCACTTCATCATCAGAATCCCAGGGGAGGTGGCATGGTGACAGCCCCTTTTACGGATGAGGTAACTGAGGTTCAGAGAGGGTAAGTGACTTATACAAGGTCACACAGCCTGTAAATTGAATAGTTCTTTCTTTCTTTTTTTGGCACGGAGTCTCTCTCTGTGGCCCAGGCTGGAGTGCAGTGGCGTGGTCTCGGCTCACTGCAACCTCCGCCTTCTGGGATCAAGTGATTCTGGTGCCTCAGCCTCCCAAGCAGCTGGGATTACAGGCTCACACCACAACACCTGGCTATTTTTTTTTTTTTTTTTTTTTTTAGATGAAGTCTTGCTCTGTCGCCAGACTGGAGTTCAGTGGCACGATCTCGGCTCATTGCAACCTCTGCCTCCCAGGTTTAAGCAATTCTTCTACCTCAGCCTCCCGAGTAGCTGGGACTACAGGTGCACGCCACCATGCCTGGCTAATTTTTGGGTTTTTTTTTTTAGTAGGGACAGGGTTTCACCATGTTGGCCAGGATGGTCTCCATCTCTTGATCTCGTGATCTGCCCGCCTTGGCCTCCCAAAGAACTGGGATTACAGGCGTGAGCCACCGCGCCTGGCCTGGAATAGTTATTTCTACCACATTGGGTTACCTTCCTGAGAGTGTGTCATTGGCATCCGTCCTGCAGATTGGGGTCTGAAACAGCAATCCTGAAAGGGGTGGGGAGGAGTACAGAGGAGATGAACGTGTTGAGTATGGGGACTCTGAGGGCGAGATCTGCCAGCTTCACACATTTACCTCCCTCATGCCAGGCATTTAACATCATCTCACGTAATTGACATGAGATCCTTACAGGGTGGTATTTTGGTTCATTTCCAAAGATGAAAAACTGAGGCTCAGAGAGGTGCAATGACTTGCGCATGGGTCTAGGTTTGCCAGATTTAACAAATGAGAATTCAGGATGCACATTTTAATTTGCATTTCAGATAAACAACAGTATGCATGGGATATACTTATGCTAAAACAATGATTCCGCCTGCATTTTATCTGGCAACCTCTGTAGGTGACGCAGGCTATAAGTGGCGGTTACCCCCGCTCCCTGTGGCTCTCTGGCAAGAGCCATCTAGGGAGGGGTGAGGGTGCGAGGGTGTTCCTGTCTGCCTCCCAAGGGGATGTGAGCCTCCCCCATCCACCTGGGGCCAAGATTACTGCTCCGGTGGGCTGGCCAGAACCTCAGCCCAGTTCCCCCACCATGGCTCCCACATCATGACCATGGAAGGCTGCCTTCTGGGGTGTCTCTAACTGCCCCAGACTTTTTATCAGCAGAGGCCACTGTGGGCTGGAGGTAGGGGACTTGGGTTCCATTCCTTGGACAAATCACCCACCTGGGCTTCAGCCTCTCTGCTGTAAAGAGGAGGGAGCTGTACCGAAGCCGTGGGTCCCTGGAGCAGAGTTACCTGGGGGAGCTGGGGAAGAACACCGCTGCCAAGCTGCATGCTCTCTACAACCTCAGAGGCTCGGGGTGGGGGCCTCTGTATTTAAACAGGTGCCCCGAGTGAGCTGAGGCTGGCAGCCCAGCCCCTTTCTGGGGCTTTGACAGTGACTAAGGGTCTTTCCAACCTTGGCACGTTAGCTGGGCCTGCCGTGGACCTTTGGACATGATATCTGACAAGTGGGGAGAGGCACTGGAGGGCTTAGAAATGACTTAAAGAGGGAGAGGCAGAGCCCAGGGGATTGGGGAGGGGAGAGAAATGCCTTCAGGGACGGGGCAAAGCCAGAAGGCCATGTTTGTTGGGTGGGAGTAGGAGGGAGGGCAGGTCCCTAAATCTTCCCAGAGGCTGAGACCATTTCCAATCTTGGAATTCAGGCCTATTTCTTACATCTAAGTAGAGATGTATGTTTTCCATGGCCCCTGCCTGGTTCCTGAGATTCCCCGTGCAGGGGCTGGTGAGGTTACTGCCATCATTCTTAATGAACTGATGGGGGATGCAGAGGGCTGAGTCACCTGTGTCACACAGAGGAGAGGTCCAGTCTCCAGCCCACCAGCCCTGCCCTAGGATGGTCCCGGAAGGGGTCCTGTCCCAGCCTTCTCCCAGAGTCCTGGGTCCATGGGGCGCTGCCGTTTTCATTGTGAGGCTCTGAGCCTCTGTCTGCCCTGCGGCGTCTCACTGTGGGCCTTTGTCCAATGGTCCCCTAACCCCAGCTCTAATCAACCCTTCTCCTTTCCTTGGAGCCCAGGGCATGGCCAGGGTCACATGGTGTGCAGGGCCTGTGCTGGGATTTGAGCTCAGGTCGTGTTATGCAGGAGCTCGCCCTCATTTTTTTTTCCCGTGGAGCCGCTCAGGAATTTGGGCTAATGACAGCTGCCACTGCCCTGTCTGCACCCCCTTCTCCCAGCCCTCTGCTGATTACAAATAAACACCCGGTCTACGAAGGAGAGTAATTAACTCTCCAACCTGGGGAGGACTAATCAGCCTGGAGTTTGCTGCAGGTGGGAAAAAGCGAAGGCTTTTCCTAAGTAGTATGCAAATGAGACTGTAGTATGCAAATGAACCCCTCCTGCTCCTGCGAAAGGCTGTCAGAGGGGAAGCGCTGCTGCTTCCAGGGACAGGCTCTGGGAACATGGCCCAGCTGCAGGGGCTTGGGCCTTTAGGTTTAGGGGGGTTGGGAGGTCAGAATAGGAGTAGGGGTGGGGCTCACCTTGAGGGTCTCCAGCACACCTGCAGCCCTTCCATGGAATACTGTGGGGATGGCAGAGGGAAAAATAGGTATGGGGCTCAGAGAAGTGGCTCTGAATCTGAATACCACTGTCCTCACCTGGGTGACCTTGGTCTTTGTCACCGTGCTCTTGCTTTGCTGCAGAGGTCATGGAGTCCTTGCATTGCCATGGTGGTTCAAGTGGCCTGGCTTGCTGAGGTTCTGCATGAGGGACAACTGCTCTGGAGAGACACCCAGACCCATGACAGGCTTTGCAGGAGTGGAGAGTAAGCCTTTGTGGTGTGTGTGATACAGTTGTTACTGCAGCATAACCGAGCTTCTCCTGACGGATACAGCAGAGGATGAACCCACCAGAGAATGATTATTACATGAACACTGTTGTCCTCATCGTCTTCCTCACCCTCCCCTCCTCCCTTTACCTTGTCAGGGCTGTCGTTGTCTCTGACAACATCCTCATAGAACCCTTCTGGCAACACCATTCCTAGCGGGTCCCGGTGGAGCTGTCCGGGGTCCTGTCCTCAGCCTGAGCGCTCCGCCATTGTCCACACTTTCATCGGTTCTGTACCATTGGGCTGGGTACCCAGGAATCTGAAATGAAAAACATCCAGATGTACCTTTGGAGAGCTTGCACGCTGCTGCAGAGGCAGACCCAGAAATAACTCCAGAACTGAGCAGGCCATGGGGCCCCAGAGACACGCAGAAACAAGCAGTGGTTAAGACGAGAGTCAGCCCAGTGCAGAAATCTTGGGAGACTTCTCAGAGGAGGAGGCAGGAGGTGGCAGCAGTGACTCACCTCCTCGGTGCTCATAGGCTCCTCTCACAATTCAGATCTGAGTCCCAGCTCCTCTTCTTCCCACTGTGTAGCCTTGGGGTGCACAGTGGAATCTTCCTTCCTGAAGCCTTAGTTTTCTCATCTGTGAAATAGGACAATAAAAGTACATCTTCATGGGATTATTGCAATGGCTGAGTGGATTAGTATGTGTGAGGTGCTTTAACTCAGTGCCTGGCATGCAGTAAAGTTCAGTAAACAGTTGTTCTTATGACCTCATTTGGCCTTTGCAACAACCCCGTGAGAGAATAGAAATAACTCGCGTTATCACTGTTCCACACATGAGAAAACTGAGGCTCAGAAAGGGCAAGTGACTGGCCTAAAACCACACAGTTAAGAGCTGGCTGAGCGTGGACCGGAAGCCGGGCCTGTATGGCTCTGAGCCTATGTTCACTGTGCTGGTTGGGGTTAGCATTTGTGCCCTCAGACCTTGGATCTCACCTGCTTATTCTGGCCTGGCCGTATCTCCCACTCTTTCCATGTCTCGAACCCCTAGCCTGACCCTTTGAGACCCCACTATTTTTTTTATTGTGATAAAATATACATACTATGACCATTTTAACCATTTTAAGGGTGCATTTCAGGGGCATGAAGAACATTCATGCGACCATTGTTATGCGACAATGGTCTTTGTCACAGTGCCAGAAAATTGTTATGCGACCATCACCATCATCCATCTCCAGAATTGTTATCATTTCATACTGAAACTCTATACCCATTAAGCCATAAGCCCCAACCACCCTGACAGCCACCGTCTCATTCTGTGCCTCTGTGAATTTGACTATTCTAGGCACTTTGTTTTTCTTCGACCGTGTGCAGTGGCACGATCTTGGCTCACTGCAACCTCCACCTCCCGAGTTCAAGCGATTCTCCTGCCTCAGTCTCTGGAGTAGCTGGGATTACCGTGCAAGCCACCACACGCAGCTGATTTTTTATATTTTTGGTAGAGACGGGGTTTCACCATGTTGGCCAGCCTGGTCTCGAACTCCTGACCTCAAGTGATCCGCCCGCCTTGGCCTCCCAAAGTGTTGGGATTACAGGCGTGAGCCACTGCGCATGACGGTACTTTGTGTAAGTGAAATTATGCATCCTTTTGTGACTGGCTTATTTCACTTAGGATAACGCCCTCAGGGCTCATCCATATTATAGCATAGATCAGAATATCATTCCTTTATAAAGCTGACTAATATTTCATTGTATGGACAGACCACGTTTTATTTATCCATCCATCCAGTGATGGACAGTTGGGTTATTGCCACATTTGGCCATTGTGAATAATGCTGCAATGAACACAGTTGTACAAAGTCATCACCTTCCTGAGACCTCCGTGGGGGCCACTCCCCAAGAGCTTTGCCAGGATCCACAGGTCCCAAACTGCCCATGATCCAGGAACCAGGGTCCGCCCAGCCCATCACCCACTGGCCGCCTTGCTTCCCCCTGAGCTCCACGCCTTTGCTTTCCCTGCCTGGCGTGTCTTTCCCCAGCATCTCCATCATCCAAAGCCACTCACTCATCAAGGCTCATCTTGAATGTCCCCCGCCCACACCCATAGCCTTCTCTACTTTCGTTGTACCGTCTCCTACCTCTAGCCCCCACCCTCTCTCTGTCCCTCACTTAGGTCTCTGATGATGATGATGATGATTATTATTATTATTATTATCATTATTATTATTATCATTTAGTAGAGACGGGGTTTCACCATGTTGGCCAGGCTGGTCTCGAACTCTTGACCTCGGGTGATCTGCCCGCCTCGGCGTCCCGAAGTGCTGAGATTACAGGCGTGAACCACCATACCCAGCCTCTGCCTCTGATTATTTTAATCCTTAGACTAGTGTTACCTTTGACTGCCCCCTCTTCCAGAATAGGGAATTTCCTTCAGAATATTGTTGAGAGGACTAGGCACAGTGGCTCATGTCTATAATCTCAGCATTTTGGAAGGCTGTGGCGGGGGATCCCTTGAGGCCAGGACTTTGAGACCAGCCTGGGCAACATAACAAGACCCCCGTCTCTTAAATAAGAATTAGCTGGTCCGGGCATGGTGGTTCACGCCTGTAATCCCAGCACTTTGGGAGGCCAAGGCAGGCGGATCACGAGGTCAGGAGTTTGAGACCAGCCTGTCCAACATGGTGAAACCCCGTCTCCACTAAAAATACAAAATTAGCTGGGTGTGGTGGTGCACACCTGTAATCCTAGCTACTCGGGAGACTGAGGCAGGAGAATGACTTGAACCCGGGAGGTGGAGCAGTGAGTTGGGATTGCACCATTGCACTCCAGCCTGGGCAAAAAGAGCGAAATTCCATCTCAAAAATAAGAAGAATAAGAAGAAAGAAGAAAGAAGAAGAAGAATTAGCTGGGCATGGTGACGCATGCCTGTAGTCCTAGCTACTCAAGAGGCTGAAGCGGGGAAGACGGCTTGAGGTCTGGAGTTTGAGGTTACAATGAGCTATGATCACTACTGTACTCCAGCCTGGGCAACAGAGTGAGACCCTGTCACTGAAAAAAAATATATATTGCTGAGGATGACTTCTTTTGAATATAAGACAAAAATGAAAAAAAATGAGAGTCCTCTTTCTTTGGAATGTGTCTATCTTAAGTGAATAAAGCTGGTCCCTTGTGCCAGTCCAATGAATTAGAGGTAATCTGGCTTCCTGAGTCTTGCTACACTTTCTTTTCCAAGTTAGATAAGGCAGTCACTTGCCAGAGAAGTATCCTAGACAGACTGGGTTCAAATCCTGGTCCTGCCCCTTCCTGGCTGTGGGGTACCAAGCAAGGTACTTTATTTCTTGGCACCTCAGTGTGTCCATCTATGAAATGGACATAGTAATATAATCTACCTCACGTGATTGTGACAACAATTGATGGAGTCAATAGGGTAATGTCTTCGAAACAGTGCCAAGTGTATAGTGAGCATTCACCAAATACCAGACACCATTTATTAAAGGAATACATAGTGTGGGCTCAGGGAATCTTTGCCAAATTAATGGGAAGAGTGAGACCCAAGAGGGAGTTTGGATCCAAAGTAAGCAGGTGCCCGGGTTCTGGAGAGAGCTGCTCAGCCTCCCTCCGCTGAGTGGGTAACATGATGCTGGCTGCCCTCACTGCAAGGCTGTTCTGGGCATTAGTGTGGGGCTTGGGGTGGAGGCCTAAGGCAAACAGGGCAAAGGGCCCTTGACCCAGCTCTTTCCTCCTCAGGGAGAGGGACTTCTGAGCAACCTTCTCGGGAGCCCCCACTCCCTGGCTTTCTCCAGGCAGACAGGCAGTTGCTGGGAGAGCCAGGTGGGAGTTGGCACATCTGGGCAGCAGCTGTGGGATAAGCCATCCTCCCCTCATCCCCCACTCTCCACAGTAACTGAGGCTGCAGGCAGATTTCTGAAGGCTGGGTTGACCCTGGCAGGAAGGAAAGGAGGCAAAGGCCCATGGGGTGGACTCTAGGGCCAGCTTGGGGTGATGGGCGTAAGTGCCAAGTCACTCTTGGAGCCAGGCCACGGTCAGCAGTTCTGCCCAGGCACCTGGAGTGGGCACTGGGACCCTGAATAGCCAGGTTCTAGGCCCAGCGGAGCCTGTGCTGCCTCAGCCTCCTCCTTCCTTCTTTCTCAGGGTTCAATAGCTTTGTCTCTAGCAGGTACTATCCTGCCTGCCCCATGGGGTTGTGGGGCGATGCTTCTAAGAAGATGCTCGAGGCCAGGTGCCATGGCTCACACCTGCAATCCCAGCACTTTGGGAGGCCAAGGTGGGCCGATCACTTGAGGTCAGGAGTTCAAGAACAGCCTGACCTCTACTAACCCCATCTCTACTAAAAATACAAAAATTAGCTGGGTGTGGTGGCGAGTGCCTGTAATCCCAGTTACTCAGGAGGCTGAGGCAGGAGAATCGCTTGAACTTGGGAGGTAGAGGTTGCAGTGAGCTGAGATCGCACCACTGCACTCCAGCCTGGGTGACAGAGCAAGACTCTGTCTCAAAAAAAAAAAAAAAAAAAAAAAAAAAATCCTTGTGAAGAGCCTTCCCCAAACCCAGGTAAATCTAAGGGCATCAAAGTCCTGCCAGTGGGTGACTCACTCAAGCGTCCCCCCTACCATCCGGCAGACAATGGAGCAGGTCTGAACATAGAGAGAGATGTTTACGGAGCAGGAAGAGGGCTGGCTGGGAGTCCTCTTCTCCCTCTGCCCCTCTGTAGCCCATGTGCTTGCCTTGAGTGAGCAACCCCATCTTGGAGCCTCAGTTTCCCCATCATGGGTGGCGCCATGCAGGGCCAGGCAGTTTTTTTTTTTTTAATTGTATCTAAATGTTCACAACTTCCCTGCATGGTAAAGATCTCATTCCTGATTAGGTGACATTGCTTGCCCTAGGCATTAGCACATGAGCTGTGTGGCCTTGAGCTGGCACCGTTGCCTCTCTGAGCACCAGTTTTCACATCTGTAAAATGGGAGTGACACTCTCTCCCTTGAAGGTACTAAGTATTGGTGGACAATGAAAATCCAAGGAAGAGCCGGGTGCAGTGGCTCACACCTGTAATCGCAGCACTTCTGGAGGCTGAGGCGGGTGGATCACCTGAGGTTAGGAGTTCAAGACCAGCCTGACCAACGTGGCGAAACCCTGTCTCTACTAAAAATACAAAAATTAGCTTGGCGTGGTGGTGCACGCCTGTAATCCCAGTTACTCGGGAGGCTGAGGCAGAAGAATCGCTTGAACCTGGGAGGCAGAGGTTGCAGTGAACTGGGATTGCACCACTGCACTCCAGCCTGGACAACAGAACAAGACTCTGTCTCAAATAATAATAATCATCATCATAATAAAATAAAATAAAATAAAAATCCAAGGAAGCCTCGCTGAGGTTTGAACCAAGGGCTGTCACACCTTCCCCTGCTGCACACCAGCCTGCCCCTGTGGATGGGGGTTGGACAATAGGACCTTCAGGAGTCTTCGCAGCTTGACTGGGACACTCCCAGGCCTTCATCTAAGCCTCCGGTTTCCTTGGAGCCCTCTGTCTCACTTCATTTCGTCTGTTGCCTGATTTTACCTGAGGGCTGTTTTTGATGACATAGCGGCCCTTGGTCCCCCAGCCCCATTTCCCAGAACCCAGGTGTGTGTGGGCGTCTTCCTTGGCAATGAGGTAGCGGCCGTGACTTCCTGAGGCTCTCAGCATCCGTGAGGGGCTAACTGGGGGCGCCACTCCAGAGCACCCTTCTTTGCTTCTCAGCAGGAGGGAGTGACTAGGTTATTTTTGTGATAAAAGTTGAATAAATTGAAAGGCGCGGTTTTTATTCAGTGGGTAATTAGCTGCCGCTGCTGCACTCCCTCCTAATTGTCTCTGTCACTCCAGACGGGTGGAGATCAATAGGAAGCGGCCGCTGTGCGGTGAAAGTCACAATTAATTAATTGCCGGGCGTGCATGTGTCTCCATCTCTGTCACATCAAAGGGCCGGGGGCGGCAGCTGCCCAAGTCTCGGCTCTGCTGGGCCAATCCGGCCCAGAGGCCCCAGATGCGTGTGACCATGAGCCACAGGGTAGCCTTCTGCCTCTCCCTCTGGCAGCAGGAGGCTCCTAGAGAAGGAGTCCCTTGAGACCTCAAGCTTATCATCATCGCACCACCCCCAAATGTCCACCATAGCATCCCTGCCTTGGATACCCCAGCCCTGGTCCTCTGGCTGCCCTTTGCCCATTCAGTCTATTCTTTTCCCTGCAACTTTGGCTGTATCGTTGATCAGGATAGTGGTTACCTCTGCTGGTGGAGGGGAGGTAGTGACTGGGACAGGGAATGTTCTGGGGTGCTAGAGATGCTCTACATTTTTTATTCAGGTGGTGGTTTCATGGGCGTACACCTGCATCATAAGCCATTTGACTCAAGAGCCAAAGGTACACTTAAGATGAATGCAAACAGTTACACACACACACAGCAGCCCTCCCAATTCAGTAATAACCACTTCCGTTTATGTGCCAGGCATGGAGACATCAGGATGACGAGGATCGCACGGCCAGTGAGTGATGAAACCACAGGCCCTGCTTAAACATCTCTTCCCTAATCTCCACCACCAGCCTTGAAGATAGGAAGCATTGTTTCCATTTTACAGATGGAAAAACAGAGGCACAGAGAGATGCTGGGAAGGAACAAAGGTGAGGAGAAGGGAAAAGAGGATGGAGGGTGGTGGGGAAAGTGGGAGGGAAGGGCTTGTGTATGTGGAGGGCTCATGTGCGCCAGGCATGAGCTTGAAGCTCTGCGTACCTCCACCTCTCCATGAAGGTGGAGCCATGCGTCCCATTTTACAGACGGGGAAGCTGAGGCTCAAAGAGGTGCAGTCCTTTGTCTGAGGCCACACCGCCCGGAAGTGATGGGCCACATCTGGAGTTGCCTCACTCCAACGTCCCTGTGATGGGAGAAGGAGGAAGAGCGGGAGGACAGAGATGGTGGGTGGGGCGGGCCAGAGAACCCATGGAGGCAGGTGGCCTTAGTGACTTACAGAAAGAGCTGGGGGTAAGACAGGGCCCGAGGCGGAATGAGTGAACCCAGCAAGGTGTGAGCATGAAACAGGTGCTGCTAAAAACACCACCATGTGGGTGCACACACACGTGCACACACACTTCAACACTTTTGCTCCGTTCCAAACTTTGCAGAGGGCTTCCTGCTGCCTCACGGGGGCCAGTGTGTTCAGCTTCTCCTCACCTGACTTCAAGGTTTGCTGTGCCCCACATACTGCCTGGCACAGAAATGGGGCTTGGCATGTGGGCTGGGAGCTGGGCAGGTCCATGCTGGACTCTGGCCACCCGGTCCCCTGCCCAAGGCCCTTGGCTGTGCAGGTGAAGCCTGGCTTTGGGAAGCATCAGCCTGCATGTCCCAAACCCCAGCCAGTGCTCCTTTGTCCTCCCTCGGCTCTCCCAAGCGGGCTTCTCTGCCCACCTGGAGCTCACAGGTTGACAAATATTGTAACAGCTTCCTGCTGGTGGGGGAGGCGATGGCTGTCCTTCGGTCTGCTGTTTCTCAGTGAGAACACCGCAGCGAGTCCAGCCTCCCGCTCCCGGCTGGTTGTCAGGAGAGGCCACCTCCATGCTCCCAGCAGCGTTGCCGCCTGTCACTGTGCCTTTGAAGTGACGCCTGATTTTCCAGTCTGTCTGAAGTTGCTCGCTGTTTATGCAGCAGCTGGTCTGGCAAGTCCCCCCGCCAGGCCTTTCCATGACGGTGCCGGCCGCTGGGGACTCGGGGAGACAGCCACCGGGCCTCCGGGGGGGATAATGGGAAGAAGCCGAGATGCCATTTCTGTCTTCAGGGTCTTCTAGACTGAGTTTGCTTATTTTTTGCTTAAAAGGACAAAAAAAAAAAAAAAAAAAGAGTTTCTATGAAACCCAATGTGCTATCTCTCTTCAAAGAAAAGGGAATAAAGATTTAAAGCAAAACAAAAAAACACACACACACACAAAAACAAGAGCTAAAGGTAAAACTCTTTACATTTCTTTGAACATTTTTATGGCTGCAACTGCTGCATGGCGGAAGGCGCTAGACGGGGAATGCTTTTGCAGATGCTAATGTGCCATGTGACCTCGGGCAAGTCACTGCGCTCTCTGACCCTCTGCTTGTCGGATCCCCTGATGAGGGTTCAGTGGGCTCCGCCCCACACCACACTGTGGGACTTTCTCACAGGCCGTGCTGTTTGCTGCCCCCAAGACTCAAACCCAGAAAATCAGAGCAGGGAGGTGGAGGGGCCTCCAGGGATCAGCAAGCAGGATGGTCCCTTTCAGACATGGATGTGCGAAATCTCCATTGCGAGGATGTCACAGCTGAGGCTCAGAGGTGTTAAGTGAGCAGTCTAGGGTCACACAGCAAGGGAGTCCTTGGTAGAAGCAGGATTATTGAATCTGTGTCTTCTGCCTCCCCAGCCAGGGGCCTCTTCTCCTGCCTCATTAAGCTGCAGAAGGAAGTTCCCAGAAAGCGGGGGCCACCTTTATGTAACTTACATTTTTCCATAGAGACCTTTGGGAGTGGAGTTTAAGGGTGAAGGCTCGGAGGTCAGACAGAACTCGGTCCTGCATCTGCCACTCCGTTCACGTGACTGCATGCAATTGATTTCACATTCCCGACCCTCAGTTTCCGTAACTGTAAAATGGGGCTGTTCCTCGTGCCTCCCCAGGCATAGCCATGAGGGTGAGGGAGAGGACACAGGTGAGGCGCTCAGCTCACAGCCCTCCATCAATGCCAGGAGCCACTCCTGTGAGCCTTCAGCATGGGGCAGGAGCCTCATCTGTTTCCTTCATCAAATTCTTGGGGTAGGAGAGCACCCTGGACTGTTCTCCCAGGCCTGCCTGTCACATCACAGTTGTCACCCCACAGCCCCTCCCACCAGAGCCCCTTCCCAGGAAAGACAGGCAGCCTCTGGCAGGATGTACAGGAAATGTCAGCCTCATCTTGCCCAGAGGCCACTGCTGACACTGATGAGACCCCCGGCGGGCGGGGCAGGCAGTGAGCGGCTCAGGGTTCGGCCTTACCCCCACTGGGCTCGGCCTTTCTTGGTCTCACTGTCACAGCTCTGGCTCCAGCCTGGGGAGGTGACCCCGCAGGTTGCTTGGGTCACCGGCCTGGCTGGGAAGCTGTCAGTCTCAGGGCTGGACTTGGAGCTGGTGGGCAGGCAGGCTGGGGGCCAGCCTCCAGCTAGCAGTGCAGAGGGCAGGTGCCTGGTGGGCATGGGCTCAGGGCTCAGATGCAGAATGAACTGGTTTGGAAGCCTGACTCTGGTTCACTGTGCGACCTGGGGCAAGTTAAGTCGCCTCTCTAGAGGAAGGTTCTTCAGCTGAAAACGTGCCCAAGGAGCCAGTGCTTTCTCAACAGGGCAGCTGGGAAAACTGGAACAATGGCAGCTGGAGATACACAGAATAGCAGCCTAATGAATGGGAGATGCTATTCATTGTGTTGTGTCTCCCCCTCCTCAGGTGGGCAAGAGAGTCATTCAGTCAGTCAGTCATTCACTTATGCAATAAAGCGGCTTTGCACACTTACTATAGTTTGCCAGACCAGTTGTAGGCACTGGGGAGACAGCTGTGAACAAAGAGAATGGGCTCCTTGCCTTTGTAGAGCTGACATTCTAGTGCAGAAGGAATGGGGGGCTGGAAGGGGAGGCTGCTGGAAATCAGAGGCCCAAAGAGGACAAAGAATGTGATGAGGCCACAGTAGAAAGAACACAGAAGACCTGTATTCAAAGCCTGTCTCAATTGCTAACATGCTGTGTGACCTTGGGCAAGGCACTTCCTCTCTCTGGCCTTCAGTTTCCACATTTGCAAAAGGAGACTCATCACCCTGCCTCGCATCACTGAGAAGCAAGTCTCCAGTGAGGCCAGTCTTGGAAAGTCACCAGGAGAATGGGTTCCTCTGCCTGCCTAGCTCCCCTCCCCTGAGAATCACAGCTGGGCACCTAGTAGAGGAGTAGGGTGTGACCTGTGGCTTCTCCCCAGCCTGTGAGCCCCAGTCCAGCATACCCAAAGCTACAAACCTGAAAATGGCCGCTCCACCTTTTGAAGTCTGGTGCTCACCTGAGGTGGAGGCAGGAACTCTGCACGTCTTCTCCAGCCCTATGCCTCTGGACTAAGACCCCTTCCTTGAGATCCTGTTTATTCCAGTCACCCTCCAGGTGGGATTCTGGGGATCAGAGTAGCCTTGCAGCTGGAGAAGACCAGCATTCATTCATTAATTCAGTCATCCATCGTCAATCAGTTGGTCAGTCAACAAACACTCACCTAGCATTTACCAGGTGGCAATGCCATGCTAAGCACAGGTTATTGGGGTGTGTCAATTTCTTCAGCAAACACTGAGCATCTCCTCTGTTCTGGGGTCCCATACCTGGAACTGGGGATGAAGTGATTAATTGATTTATTAAATGTTTACAGGCACCTACCATGTGCCCTGTGGTGAGTGTCAAAGTAATATGGAGGTGGCTGGGTGTGGTGGCTCACGCCTGTAATCCCAGCACTTTGGGAGACCGAGGTGGGCGGACCACGAGGTCAGATCGAGACCATCTTGGCCAACATGGTGAAACTCCGTCTGTACTAAAAATACAAAAATTAGCTGGGCGTGGTGGTGCGTGTCTGTAGTCCCAGCTACTTGGGAGGTTGAGGCAGGAGAGTCTCTTGAACCCGGGAGGCAGAGCTTGCAGTGAGCAGAGATCATGCCACCACACTCCAGCCTAGCGACAGAGCGAGATTCCGTCTCAAACAAAAAAGAAAAAAGAAATATGGAGGCCTTACTCTGTGCCAAGCACTACGATGGGCCCAGGGCGCAGAGTCATGAGCTCCCTGAGCACCAGCGCTAAGCCAGGCACCATGCCTGGAGAGCAGTGGCTGGCGTTTTGTATGCGGACATGAAACCCGGAGTCTCCCTGTGGCTAATGAATCATGGAGCTTCACAAGAGAAGCGTGAACGGACCCCCTTGTCCATGAATTTGCTAATTGAGCTCCTCGAACTCAGACATTAACCTGCATTACCATAAATACTGCAGAGAACAGCCGTTCTCAACTGCTGCTCAGTGGTAATGGAGAAAATCAGTCGAGGGATAAAACTGAAATGGAATCAGAAAACCTGATTTTTACCATTAATTCAAACCTAGTCTCCCCCAAATACCTTCAGCTAAATCTTTCTCTAACACTCAAGGGCTGGAGAGAGGAGCATGGGGATGCGGGCTGGAAGAAGGGGGAGGCTTGGCCATGGAGGCTGGGGAGTGTAAACTGGGGCAGGGGCTTGAGGGTAGGAGTGGGCCTGTTCTACCTCACTGGAGGCAGCCAGCCCTGGCCCATGGCCTAGAGGAGTGACCTTGGTGATGAAAGAACTCAGTGCCATACATGAAAGAAATGGGCAGAGAGCTGGGGATAGCAAGGGCCAAGAGTGGGGACAGAGAGACAGAGGGGGCAAGAAGTGGATGGACAGGCAGACAGGCAGCTAGAGGGACTGACTGACTGCCAGGTAGAGGAAAACAGGCAAACAGAATGACAGATGGACAGCCAGCCTGACTGACAAGAAGCCTGACAACCCACGGGTAGACCGACAGAATCACAGGCAGACAGACGGGCCCAGAGACAGTCTGAGCAGCAGGTCCAGGGAGAGGCAGACGGCCAGGCTGTCCATTGAGCGGACCATTGCATGGGCTGACACCAGGCAACAGGGACTGGAGCCTGGAGCTGGGGATAGAGGCTGGAATCGCTGAGCCCTCCCTAGATAGGTTAGTGGGAGGAGACCTGGCAGATGGCTTCATATTTCGTGTTAAGCCCCTTTCGTGATGAGACTGGCGTGCGGGGTGCTCCCCTGGGCCCCAGGCTTCCCGGCTTCTTCCCCCTCCTCCTCCTCTCCCTCACAGCCACGTGCACGATCTGGCACGCAAGGCAAGGAGGCTCAGAGCAGCCGTGACGTCTGCTCCATGGTTGGGCAGTGGAGGCACTGCCTGGACCCCTATGTGGGCCCAGTTTTCTGTGGTGTCTCAGACCCAGTTCTGGGTCCTAGCCCTGGGGACATGGGCTTGGGGGGTTGGGAAGTCCTAAAGGGAGCCTGCTGTGCCGCTGCCCCATTCCTCTGCCTCATTCATCTGTTCCATCTGACCCTGGCTGCCACACTGTGTGGTAGATTCTGTTATTGCCCCCATTTAACAGAGCAACAAACTGAGGCTCAGGGAGAGGAGGCAGTTGGGCCAAGGACTTTCAGCATCGGGGGGTGGAATCTTTCTGTATGGGGGCTGGACTGCTCACAGGAAGCTCACTTGTGCTCTGCTCTTCCATAGCTGATGTAGCTGCTAAGTCCAATGTACTTTGGCAGGGCAGTGACTGTGCCAGACCCTAGAATTCCCTTTAGGAAACCTACTAGCTCTCAAAGGGAAGCCACGTTGACAGCATCAGCTTCTTCAGTGATCCAAGTACTTCTGGTATCCGTTGGGAACTGCCATCTGTCTCTTATCTGGTCACAAAGTCAGGTAAGGCAAACCCCCGACAGCTGGAGCTCCGGTCACTCGACTCCCTGTTGCCGACTGCCCCCCATCCCTGACACCAATGTGACAGGAGGGGAGGAATTTGGGGCTCCCTGAGGAATAAATGGGGCCTCAGCACCAATCACCTTGATTTTCATCCATTTCTCTCTTTGGTTGTGAGTCATCAAAACTCAGGACAAGAAATACTTCCATTCGTCAAGATAACGATAGCAGCGGGAGCGGCAGGAGCAGTAATGGTCATTTATTGAGTGTTACCCAGAAGAGGTAAACTGTGTTCCAAGCCCAAGACACATTAGCTCACACCTCACAGTGACTCCGTGAGGCAGGCATCTGCCCCATTTTACTGGATTGGAAGCTGAAGCCTCCCTGGCTTCTCTCAAGTCTCTTGGTGAGAGGCAGAGCCGGGATCTAGACTCCAGTCTGATTCTAAAGCCTGGGCTCATTATGCTGCCCCAGGCTGTCTCAGAGATGGTGCAGGAGCTTAGCGGGGCTTCTGAGAGCTGTGGCTGGGCCGTGGGGTGGGAGGGAGGAGGGGAAGGTGGTGGCAGATGGTGGGCGGGGCAGGCCATAGAACCCACAGAGCTAGGAGGCAGGTGGCCTTAGTGACTTACAGGCGGCTTATTCCAAGCCCTGGGCTGCTGCAGGTGAGAGGCACCGTCCCATCCCTCATGAAAGAAACATCAGTGTTAATCGGATCAGGCCCCACACCCTGGGCTGGGTGCCTCATCCATTTTTCATTTATTTCTTCCTTAAAACTCAGCCCAAGGGGAAAAAGGGGGGAGAGAGCTGAGAGAAGGCTGCAGGGCATGGGGGAGGGGTAGAAATGCTCTGCCTTCCGGATTGGTTCAGGGAGTCTTCGTAGCACAGAGGTTAACAGCACAGGCTTGGAGTGAGACACACCTGAGTGTGACCCCAGCCCAATTACTTCCTAGCTGTGTGACCTTGAACAAGTTGCCTTTCTTCTCTGAGCCTCGGTTTCCTCATTTGTATGATAGGGTTAATAATACATATACCTCTGGGTTGTGGCCGGCACATAATACGTGTTCAATAAAAGGCAGCCATTGTGCCTAAGAGCTGGTCTGCTGCCATGAGAATCCCAGAAAAATAATGTTTTATCTTTGTCATTGTTGGGAAGCTCACTTCTTTTGGAGGCAAAAATGATTCCTTGTTGAGAAACTCTGACAGTAAGAAAGGGTTTCTTAAGTGGAGCTGAAATCTGTCTTCCTGAAGCATCCACCATCTGGTTCTGCGAAGACCTAGCCTGGGTTCCTTTCCCAGGAGAGATTCCAAGGGACCTGAAGACAGACAGCATTTGGTGATGCTCCCGCATCCTCACCAGGGTCTTGCCACCATCTCCCCATGCCGTGGCTTCCAGACCCCCCTTCACCACGGTTCCATCCCCTGGACACACCCAAGGCCCTGTTCTTTCCCTTCAGCTCAGGCCAGCAAGTATTGCAGCCAATTCCTGGGTTGCATCAGCCTCACCCTGCCCCTGAGAAGCTGTGTAAGGGGTGTTCAGGCTACAAGAGAGGCAAGGCTCTAGATGTGCTAGGCCAGCATAGAACACAGTGGGAAAATCGTGAGTTTCTGCTCCCAATAATCCAGGCTCAGGTCCTGGGGACTTCTTGGGAACAATGTTTGCAGCCTCTCGAAGTCAAGAAGTAGCCCATCCCAGCCCAGGACCTAGAGGTAGGAGCCAGCGGATGCCGCTTCAGCACCAAGGACAGCTCAGCCATGCTATGGATCTATGTGTGTCCTGCTGAGTTGGAGGCTGAGGGAGGCCGAGGAAGGTGGTGGCTGCATCCTCAGAGACTTGGTGATGAGCTGGCAGCCCAGGTTGTGTGGTCACAGGATGGCAGTGCTGACTAACTGATAAATGAATGACTAATTGAATGTCTTGGTTTCAGCCATTGCTAAATTGCTTTCTCAGAAAATTAGGGAACCTTCAGAGAAAGCAATTGGACTTGAAGTTGAAGGCAAAGTCTTAACTTGTCCGAGCCTCAGTTTCCCCAGCTGTGAAATGGGGAGAAAGATATACAGTATATAGTATATCTAACGTCCTGGTGCGTAATCCTTCTGAGATTTGGCCTTTCTTGAGGATACAGCCAGGAGTGTCTGCCTGGCTGGGAGGGACACTGGGAGGATCTTGAGGGAAACATGTTAAGCAGGACTCTGGGGCTCTGCTGAGTATCTGCAGTTGAACACTCCATGTCCAGGCTGTCCCTGCAAGGATCCTTGCTTGAAGGCAAAATGATTCCTATTCTGAGCGTCTCAAGAGACATAAAATTCTCCTGGGGGCAAGATGGGGGTGGGGAGAGAGGAATCAGAGGTGATTTTCCTGGCTTGGCATGTGCACAGACACACACAGCTCTCTGTACACATAGGCACACAATTCACACCCAGTCACAGCCTGGCCCATGTCACAGTCATGGAAACACATGTACACCAAGCACACACACATACAATTGTGTATATAAGACTATACTACACCAGTCTCACACACACACACACACACACACGTACACGTGTTTTTTGTTTTTTTTTTTTTGAGGCAGGTTATCGCCCAAACTGGTCATTTTTAAAATTATTTTTGTAGAGACTGGGTCTCACCATGTGGTTCAGGCTGGTTTTGAACTCCTGGGCTCAAGTGACCTTCTTGCCTCAGCCTCCTAAGTGGCTGGGATTACAAGCACATGCCACTGCATCAAACCCATTTGTGTATTTTATATATTTTAGTCACTGGATTTTACACACAAAGACACACCCATGATCAGCCACTCTCATGCTCATAGCATATACTTACCCATCACAGCCATACTCATATGGATACACACATGCACAGTAGTACACCAAGAGTCATATACACACGTGGAGATAATGCCACACGTACCCTTTGCACAGTCACACACCACGACATGCACAACTATGTCACAACCCCTGCTAGTCATCTACTCACATATAAGCACAAATCCATAGCAGTGAGGTGGGGTTCGGTGACTCACACCTGTAATCCCAGCACTTTGGGAGGCTGACGAGGGAGGATCACTTGAGGCCAGGAGTTTGAGACCAGCCTGGACAATGTGGTGAGAACCAGTCTCTACAAAAAATTATTTAAAAAATTAGCCAGGCATGGTAGGGCGCGCCTGTAGTCTTGGCTACTTGGGAAGCTGAGGTGAGAGGATCGCTTGAGCCAGGAGTTTGAGGCTGCAGTGAGCTGTGAGGGTGCCACTGCACTTCAGCCTGAGTGACAGAGCAAGACGCTGTCTGAAAAAAAGAAAAGAAAGAAAGAAAGAAGAGAGGGAGGGAGGAAAGAAGGAAGGAAGGAGGGAGGGAGGGAGGGAAGGAGGGAAGGAAGGAAGGAGGGAAGGAAGCAAGGAAGGAAGGAAAAAGAAGAAAGAAAGAAAGAAAGAAAGAGAAAGAAAGAGAGAAAGAGAGAGAAAGAACGAACGAAAGAAAGAAAGAAAGAAGAGAGGGAGGGAGGAAGGAAGGATGGAGGGAGGGAGGGAAGGAGGGAAGGAAGGAAGGAAGGAAGGAAGGAAAAACAAAGAAAGAAAAAGAAAGAGAGAGAAAGAGAGAGAGAGGAAAGAAAGCAAGAAAGAAAGAAAGAAGAAAAGAAAGAAAGAAAGAAAGAAAGAAAGAAAGAAAGAAGAAAGAAAGAGAGAGAGAAAGCAAGCATCCCTCTACTCATCACTCATTATCACTGGCCAGTGGGCCTGGGATGCTCTCCCCCAGGAGAAATTGGAAGACAGATTCAGGTGTGACCTGCTGGCTGGCTGGGTGACTCCCAAACTTCATACAGGGCCCACATTCTCAACCCTCCTCCCAGCCCCAACACACACCAACACTGCCCCTCCCCGAGGGAGTCAGCCTGACCTGTGTTTGGATCCTGATTCCCACTCACCTGCTGTGTGACATGGAGCAAGTTACATAACATTTCTGTGCCTCAGTTTTCTTACTGGTGAGAAAGGGATGGTAATAGCAACACCCTGCTAAAGTTGCTGTGAGGACTGAAAAGCACAGTGCGCAGAAAGCACTCGGCACCGTGTGTGGCGCCGGATAAAAGCTCGGTAAATAGTGACTCCCCATCATTAGTGACAATCATGACAATCAGCCACCCACAGAGGCTCCTGTCAGAGGCCATACAGACAGCCTTCCCTCCACAGCCCCTCTCATGTGAGTGCGTGTGGGGATTATTACTTTTAGCATCTGAAGAGGGCGTCCAACCTGGGAGGGAAAGGGCTGCACCAGGACGCCCCTCCGTTCTCCACCCTGGCCCCACCCATGGGTCACCTTGGCCATGCATCCGTGAACTTCTCTCCTCAGGCTTCCTTCACCTGAGTCTATGACCCCCCCGGCCCCTCCTGCTCCCCACCAAAGGCCCCGGGTGCCTTCTCCTTCCTTGGGTTCTACCACTTCACAGCAGAAAGGTGGCTTTCTGGTTGATTTTGGTTGATTTTGCACTGGATGCTGAAACCTGCGTTCTTGGTATTCAGGGAGAAGTTTTGCGCTGATCTCCCCACTCTGAATGCTCATCACATTTCTCTTAAAGCCACAGGAGCTCCCCCCGTCCCCATCTTTTATTCATCACCTTCCACCATCCCCAACACGGGAGACATGGAAATGCAAACCCTCTGAGGACTGCAAATTCCGTCCAGCAGCTGACCCTTCCCCAGCTGCCCAGCGCGGGGGAGCTGGAGAGTCATACAGAGGTTCTTGGGCTTTGGGGATGGAGTAAGAGAGGCAGCCAGCCTTGGGTCCAGGCCACCAGCCCCAGGTGGAGTGAGCGACAGAAGAGCAACAGTGGGGCCAGGACCCGACTACTTGGGCTGCCCCCGCTCCTATTCCCAAAGACTCATCCATGCTTGCCAGCAGCTTTGCTCTCGGCCCCTTCATAGAGACACCCAATCCCCCCCTCCCCCAGCAATAGTGACAAACACTGTCCCCTGCATGCTATCCTCACATTACCCTTCAATCCTCATGGCGAGCCTGTGGAGTAGATGAAAGCGGTGGCTCCATGTTACAAAGGATGAAACAGGGCTCAAAGAGAAGTGACTTCCTCAAGGTCACATGAAAGGGAAGGATGAGTAAACTGGCCCTGCTTTAGGGCAGATCCTCAGGGCCCCAGTAAGGACGATTTGCCTGTGCATTTATCATTCACTGAATTCTTACCATGTCCCCCTCCCCCTGGGCTAGGCACTGGGGTTTTCTGACCAAATGGAGACAGTTCTGGCCTTAATCCATTCACGACGAAAGTGAGAGATTGATGACAGTGGAATATAAGTGCTTCAATGGGGGCAGCCCCAGAATCTGTGGGATCTCAGAGAAGGGAGGCATCTAACCTCGAATTAGGAGAAGGGAGCCAGAGGTTGAGATCTTCAGTGTGAGTTGAAATTGGCCAGGGGCAGAAGGGACAGGAAGGACATTCCTCTGGTGGAAAACACACGCCACAGCCATGGGAGAGAGGTGAGAGTATTGATGGGCCTGCAGGTGTTTCCTCCTGGATGGAGGTTTCCTGTGGGCTTGCTGGAGAGTAAGGACAGGAGGCAAAGCCAGAGATATGGATGGGGCCAGATTAAGAAAAAAAATAAATAAACAAAAAATAAAGGTATGCTGGGGCCAGGCACCATGGCTCATGCCTGTAATCCCAGCACTTTGGGAGGCTAAGGTGGGCAGATCACTTGAGCTCAGGAGTTTGAGGACAGCCTGGGCAACATAGCAAAACAAACAAACAAACAAAACAAAAAACAAAATTAGCCAGGTGTGGTGGCACGCGCCTGTGGTCCCAGCTACTTGAGAGGCTGAGGAGGAAAGATTGATGGAGCTCGGGAGGTCCATCCAGACTGCAGGGAGTCGAGATCATGCTACCCTGGGTGACAGAGCAAGACCTTGTCTTTAAATAAATAAATGAAAGAAAGGAAGGGCACTAGAGAGGGGAGGATAGTTGCAGAGAGATTGGAGAGGCCAGCAGCAGCAGATGACGGGGGGCGTTGCAGGTCGGGGGAGGATTTTCGATGTTATTGTAAACATGATAGGAAGCTTTTGCAGGATTGTAATCCAGAATGTAGCATGATCTGGTTTATGTTTTTAAAAGATCCCTTTGGCTGCTTGTGGAGAATGGATTATGGGGGCCAGAGAGGAAGAGGGGAGGCTACTGATGAGGCTTCCGCAGTCGCTGAAGGAAGGGGAGGTGGCAGCAGAACCAAGGGCAGGAGGAGATGATTAGACTCCGTGTACATTTTGGGGAGAGAGCTAACCAGATCTGCTGGTCTGTTGCAGCGCAACCAGCCCCCGCCACCGGGGTCCAGGACCCTGGACAGCGTCAGTCCTCCCCACAGCCCAGAAGAGCCAGTTCTTCGAACCTCCCCACCCCACCATCCCCCCACTTCCCCACCCCCATTTCTGAGACCCCAGGTTTCCTGAGGGCAGCCTGTAGAACCCCTCCCTCCCTTGTGGGTGTTTAAAAATAATAAACTTTATTTTTTAGAGGAGTTTTAGGTTCACAGCAACATTGACCAGGAAGTACGGAGACTTCTCATATAGCCCCGTCCCCTTTGTGTTTTTTAAACACTCTTATTTAAAATTATAGGCCATTTCAACATATGAGAAAATCGAGAAAGAATGTAACAGGCACACATCGAGATTAAATGGATATTCACATTTTGCCATACTTGCTTCAGAGTCCTCTATTTTTACAAAAGAGCTATCAATGAAAGACAGATACAGTTGTGCTGACCTGGTGTTTATCTGTCTCGTGAATATTTTTATGCTGTCATTACCTAGTTATGCAATCAAAACCTGTGTATTCAATTCTTACATATTTTTTTTAAAGTTTACATAAATGGTGTAAACCTGTGGAGGTACTATTGTTATTTATTTTTTTCATTCCATGTTATGTTTGGAGACTTATCCCTATTGATGGATGTTGATCTAGTTTGTTCATTTGAACTGTGGTTGATTATTTTATTGTACTTATAAAGCAGTTTATTTTTTGTTTTCCTGCGGAGAGGCAGTTAGGCTCCTCTTTGTCTTTCTATTACACACTAAGGTGCAATAAATACCTGTGGGCATGTATGCTTCTGCATATGAGTGTGCTTCTCTGGGACATGGTGGAAAACTCTGCTGGTGTCCCACTCGGATACCTTTTACCTGTAGGTGTTTCCACCCCCTAGCTGTGAGTGTTGATGCTAAGGGCTCAGAGCTACTCGCTTCTTGGGAACTCCCTTGCCCACAGTTGCTCCGCTTCCCCATCCTCCCCATGGGGTGGCCGTAGCTGATGGCTGAGTGACATGGGGGTAGAAAATCTTGGCTCCCTTGCCTCGAGGTAGACCGACTCTGTGTTGTCACTCATGCCCCAGAGCTCCCATGGGATCAGATTGAAGCTAATCTCCAACCGAGAACATATCACTGCCTAGAGCTTCCACCGTATCTGCCATCCCATCTCCCTTTCACCTAAGAGCTCTGCTTCAATAAATCACTGCACAAGAATCCCTGACTCAGGCCCCGATTAGGAAACTTAACCTAAGAATCACACATCAGTGGTGAAGTTGGCTGGATCATAGATTTGCTTGTTTTAAAGTTTATCAAGCATTTTCAAATAGCTCTCCAAAGTAGTTGTGCAAATTTAAATTCCCATCAGTTTATAAACATTGGTATTTCCCCCATCTCTTCATCAATACTCCCGTTAAACACTAATTTTGCCAATCAGATTGGTGTAATAAGCCATCTCATTATTGTTTCAGTTTGCATTTCCATGTTTCCTAGTGAGACTCTTTTATATCTTGTTTGGCCTTTCAAATTTCTTCCTCTGGTATTTATTCACATTTTTTGCCCATTTTCCTACTGCTCTGGAATGTTTTGGTAGATTGATTCTCTGGAGTCTTTTAAAAAAATTCTTTTGGAAACTAATTGTCTCTTGCTTATATGGGCTGCAAATATCTTCTCCCAGCCAGTGGCTTTAACAAATCTATTCATCTTTTGTCAAAGAGAAGTTCTTAATTGTAATAAGATTTATCACTTTAAAAATCATTTATGCTTTTTGTGTTTTGTTTCGTTTCTACTCTAAGATCATAAAGTTACTTTCCTCTGTTTTCTTTTAAAAAGTTTTATAGTGTGCTCTTCTCATTTAGGACTTTAACCAACCTGGAACTTATTTTGTGAATGTTGTGAGCAGAGATCCAATTTTATGTTTTCCAGTAGGGGTATTCAATTGTTCAACATCATCTGTTAACAAGACCATTTTATCCTTTGTCGTGTTTCACACTCTCCTATATATTTTGATCTGCCCCTAGGCATTATTCTCTGTTCTATTATCTGTTGGTCTATTCCTGGGACCAAATCACACTATTTTAATTATTAGAGCTCCATAGTGCCTATTGATACCTGCTAGGGTGAGGTTCCCTTCCTCTTCCTCTTTCTTTTTCAAAATTGTCTTGGCTATTCTGGGTTCTTTATTATTCCATGTACATTTGGGGATGACTCTGTCAAGTTGCCGGGAAAACCCCACTGCAATTGTTATTGGGAATAAAATGTATAGATTAAATTGGAAGGGCATAGCCAGCATTGTGGCGGTGAGGCGCGCCATCCATGAACATGGTTTGTTTCTGCTCTGGCTGTATTCTTCCTCTCCTCTGCATTCCATACCTTGCACAAAGGACTGCCTCAGAAATCAACCTCCAAACCCTTCTCATTTTTCAGTGCCCAACTGAAATGCTTCCTCCTTTGTTAAGTCCTCCATGACAGACCTGCCTGTCAAGGCTCTCTCTGACCCTCTAGAACACTTCTGTGTGCTCCATTTTTTGGACACTTAGCACATTGGGTGTGATTGAGGGAACCATTTTTGTGCAGTCTGCAGCTCCACCTAGCCTCTGAGCTTCTGAGAAGAAGGGCTGCATCTCATTGTCTCGTACCCCCAGTGGCGCCCAGCACAGAGCAGGTGTTGATTAGGATCTGATGGTTGGATCCTATCGTCCAATAGGATGTTAGGGTCTCTTCCCCTTAAGAGAAGAGAAGTCTGTAGTAACAGATTCTTCCTCATAGGAAACAACTGGTTTTGTGGGGAAGGGCCTGGCGCTTAGTTTGGAGTCTCAGGGGAAGCATAGCTGGCTTGAAATCAGACAGATTTAGCTTTACATGGTGGCTCTGCCATGTGGGACATTGGCCTCTCCGAGCAAGCTTTTGCCCATGTGTAAGTGGGGGATGATATTCTCAATCTCATAGGGCTATTGTGATTCTGAGTGAGACAATGTAGGAAATGCAGCGTAGGTGTTTTCTTCCTGTTCCCACTTCCCCAGTTTGAGGGAGGTTCAGGAGCGAAGCCCTTCTCTCAGTTGGAGATCATCCACTCCCTCATCTCGAAGGCCCTGGAGCACCTTTTCCAAATGTCTGAGCCACTGGCACAAATGGATGCTGTTGTTATGTGCTCTGCCTCTGTCTCTGTCTCCTGCCCAGAACCCCTGTTGCTGTTCCCTCTCCCCATGAGCAGAGGGAGTCCTCGGCTCCCTGACGTAACTCTGGAAGATGCTCGGATCCTGTCTTCCCCGTTCTGCCTCCCAGCACCCAGGTCTCCCAGTGGCCCCCCTTGATCCTGAGGAAGTTGTTCCCAGGAAATGTCCTTTCCCTGTGTACTCCTCTTCCAGGGGGGCATCTTTCTCCCCCAAGAGAACTCAAGGGCAATGCCCAGCTGGGACTGGACTCTATGGTTAAGTACCATGTGCACCCCTTGGAAGAGAGAATTTGGGGCTGTGGGGTGCTTCCTAGCGGAGCCTGGGATTTGGGGTGTGACAATTCTAGGTTCTGATTCATCCCCCAGTCTGTCCTTGGCTTTAGGCAGGTTGGCTGAACCAGGACTCAGCTTCCCCGTATGTACAATCCATGCACTAATCCTACCTCCCCAGACAGATGCGAAAACCAGAGGGGAGAAAAATGGATGGGATGCAAACAGTAGGCGCTCAGTATGAGGCCGGCCCTTCCCCAACAGGAGATGTCAAGCTTGTAGCGATGGGGAAAAAATGGGGGACACAGGCAAAGATGAGGCAGAATTTATTCTTCTTGTGGGTAAGTTCAAGAGTCAGGATGGAGACCACAGAGAGGCAGATCCCCGGGACCCTGAGAGGGACCCCACGCTAGAGTGAGGGGCCACACTTTTGCAAGTGCCAGGTCCACGGTGCCTCCATGACTGTGAGGATCCAGAGCCCAGAAACCGGGTAAGAGTGGGGTGGGGTGGGGAGGAAGACAGGATCCCCCCCCAGATCGTGTTCTGACCATGTTTCCGACTTCCATAGGAAGGAAGAACAGCTCGGCTATATAGTAATATAATATATAGAGGTGTAGAGAGCTGGCCGCGGCACCTGGATGGGGCTGAGACTCCCCAAATTATTGCAGAAGGGAGAGGGGGCTCAGTGCTGGTGTCCCCGCGGGATAGCTGTGCTGGCTATGGGGAGGGGGGACAGGGCTGGGCAGCTGGGCTCGCCGCTCCCTCTGGGGCTGGCAGGGGGCACACAGTGGGGTTCCTGCTTCCCTGCCTGCCAATGGCCCCCGGGATGGGGCTTTCTTACCCTGGGTGCTTTTTATGTGCTTTGAAGACCATTTTTGCATTGTCAGGAGTGAGGAAAAAATATTCTGACATGGTAGAAAAGAGATATTTACATACCCTGGTGGGCCGTAAGGGGGAGGTCGGTGTGACAGGGGAGGGGCTTCCAGGGCACTTCCACCCCCAGCGCCCACGTGGGATGGTGTATGGGGATGACAGCCTTGGCGGGAGGCCGGAGCCCTGACTCTGACGCTTGGTTGTGGTGTGACCTGGGACGGGGCATCACCCCTCTCTCCAGGCCTCAGTCTCCCCATATGCTACAGGAAGGGGTGGGTTGGGGGCTGAGAAGATAGGATCCTCTGGTCCCTGATCCTAGGCCTGGGGGAAAAAGGGCAGGTGTCAAGGCTGGGCATTGAAAGGTTGGCGAAGGGACTTTGAGTGAGGAGACCTGGGCTGTGGAGGGAAGGCATCAGAGGCTAGAAGGGGCTGCTGAGCCCCTGGCCCTGGCCAGGCAGCCAAGCCCAGCTGAGGGTATCTCATGTGCTCTGCCGTGATGCCTCCATGAAGGCCGCCAGCGGGACTGGCCGGGAACCCTGTTTTCCTGTTGAAGCAGCGGTGAGAGCCGGGTGGAGGCTGCAAGTGGCCTCCTCGGCTAGAGGGAGGACCCAGACCTGAGATACAGCCAGGGTGGGCTCACCCAGGCAGAGACGAGGGTGGGCCTGGTGCTGGTGCAGTGCAGAAGTGGCCCCTGGCTCCAGCCTCCAGGTGTGGGGGGACATAAGGGAGAGCCTCTCCCCTGCCCCGTGGGTGTTGGACCTGGCGGTGTCACACTGAGTTCCCTGCTCACACACCTCCTCATTCATTACACACCATCCACCATCACCCACATGTGCCTCCAGCCTTAACGGATTAGCACACACTCATAACACGCACACGTCCATGCTGAGACCCGAAGGGGTGGACACACTTGATCACACACTGTCGACATGGGATCCCATGACCTTGTGAGAACACCCCCCACCACACACACACATGCACGCACACAGAGGCAGGCGAGTGATGTCCCTGTTGGACTCTGTGGCGTGGAGGCCCCAGGCTCTGGAAAAGAGAAGGTGCCTGCCCTGGGGGACAGGTGTCCTGGCCAGGGTGGCCACCAAAGGCCCCTTCCCAGGCACCTGACCCCGGATAACTCCAGGTCCTGTGGCGAAGCCTTCAGCCCCTCTAGCGCCCAAGAGGAGGGCAGAGGCCTGGGGCCGCCCTGCCTGCTGCCAGCCCCTCATGTCCTCTGCCGCTGGCATGACCTGGGGTGGGCTTGGTGGCCGCCTGGGCCCTGCTGGCTGTGCATCAGAGGTGCCGGCGGGGCCCCTGGGTGCTGGTCAGCTGGGCCCGCATGGTCTGAATGCTGCCCAGGATCTTCTTCTGGTGGCCCATGAGGGTGATGCCCAGGGCACGCACGTCCCTGTGAAGGAAGGGTGCTGCTGGCCAGCTGGGCCTGGGAGGCTAGGAGCCGCGCACGCAGCCGGGGCCATGGATCTGGTCCTATAGCCTCCCTGGAGGCCCTGCCTCTGGGTCCCCGCCCCTGCCCCCACACGCATGGGCCCCCAGCCCCACCCGTCACTCACTGGGCGTTCATGCGTAGCACCATGCCCAGAGAGGAGTAGCCGCCCGCAGCGAAGTGGTCTCGGTACCGGCCCATGCGGATGGAGTCCAGCCAGTCCCCCACGGTGAGGCCCCCACCGCCACCGCTGCCCCCTCGGAGGTCAAAGCAGCTCCGGGCGAAGGCAGGGGGTGGGCACCTGAGGCACAGGGGCTCTTGGTAAGTGGCCAGAGGGTTCGGGAAGCTGGACCCCCAAAAGAAGCAGGCTGAGGAAAGGGTTAGGCAGGGCAGGGGCCAGGGGCCCAGGCTGGGCCTGGTCCTAGTGTCAGGGCCAAACTGTCCCAGGGACAGATCTGGGGCAATGCTGGGAGGCAGCTGGGCCTCAAGGAGCTGGGGTGGGCACAAGGCACCTGCTGACAGTGGCGGTGGCCCTGAGACTCTCGGGGCTGCAGATCAGCGCATCGAGGACACTGACAATCTGGGAGAAGCGAGGCCGCTGCGCCCGGTCCTTGTGCCAGCAGTCGAGCATGAGCTGGTGCAGGGCTCGAGGGCAGCCCATGGGCGCGGGCAGGCGGTACCCCTCCTCCACGGAGCTGATGACCTGCAGGGGATCAGCGCTGGGCTCAGCCGTCCCTCCCTGCACCCCGAGGCTCCACCGCCCGCGGCCCTGCCAGGGCCGGGCACTCACATCCCGATTGGTCATGTTCCAGTAGGGCCGCTCCCCGTAGGCCAGCACCTCCCACATGACCACGCCGAAGCTCCACACGTCGCTGGCCGAGGAGAAGGTGCGGAAGGCGATGGCCTCTGGGGCCGTCCAGCGGATGGGGATCTTCCCGCCCTGCGACGGACACACAAGAGTCGAGGGGCTGCCCAGGCCTGGCAGGGTGTCCCCCGAGCCATCTGAATCACAGAGCTAAACACTGGGGTCCTGTTTCCCAGTCCAGGGGGACAACACAGCCCCCACCTTCCCAGAGCACCTGTCCTGAGGGAGGCCCCACAAGAGCCGCTGTGAAGATGAAGGAAGGAAGGATTGAGACGCCTGGTACAAGCAGGTGCTCAGCCAATACCAGTCACAAGCCAAGGGGGCTCAGGGGCCACAGCCTAGTCATTTTCTAACTCTTGCTCTTCCTTCTCTTCCCCCACTTCCTTCTCCTTTCTCCTCCCTTCCTCCCTTCCCTTCTTCCTTTCTCCCTTTTTTCCTCCTCCCTTCCTCCCTTTCCTCCTCCTTTCCTTCCTTCCCTTCTTCCTTCCTCCCTCCTTCTGTCCTTCCTTCCCTCCTTTCTTCTTTCCCTCCCACCTTCCTCCCTCCCTCCTTTCCTTCCGCCCTTCTTTCCTTCCTTCCTGCCTCCCTCCTTCTCTCCCCTCCCTCCCTCCTTTCCTCCCTCCCTCCCTCCCTCCTCCTTCCTTCTCTCCTTCCCTCCTTCCTTCCTCCTTCTCTCCTTCCTCCCTCCCTTCCTTCCTTCCTTCCTTCCTCCCTCCCTCCCTCTCTCCCTTCCTTCCTTCCTCCCCCACTCCCTCCCTCCTTCTCTCCCTTCCCTCCTCCCTCCCTCCTTCCTTCCTTCTCTCCTTTCCTCCTTCCTTCCTCCTTCTCTCCTTCCTCCCTCCCTTCCTTCCTCCCTCCTTCTCTCCTTCCTCCCTCCCTTCCTTCCTTCCTTCCTCCCTCCCTCTCTCCCTTCCTTCCTTCCTCCCCCACTCCCTCCCTCCTTCTCTCCCTCCCCTCCTTCCTTCCCTCCATCCCTCCTTTCCCCCTTCTCTCCTTCTTGTCCTTCCTTCTTTCCTCCCTTCCTCCTTCCCTTCCTTCCTCCCCACTCCCTCCCTCATTCCTTCTCTCCTTCCCTCCCTTCCTCCCTTCCCTCCCTCCCCCCCTCTCCCTCCCCTCCCCCTTCTCTCCCTTCCCTTCTTCCTTCCTTTCCACCTTCCTTCCTTCCCTCATTTCCCTCCTCTTTCCTCCCTCCCTCTCTCCTTTCCTTCCCTCCTTTCTTCCTCCTTCCCTCCTTCCTTCCTCCCTCTCCCTCCCTTCCTTCCTCCCCTACTCCATCCCTCCTTCCCTCCCTTCCTCCCTCCTTCCTTCCCTCCCTCCTTCCCTCCGTCCTTCCTTCCCTTCATCCCTTCCCTCCCCTCCCCTCCTCTTCCCTCCCCTTCCCTTCCTTTCTTTTTTCTCCTTCCTTCCCTCCTTTCTTTTCCCTCCCCCTTCCTCCCTTCCTCTCTCCCTTCTTTCCCTCCTTCCTCCCGCTTTCCCTCCTTCCTCCCTCCCTCCCTCCTTTCCTTCCTTCCCTTCCTCCCTTCCTTCCTTCCCTCCTTCCTCCCTCCCTCCCTCTCTCCACTCCCTCCTTCCTTTCCTTCCTTCTTTCTTTTGTTGTCACAGGATCCTTTCTCCACGCGAAACCTTACTCAGAGGCTGTGGGACAGAGGCTAAGGGAGGGCTCCTATTGGGGCCAGGGTGGAAACTGGCCCCTGTGCACTCAGCTCCTGCCTTTAAGGCTGCCCCTAAGGCACCTCTAGAGAGGTCCAAATCCCCATGGAACGTGTTTGAAAACAGCTGGGTTTTAGGCAAACTTTAGAGACAGATATGGAGTCTGGGTACAATTCGGAGAGATTCCAACCCTCCTGAAGTCTCCTGGTGAGTGAGTGAGTGACCGTGGGGACCAGCCCTGGGGTCTCCCCTGGCCACCTGGTGACAGAGGAAAGGCAGGCAAGGCTGTTCCCATTTCCCAGAGGAAGGCACTGGCGTGAAGAGGAGAAGCAGGATGTGCCCCAGGTTGAGGGCCACCCCGAAACTGCCAACTTCATTCAGCTACTTGCAGAAGAGTTGTTGGGCCCTGGGTGCCACGGGCGCCACCTCCCCACTCCCCAGTCTAGCCGGAAGGAGTGTGGGCGACGCACCGTGGTGGTGTAAGCAGCATCCGGGTCGTCCTCCAGCACCCGTGAGAGCCCGAAGTCAGATACTTTGCAGACCAGGTTGCTGTCAACCAGGACGTTGCGGGCAGCCAGGTCTCGGTGGACGTAGCCCAGGTGTGAGAGGTAGCGCATGCCGGCACCCACTCCTCTCAGCATGCCCAGCAGCTGCATGATGGTGAACTGCCCGTCGTGGGTCTGCAGGGGGACACGGCTTGGGCTTCAGGAAAGCCCAGTGAGGCGCCTGGTCCGTGAACAGGAACCTCTCCCATCTGCAGGATGCTCTCGAGTTGAGACGGCGCTTTGCAATTTACCAAGTGCTTCACTACTTCTGAAGCACCTTGCAGTTAAGGGTTATTCTCCTGGTCTCATTTACCCTCACAGCAACCCTGGGAGGTAGGTGGGGCAGCAATGACTGCTTAGCCATTTTGTGTAACGAGAGATGGAGGCCCAGAGAGGTTAAGCTCTGTGCCTAAGAGCACCCAGCAAAGAAACTGTGGGCAGGAGCTGGGAATCCAGCCATCTCCACCACAGCCAGCATGCCCCCCTGCTGGGTGGGGCCTGGATTCCCACAGAGGTACCCCCCTCAGCCTGTGTGCAGGGCAGCAGGATCCCATGGAGCAGAAGGACTTTCATGCAATGGGGGCCGAAAGGCAGTTCGACTGGGTGACCTCGAAGACCTCCTCCCTATACCTGCCTCCCGCCCCCGCCGGCCTGTGGTGTCCAAGCCAGGGAGGGGGCTTAGAGGGCTTTGCACTATCTCCCAACACCCAGACTGGACCTCCCTCCCCAAGCCCATGCGAGAGGCAGGGGTGGGACACGCACCCTCAGGAAGGCGTCCAGAGAGCCATTCTCCATGTACTCAGTCACGATCATTGCCAGGCGGCCTGGGCGGGCAGTGGGGAGAGGGTGGCTCTTGGTTTGGGGCTCAGGGCTGCTGATCAGAGACCCCAGGAGCACACCACCATCCCAGGACCTGTGCCAGCACTGGAAGCCCCAGGGTGCCTCGGGTTTCCACTGGGGTCCCACGCTCTGGGCACCCCGAGTCATTCGGGGACCTGAACCAAGAAGACAGGGTCAGGTGGGGCAGAGCAGGATGGATGAAGGGATGGACCCAGAGGCCTCTCCAGGCAGGAGGGGCACTGCAGGGGGAGGCTGTCCTTGCCTGGCACCTACCACGGGTGACGACACCCTCAAGGCGGATGATGTTGGGATGGTCGAACTGCCCCATGATGGACGCCTCGCTCAGGAAGTCCCGCCTCTGTCTCTCCGTGTAGCCGGCTTTGAGGGCCTTGATGGCCACGGGCACATCCCGCTGCCCTGGCACCCGCAGCCTCCCGTAGCAGACTTCCCCGGACTCTCCTGCAAGCCCCGAGAGGGGCAGGTGGGGAGGGAGGGCAGTGGGACCCTCAGACTCCCCCAGCCTCCCAGGCCCTTGTACCCCCTGGGCCTGCCAGAGGCCTGGGTCACACGCTCCCTCTGCCCTGGGTGCCTCCACCTTGCCCCGTGCTGGCCCCGCCCTCACAACCCCTGAGACTCACCAGAGCCGATGATTTTCTCTATGTGGATCCTAGAGGCCTCGATCTCCCGAGTGAAACTGCGGCCCGCCCGGCCCGGCTCCTCGTAGGTGTGGGGTTCCGCATAGAACTGGGGCTCTGGGAGCTTTCCCGGGGGGTGGTGCAGAGGCAGGAAGACAGGTGGGGGTGCTGAGGGGCAGGAGGAGGGCCTTCAGGGGGGCCCAGGAGGCATTGCTCTCTCCTGGCATTCCCTGGGCCTGGGATAGGTCTGGGGTGGGGTGAGGGGTGTCTCTGGGAATCTCTGGATGTGGTAGCAAACAACACGCACCCCATAAGTACTTCCCAAGTGAAAGTGGGGTCTCTGGAGTCGCTCTGGGGTTTCTATGGGGCTGTGGAGTCTCCGGTGAGTTCTGGGCGTGTCTGTCGTTTTCTGGGGTCACTTTTACAGTCCTTGAGATCTTTCTAAACTGTTCTGGAGTAGGATGTAGCAAAAATAAGTTTTTGCCACAAGGGTCAACTTTGATTCATTGAAAATAGTTTCTGGCCGGGCGTGATGGCTCACGCCTATAATCCCAGCTTTTTAGGAGGCCGAGGCGGGCGGATCACTTGAGGTCAAGAGTTCGAGACCAGCCTGGACAACATGGTGAATCCTCGTCTCTACTAAAAACACAAAAATCAGCAGTGTATGGTGAATGCTTGTAATCTGAGCTACTTGGGAGGCTGAGGCAGGAGAATCGCTTCACCTCTGGAGGCAGAGGTTGCAGTGAGGTGAGATTGAGCCATTGCACTCCAGCCTTGGCAACAGAGAGAGACTCCGTCTCAGAAAAAAATAAAATAAATAAAATAAAATAAAATAAAAATAAAAAGTAGTTAAGGAGGAGTCTGAGGCTGCACCCAGGCCCAGTGGGAATCAGCACCATGCTTGATGCTAATGTCTGCCATGGGCATAGGAGCGGGGCGCGGAGGGAGGGATCTCCAGATTCACCTTGTTGTCTGGGATCTCTACAGGATCCTGAAAATCTCTCCGTAGTAGGGGTTCTTGTCCAAGAGTATATGCACTCCCACCCCGAAATCATATACAAATGGGTGCCCTTCCCTGGGGAGAGGATCTCTAGCATCCCGAATGGAGTCTGAGAGTCCAGGAGGCATGAACGGTGCTGCCCTCTGGGGCACCAGGTCTCTGTGACACCCTGGAATCTGTCTCTTGGGCTCCGGTTTTTTCACTGGGCACCTTCCTCCTTCCCATCTATGCCACCCCCAGTCCAGCACTGGGTCCCCTGTGGCCTTCCCTCTGCCCCAGACCTCTGAGCCTCTGCACTCACCCTGTCCATTCTGATAGTGCATCTTCTCCTCGTCTGAGTCCTGGAAGGCCTTGCTGTAGCCACAGTGCCTGCAGAGGAGGGCACCGCCCTGCCTGAGGCCAGGCCATCCCTAGCCCAGGAGCTGACCCCAACCAGGGGACAAGTTCATGGCTTCTCTCTTCATGCCCCTTCCCCTGACAGGTCAGCTCCTGCTCCTTACGAAGTCTGCAGGGGAGAGTCCCTGACTCCAGGCTCTCAACCCAGCTAAACCGTGACAGCCATGATGGTCACAAGCACTGTGGGATCCCCAACATGTCCTCGAGTCCACCTGACCCTCTTGGCAAAGTCTACGATGCTGCCAGCCCCATGTTATATGAAACCACCCTTGGTGGGGGCATTGGGAGATGAGGCTTCTGTGGCCAACTACACTGGGGGACCTTGGCCAGCCCCTTCCCTTCCCTGGGTCAGCATTTCTCCATCAGTTAGAGGACCCTTACAGTTCTCATTGTCTGGGACCCCAAGCCCACACACTATCCTCTCTCCACCTCCCTCCAAAATGGAGCGGGAGAGGACAAAGTAACCGAGAGTATGGGCTTGAGTTTGACAGACTTAGGCTCATGTCCTAGCTCTGACATTTATCAAGAAGCCTAACCTCTCTGATCCCCAATTTACTCACCTGCAAAGTGAGGTCAGAATCTCTACATCACTGGGATGTCATTAGGTTAAATGAGGTGGTGTATTTGTAAGTAAGCCAGCCCCAGGCACACGGGGACCACCGGCTTGGTGGGGCTGGGGGCAGGCAGGAGGTACAGCGCTTGAGAGGAGGGGCTGAGTGTGGCTGGGCCAGACCACCCACCTCTTCTTGCAGATGAGCAGGAGCAGAAGAACCACCAGGCCCGTGATGAGTGTCAGGCAGATCCAGACAATGGTCCTGGTGTCATAGCGGGGCCCTGCAGGGGAAAGCCAGGGTTGGGGGACCAGGCTCTCAGCCCTGGCCTTGGGCCCAGGGGTCTGGCAGTCCTCTGAGCCTACCTGGCTGGGACCCTGGAGCCAGTGGGGAGCCTCCTTAGCCATGAGCCAGCTCAGAGTCAGGGCGCAGGCCAGCTCTTCCTCTGTTCCCACCCCACCCTCTACTAAGCTTCCTCTTCAAGCTCCTGAGACCTGGATGCCCGGCTTCCTAATGCTGGTACCGCTGCTTCTTGGGGCTGTGGGACCGGAGAAGAGTCGCATGTCCTCTGAGCCAATAAATGCCTGTCCTTCCTGTTACCCCGACAGTGACAACACGGAGTGTGCTGAGAGCTGTACCTTCAAGCCCCAGTAAACCCTCCCCATGTCCCTTCCAGGGTGACCCCAGCACTATCTTCAGTTTTCAGATGGAAAGAGGCTGAGAGAACTCGAGGAATTGACTCGAGGCCACACAGTACATGGGATGGAGGGCTCAGGATTCCCATCCAGGTGGTCTCGAGGGAGTGTCAGGCCTACGAGCACCGGAGGCACTCAGACGCACTAGGGAGCACCAGGTGGGCGGTCACTAGCTCTGTCCTAGCTCTACCACGTAGTGGGTGCACATACAGGAGACCCTGACTCAGGCTGGAGATTGGGGCACGGGGAGAGTGAAAGGGACAGCCTCGAAGTCAGAGGGTCCCAAATGTGACAGTGCCTGGGGATCACCGAGGGCTTGTTAAAACCCAAATGGCTGGGCCCCACCCACAGAGTTTCAGAAGGGCTGGGGTGAGGACTGGGAATTCGCGTTTTTGGTAAGTCCCCAGGTGAGACCAATGCCGCTGGTCCCAGACCCTGACACTCATCTCAGTACCAGCCATTGTGTGTTGCGGGGCTGTCATCATCTCTGCCGATGGCAAGATGCCTTAGGCAAGCAATCGTCCTTCTCTTAGCCTCAGTTTTTCATCTGTGCAAATGCCAACAGAGGCCGGGTGCAGTGGCTCACGCCTGTAATCCCAGCACTTTGGGAGGCCAAGGCAGGCAGATCACCTGAGTTCAGGAGGTCAAGACCAGCCTGGTCAACATGGTGAAACCCCATTTCTATTAAATAGACAAAAAATTAGTCTGGCAGCGGTGGCTCATGCCTGTAATCCCAGCACTTTGGGAGGCCGATCACAAGGTCAGGTGTTCCAGACCAGCCTGGCCAAGATGGTGAAACCCCGTCTCTACAAAAAATACAAAAATTAGCCAGGTGTGGTGGTGGGCGCCTGTAGTCCCAGCTACTTGGGAGGCCCGGGCAGGAGAATTGCTTGAACCTGGGAGGTGGAGGTTGCAGTGAGCTGAGATCGCACCACTGCACTCTAGCCTGGGCGACAGAGCAAGACTCCATCTAAAAAAAAAAAAAAATTAGTCGGGTGTGGTGGCTCAAACCTGTAATTCCAGCTACTGTGGAGGCTGAGGCAGAAGAATCCCTTGAACTTACTCGGGAGGTGGAGGCTGCAATGAGCCGAGATTGCGCCACTGCACTCCAGCCTGGGTGGCAGAGTGAAACTCTGTCTCAGTTAAATAAAAAACTCCAACAACCCCACTTGGTAGGGCAAGGAGAGCAGAAATCCTGCATTGGCACCAGCTCAGCCCGCACTAGCTCTCTCCTGGCCCACTCCCCCAACCCCAGGGTCCTGGCGCCTGGGCTGCTCCGCGCCCACGCCCGCCCCCTCCCTGCACTCACGGGGTTTCCCGGTCTCCACCTCCATGGCCTGGCTGAAGCGGCCACAGCCTGCTGAGGTGCGGGCTCGGACCTGGAACACGTAGCGTGTGCCCGGTTTGAGGCCGGAGACGGTGGCTCTGGTGGTGACGGCCTTGAGGGTGGAGTAGCTCTGCATCTCCTTGTCCTGCCACGGGATGGTGGTCAGTGGGCCCTGCCCTGCTGGCCCAGCCCCTCCCACTCTGTCCTGCCCCTGGTACCTTCTCGTAGTACTTGATCTCATACTCCAGGATGATGCCGTTCGGCTGCTCGGGCTCCTGCCACAGCAGCGAGACGCTGGTCTGCCCCGCCCTCTCTTGCCGGATCACCACCACCTGGGACGGGGCTGGGGCGGCCAATCCCGTCAGATGGGAGGACAGGAGACAAGGGGTGGCCTCTCTCCCACCCCTTCCCAGGCTGCACCTGGGGATCCTGGTTCCAGCCCTGCTCAGCTTCCTGACGGTCCTGTTCCAGCCCCAGGACAGCCAGCACCCTCCAGTTCTTCCAATAAATCGCTGGTGGCCACTTGGGGTCAGTCCCCTGGGGTTGGTGTGGCCTGGCATAGTCTGGGATGCTGGGGTTGGCTTGGACAAGAAGAGGTCTGAGCCCCCTCCCCAGCCCAGGGCCCGGCATGGACCAGCTGCTTGGGAGTGCTTGAGGAAGGGGAAAAGGTCAGGAGAAAGAAGTGTAGAAAGAATGGAGGAACTGGCCCCTCACTGCCTGGGTTTGGAGGGTGTAGCTGGGACAGCTCTGGATGCTGAGGGAAGGGGGTGAGCCGAGCCCCAAGTATTCTCCCAGTCACACTTGGTTGCCCACCCACCCCTCCCTCCTTGACGGAGTCACCCATGCCTTTATTCATGCATCTCTCCCTCCTGGCTCAGGTGCGGTCAGCCCTGTTGGGAGGCTGCTAGGAGGTGTCAGACACAGCTACAGCCACAGCCAAACAGAGGGAACTGCCCTGTCCTCCCTGCCCCTCCAACCCTCAGGCCTCCTCCTCACCTCTGCTCACCCCGAGTTCTGACTCTCTGCCCTACGTGACTAAGTCTTCCCTCATGTCTGGGCATCCCCAGCACAACTGGGAGCTCCCTGAGGGCAGGGACTGCACACAGTAGGTGCCCAATAAATGCTGCTGCTGATTCTGGCATGAGAAATTAAGAAGCAGCTCCAGAGTTGCACTGGAAGGGTGTGGTCCAGGGGAAAGCCCACCAGTCTGGGAGCCAGGCATGGGTTTGGGACTCGGCTCCCTCTCTTGCTAGCTGGGACCCTGGGTGAGTCACTTGCTGTCTGTGGACACCTGGTCCCCTTCTATAAAGTGAAGCTAGTGAGCACCATCTGCCAGGGGGAGGGGAGGATTCCATGAGGCCACTGTTTGCAAGGGACACACAGGGTGTGTCTCTTAAAAACCAAGGCAGGAGGTGCTGTGGGATGGGGGCAGACAGAGTGAGACCAGGGCCCAGAGCGGGAGGGGAATGGGGCTCGCGTCTGAGAGGGCTCCAGGGAGGAGTTGGTTGTAGAGAAGTGGCGATGGTGAGGCAGGAGGGGCAGGTGGTCTTTGAGCACAGTCCTCCACATTTGCTTAGAGCTGTCACTTGATCCTCTAGGACTCCTGAGTGCCTATCACATGCTGGGCACGGGGCTAGGAGCTGGGAACTCTGCAGCGCCCAAGATATCCCTCAAGGAGCTTCTGTCCCAGGAAAGGAGACAGGGCGTCCAATAAACAGGAGAATGGGGGTTCTTTTGGTGCTGGGAAAGTAGGAAGGGGTGCTGTGATGGAGAAGACCTCTGCAGGGCCCGGAAGGGCACTGGGACGTTTCAGCTGAGGTGGTCGGGGGAGCTTCCAGGACAGAGGCGCCAGGCATGGGAATGTCAGGGGAAGAGCGAGTCATTCGGAAGGAGAAGCCAGGCCATGGCCTAGCAGCAGGGAAAGACCCAGTGTGTTCAAGGAGGGGCACCGGAGGCCACTGTGGCCAGAAGAGAGTGAGCCAGGGAAAGAGGTGCTCTGGAGAGGCAGGCAGGGTTGAAGCCATGTGGGTCCGCAGGCCATGAGAATGTCTGAATTGCATGTGCACTCAGCCTGGGCTGTGAAGGGCTTTGAGGACAGCTTGATCTCATGTTATTTTCATTTAAAAAACTTGGGGGGACTGGGCACGGTGGCTCATGCCTGTAATCCCGGCACTGTGGGAGGCTGAGGCAGGAGGATCGCTTGAGCCCAGGAATTTCAGATCAGCCTGGAAAATATAGGGAGACCCCATATCTACAAAAAAAAAAAAAAAAAAATCACTGGGCATGGTGGTGTGTGCCCTTGGTCAGCTACTTGGGAGGCTGAGGTGGGAGGATCACTTGGGCTCCGGAGATCAAGACTGCAGTGAGCTGTGATTGTGCCACTACACTCCAGCATGGGCGACAGATTGAGATATTGTCTCAAAAAAAAAGTCTTTTGTAGAGATGGGGTCTTGCCATGTTGCCCAGGCTGGTCTCAAACTCCTGGCCTCAAGTGATCCTCCTGTCTTGGCCTCCCAAAATGCTGGGATTACAAGCATGAGCCACCATGCCCAGCCCTCACTTCTATTTTTAAAGCTCACTCAGGACTGGTGTGGAGAATGTCTTGTAGGGGTGAGGCAAGAGGGGTCTCCTGTGGTGGTCCAGGCATGGACTCGTTGGGGGTGGAAGTCAGTTGGTCATTTTGAAGGGAGGCCCCTGGGGCTTTAGGGGGGATGGATGTGACATGCATGGGAGTCAAGGATGACAGCTTGAGTTTGGGGGTGCCACGTCCTAGGGCGGGGCAGGTGCAGGTGTGGCAGGGTTGTTTGTTTTTCACACAACCGAATGGAGACGGGAGTGGGCAGCTAGGTCCCAGGGGAGAGGGCTGCACTGGTGAGTTGGGGGTTGTTAGCATGAAGGTGGAATTCAAAGTCATGGGCCCTGAAACAGCCACCCAGAAAAGATGGATCTGGGCACACAGGAAAGATAGGAGGGCCCAGGACATGCCTGGGGACCCGGGGCCTTTAGAGGCCATTTAAAGGAGGTGGGGCTACAAAGACAGAGAGGGACAGGCCACACAGGTCGATGGAAAATGGGGATGGGCTGGGACACAGGAGCAAGAGAAAAGTGTTTCCAGGAGGAGGAAATGAAAGGGGGAGAGGTGCCCATGGATGTGGCCACAGGGGGCTGCTGATTTCTGTGGAGAGGTGAGGAAAGACATGGAGAAGCCCCGCAGGGGAGAGGAGGAAGTAGATACGCCAGGCACGGACAGAGAGGGTCATATGGGAAGAGAAACGGTCTGGTGGCCGGAGGGGAAGGCAGGTTCAAGGCAGGGTCTAGTTTCCTCTTTAATGTTGGGGCATCCTGGATGCTGCCTGAATGCTGTGGGCTTCTCTTGCTCTCCCCTCCACTTGGGACCAGCCTGCCAGGGGCCTCAGGTGCCTACAGACAGGTGGGTCAGGACTGGGCTCTACCACAGGGCACATAGCTCACTCTCTCTCTGTGTTGCCGACACCTGGCACCACGCTTGGCATTTAGTGGGTGTTCCACGAGGGCTGTTGAATGAGGGAATCTTCTGAAGGGCTGAGGCCCTGGCGCCAGGGAGCAGCATGCCCTGGATTCAGAGTTGGGGGGACCTGCTTCACTTGGGAGTGACACAGACCTGGGTTTGAGCCCTGCCTCTGCCACTTCCTATGTCAGGTGGCCCTGGGTGCTCTCCAGGCCTCAGTTTCTTCCTCTGTGACGTGGTGGGCATAGTGTCTGTGGGGCCAGGGCTGCGTGGTTTGGGGAGGAGATGGTGGGTGGGGGCCTGAGGCACAGGTGAGGGTGGCTGTTAATCGGAAGCTGCCCTAGGAGGGCTCTTGAGTCAGGCTGTCACTTGACAGGCAGGATCCTCCAGAGTTTGGGAAGAAAGAGGCTCCGGGGATGAATTCAGCCCACCAACTGGCCAGAAACTGATAGATAAACGACTGTGGTCCAACTAGTGCAGCCAAGTCTATCCCAGGGGCAGCTGTAGGAGCTGTTCTGGAAAATGATCATCAGAGTGATTTTATTTTTTAATGACATTTATTGAGCATTTACCACGGGCCAGGTGCTGGGCTAAGCAATTTCATTCCTCTCATTTAAGCCTCCTGAGAGGACCTCAGGTAGGTACTATTATTCCCATTGCACCAGGGAGGAAACAGAGGCACAGAGAGGGAAAGGGAAAGTTCTGGAACCTAGGCTTTCGACGGCCACACTAGCCTGCCTCTGAGCTTTTGGGATTTCTCTTACTTATAGAGCGTGTTCCACTTTTCTAAAGGCAATGAAGAGCCTCCAGCTCTGGGTCCTGGTGAGAAGGGCAGGGCCAGAGAGGCATTTGCCTAAAGGCCCACAGCATGTCCCCGGCAGAGCTCTGACCCCTGGATGGGCCTGGGGCAGGGGAAGCTGGGGGACCGGGAATCTGCGGGACAGAGTTTCTCCGCCTACCTGCCTGGTTCGTGGTGATGTTGACCACAGCGGCCCGGCGGGGCTCGGGGCTCAGGTCGGACACGCCATTGACGGCCTCGATCCAGAAGGAGTAGTTCATGTGGGCCAGCAGGTTGGCCACCAGCAGGCTGGCCTGCACCAGGCTTGTCTGCTGGGGCACAAAGCGGGTGCCGCTCCCACATGCCTCGCAGCGGCTCAGTGCCCAGGGGCAGCGGCGGCACACAGCGTTGTAGGTGACGTCACTGCGGCCACCTGGGTCCAGGGGAGGGGCCCACTCCAGAGTCACCGATGTCCCATTCACACTGGAGATCAGGTTCACTGGTGCCGAGGGTGGCCCTGAGGGCAGAAGATGACAGATGGGGCAGCGGTTATTTATTTGGGCTGTCCTGTCTTCCTATCAGACCTGGGGCTCCCCAAGGGAAGGGCTCCCCATCATATTTAGGGCTCCGTAAGGATAAGGTCACATCTACTCCAACCTCTGGAGCCTCCCTAAGGGCAGAGTTTGTGTCTCTGCCATCAGACTAGGACCCCAATGTCAGAGTCTGGGCGCAGAACCCTGGGACCCCATCTCCCCCGCCCATCAGGACCATCATGATCCCAGGGTCTGGGCGTCCCAGTGCTCACCTAGAGCAGGAGAGAGACCGCACAGTCCTGGGGGTGCTCACAGCTGCCACCCCGTGTGTAAGTGACCCAGGCATTTGCAGCCACATCTATTCCTTGACCTTCCTGTGCTGGATCTGATACAAAATGCCACTGAGCACGCACTGTGGAATGAAGTGGAGGCCCCGGCAGCCCACCGTGTATCCGCACGGCTGTGTGCACCAAGCAGCCGCTCCCCAACCCCGGGCATGGGAGCCTCTCTCTGGGCAGCACAAAGACTTTGGAGAGAGAGAGGGGTGACCCCTTGGTTGAGGAGACCAGGACGTGGGGCTGGGTGCCTGAGGGGCTGGGGTGGGGGTTTGAGCCAAGAGGGCATGGGGGTCTGTGGGGACTCCTGGCCTCAGAATTCCAGTTCTCAGAATCCCAGGCAGAGAATCTTAGATCTTCAGAAAATAGAATTGTAAGATCTTGGAATCAGAATCTTACAATCTGAAGAGAAGAGAATTTTAACATCTGAAGGGTATAGAATACTAAAAGCTCAGCCTTTATGGTCTTAAGCTTTCCAGAACCTAAAGGCACTGAACTGTGGGTTTGGAAAGAAACCAGAGTCCAGCCAGCTTCGCGCAAGTGTCCATGACCTGGGGCTGGACTCGCCTTGCCCGAGGAGCCCACGCTGTCACCATGTCACCCGGCCACATTTTCTGCCCCAACAGGTCCCACGTGGGGAAAACGCACAGATCTGGGCAAGGCAGTGGTGGGAGGGTGGGCGTGTGTGTCTGTGTGTATGTGCACAAGCATGTGGGCATGAATGCACCTGGGCCCTCGCCTGCCATGTGCCAGGAGGCTGGGACTGGGTGGTGATGAATGTATGGGAGGGGGAGATGCGGGTCGATGCTTGGGCAGATTCGGAGTAAAATCAGGACAGTCTGAAGTGCCTCTTGCCCTACCACAAGAGCCTAGGGTTGGCAACTGGGCTGGGCTGGGCAGGCTGTGGTCCCTCCCCACACCTGGAATGGGAGTATGAGTGGCCCATCAGGACAGATGAGAGGAGAGAATCCAGGCGCTGCATCAGCAGAAGGTAGGACAGTCACGCGGCCCTGCAGGCATGGGCGCAGAATCCCTCCCACACCTTCAGGTCCACAGGGCACGTGCACATGCAGCCACACCCTCTCCAGGCACATGCACCCTTGCAGGGCCAGGTGTGCACATGAGCATACACACGTGCTGAGCTCACAAGACACCCTCATTCAAGCTTTACAAGGACTTCTGAGTCCCCTTCAGATACCCAGATGTACACACACCTACACACACATACAACTCCTCCTAAGAATCCTTAATATATGTGACGAATCCTTTATATATGTGAGCTCAACTACACGTCGCACATTTACACGCAGGCATCCAAACACGATACAGGTGTCGTCTGTAAGAGCAGCTGCCCACACAGACACATGCAACCACACAATCACTGCAGGGGTCCCAGGGCACACACAGAATCAGACATGCGAACTCCTCATTTATTCCTTTCCCCAGCATTTCTTCTCTGGATGTTGATCGTTATTTATTATAAAAGCTAAAACCAGGTTCATTTGTAAAATTCTACACACACACACACACCATACACACACTACACACACCATACATACATACAGCTCTCAGCATTCCGCGGTTCCAACAAGTTCATCAAAGATGATGGTGATGGAGGGGTTGCTGCCCTAACCCTCACCCTCTCTGCACAGGCGAGCACCCTGGCTTGCCCACCTGGCCCCCAAGACATCGGCATTGCCGCTAGATCAGAAGATGACAAAAACTGCCCAGTGTGGAGAAAGAAGTGAGGCCAGCTCCATTCTGCCCTCCAGTGTAGGTGACACAGGACAGAGGCTGGGAGCCCAGAGAGGTCTAGGTCACCGTGGAGGGGTCAGAGTCACCGGCCCCCCCACCCCAGACTGACCTCTGGCTCAAGAGAGCCACCTGCCCCTGCACCACCAGCAGAGAACTGGCTCTCTGAGGCCTGGAGGACCAAACACAGGGGCCTGGCCCAGTCTTGGGCTCAAGGGTGCTAGCATCTCGGGGTGGTACTCACGGGTGCAGGCTGAGGACGGCGGGTCCAGGGCTGCGCGGTAGTAGCTGAGGTCACAGTGGCAGGCTTGGGCGGCTGGAGCTGCGGAGTGGCTGTGGGGAGGGCAGCGGGCACACAGCTGGTCCCCAGGGGCTGACTTGTAGAAGCCCAGCTCACAGGCTGTGGAGGAGAAGGTGGCTGCACGTGAGCCAGCAGGGCCACCCTGGCAGGCCTCAGGGACAGCTCGCACTGTGGCCCACAGCTTCCTGGGGGGTCCCCCAGAGGGACGGAAGTGCAGACCTTCACACTGCCCAGTGCTGCCCTCATTTGCAGGGGGCAAAACTGAAGCGTAGAGGGGGCCTGTGTCTTCCACAGGGTTCCACAGCCAGTCAGGGCAGAGCTGAGGTTAAGACCCTGACATGGGAGTCCCAGCCTCAAAGTCAGCCCCATCCCTCAGCGTCTCCAAATTCCCCAGCCCTCCTCTAACTGATCCCTCCCCCAGGCCCTGTCTCCAGCTTTAGGGGTGGAGATGCTGTCCTTCTCTCCTTTATGGGACACTGATCCTTACACGGGACGCCAGCCTAGGGGCCAGGGCCATGGGACTGAGGATCTAATGCCCTGGAAGTGACTTGGGTGGGATGAGGAAGCAGGCCAGGGAGGGGGGTGCTGGGAATGCGACTAGAAAGGGGGGGACACGTGGTAAGACCCATCGCTCCCAAACACGGGCAGACATGGAGCCACCTCCATAAAAATACAAATTCCTGGCCCCACCACAGACAGCTGAGTTAGAAGAGCCAGGGCCGGTACCTGGGGTCTGTTTTACAAGCCTCCCTGGGAGGGTGACTATCCAAGAAGCGCAGGCTCCTCCCCTCCCAGACCCACACTGTCACTGTCACTGTCACTGTGGCTGGGACTGACCCTCTCTCCAGCCACTGCCACACCCTACCTCATCTCTCACCCACAGCAGCCTTCAGACTTGGCTTCCAGCCCTGCCTCCCCCCACCCAGCTGCCTGCATGATCATGCATTCAGTCAACCACTGTCTATGAGCACAACTCTGGACCAGGCCTGTTTGGGTCTTGGAGGGCTGTGAACCAGAGCCACTGGCTCTCAGTGTGATCACTGCTAGGAGGGAGGGAGAGAACAAGGGGGCTAAGGTGATGGAAGGGTAAATGGTGGGAGGAGCTACTTCCCAGAGGAGGAGATATTTAAGTTGTGGCCTAAAGAATAAGAACGAGTCCACTGTGCAGGGAGGGGGATACCCTAGGTTGAGGGAGTCTCCAAATTGCACATCTCACTCAGTCACTGCCTGTTTCATGCCTCACAGGCTCCCCAGGGCTTAGACAATGAAACCTGGTGTTCAAATCCCTCCCTGCCTAGCCAAAACCCACTTGGAACCTCCTTTAGTGCTGCCCCTCACCCCCATCCTTAGGCCAAACTAAAGCACTGGCCGATCCCCACACCCAGCAGTCTGATTCCTGCCTCGGGGCCTTTGCACACGCTGTGCCCTCTTCCTGGGATGCCTTTTCTCCTTTGTCCACCTACTGAGCTCCTCTTTTAAGATTAATTTTGACTGTCCCTTCTGGAACTCTAGACACACACACACACACACAGAGAGAGAAACGACCATTCCCCGCCCTGCTCCTGCAGCCCCTGCTTGGCCTCACCACCTGCAACGCTATGGCTGTACTCGCTTGTCAGTGTCTGACTCTCCTTCTAGACTGCGAGGCCCCTGGGGGCAGATCCTCGCAAACAGAGTAGGACTCCCTCATTCATCTCAGTGTCCCAGAACCTGGTCCAGTGCTAGCCCTGGGCAGATGCTGTTAAACTCCAGGCAGGAGTTTTCAAATTGAATGGATCCCACCATTATCTGCTCTGGGCAGAGACCCCAGAGGTTCAGGTGGACCAAATGCCACCCAGCCAGGCAGCTCCCGGCTCCGTCCATGGAACTGAAGTCCTTTGCAACAGGGACCACCGGGAAGCTCACTGTGGTTCTCTCTCCACTAAATCCTGTTCTGGAAAACTCAGTGCCTGAGAGAAGCTTCAATTACAAAGACATCACGCCATGGCAGAGCATTTCTCCTCTGGACGTTGATTGTATCTCTTTATTATAAAAGCTAAAACCAGGTTCATTTGTAAAATTCTACAAACTTGAGAGAAAACCTGGAGTCAGGCGAAATGGTAATGCCCTGAAGTTGCTTCACACTCTAGAAGGCTGCAGAGCCGGAAAGAGCTTGTAAGTTGCAGAATGGGGGAAAATACTCCCCAGTGTTGCAACATCTTTCCCTCCCTTCCAGAGGATCCCAAGAGGGCTCTGGTCTGCCTGGGGGCTGAGCTCAGGTCTAGGAGCTCGGAGTCGTGGGGAGTCTTGATTGACACACTGTGATCTTGCCTCCTCTTCACAGAAGCCCCCCGGGAGGCTCAGTCCTGGGGCACAGCCTCAGGCACAGGCTCCTTCTGAGCCCCGGGGGCCGCTGGGGGTGGCATCATCAGAAGAGGGCTTTGCATTTTGTCAGCAAATATTTGTTGAACCTGTTATTGAGCTGAATGACAGTAATCCTCACTGTAATGATGCAATCCACAACGATTAGCATCTCAGAGACCGTTTGCTTCTTCCCTCCCTCATTTATTCCTTTCCCCAACATTTACTGAGCTTCTACTACGGACCCAAGAGAAATAAGAGCTGGGCCTGCTCTTAGGGAGCTTCCAGGGCATTGGGAGACGGACAGGCAAAGCCTCATGGCGTGATGCGGGGCCTGAGGGAAGTCAGTAGCACGGCTGGCCCTGCAAGTCTCTGACCCTTTCCAGGGCCCACCTGGTCCCTGTCAGGCCCGAGTCGAAGCTCGGGTGTAGCACCTGGGTTCCTGTCCTCGTCTAACCCTCTTTATCTGAGCTCGGTGACATCAGGCAAGTTGCTGGAAGTCAGTTTCCTCGTCTGCAAGATGGAGATCGTAAATCTACCCGCCTTAGAGGGAGATGGCAAGGATGACATGAGTAAAGACACATGAATTCATGCCAGGGCAGTGCCTGGCACTTGTTGTTATAACAATTTGATGTAGTTGGAATTCTTACAATTGCTCGACAGAAGAGGAAACAGAGGCTCAGGGAGCCTGAGTGCCTTGCCCCAGGTTCCCAGCAGAGCCAGAACGTGCAGCCAGGCGGGGGAGCCTCTGGAGCTATGGCCTTTGCCCCCCGCCGACCCTGTCCTCCCAGCACCGTCCCAGAGCTGAGAGATGGCTGCGCTGCTGTGGCTCACCAGTCGGCAGTTCTCACACGCTCGGCTAATACCCATATGGCTATAACATGTCAAGGCCAGATTAATCCACGCAATGAAAATAAAATAATCTTTCATAAGAATACTAATCACCAGGCCTCAGGGAGCTCAGAGACCTGGAGGCTGTGCCGGGAATTAATGGCTGAGACAGATGGAGCGGCTCTAGGCTGGGGCCCGGCCCTGCCTGTCGACCCAGGGTGCTTCCGGAGCCCGCACGTGCCCGGGTGTTGGGCCGCGAGCCAGGAGGGGCTCCTGCCCCTGCCGAGGGCACCTTGCCCAGGCCGCCTGTCAGGCCAGCAGCTGCCTGTGGCCCTGGCCACCTCTCTGCTCTCCCCCGCAAAGAGCCGGAGATTTGACAAATAAGGTGTCCGCTGGTGGACAACCAAAGGAAATTAATTCTAAATCTGATTTTAAACACAGTCAGGAAGGCAAAAGAGCTCGCTGTTCCTGCTCCCCCTCCGAAATGAGACTCTCTGATATTTATAGAAAGATGATTAGGGCCGCAACGGGTGATTTATATTCTGCGTCCAGGTGACAGGAAGGACAGCAACCAGGACTTCAGGCTCTGAGCTGCTGCTCCGTTGGGTGATGCGCTGAGAGGCCCCTTCCCCTTTCTGGGATGAACCGGGGTGCGGAGGGGTGCTGGGAAGTGCAGCCTGGTGTGGGGAGGTCACTGAATCCGGAGTTGTGGAGTGTGGGGAGCTTCCTCTGGGCAAGGAGTTGGGAGATGTGAGATTCTATCAACCACCCCTCGCTGTGTGCCCTTGGGCTAGTCACTTCACTTCTCTGGGCCTCCAATTCCCCAGTGGTAAACTGGACGAGCCCCACATGGCTCTGACATTTTTCCGTGGGTCTCTAAGGTCTGAGTGCAATCTAAGCAAGCCCTCTAAAGAGTCATGGCCACCTTCTGAGGGTACCTCTAAGGGCAAAACCCTAGGCAGGGAGGGCAGCTGTCGAACGAGGCCCGGCCCCTGCTGTGGGTCTCAGGCTCTCAACCCCTGCTCCTGTCACTAGAAGGACAAGGGCTCAGGACTGGATGAGCTGAGACCCCCTGACTCGACACCCTTCCTCTCCTTAACTGTTTGCTGAGAGAATTGCCCAAAAGGGATCAGGATGCCCTCAAACCAGGCAGGGGCCCCATGGACCTCAGCAGGTCTCCTGAAGACTCCCTCAGGCTGGGCAGGGGCAGCCCCAGCTTGCAGAAGACATCTCAAGTATCCCAGGAATGGTACCCCACTCTGTTCCCAGCCCTTCCTTTGCCCCAGGCCATCCACCAAGGAGCCGGGCAGCTCCAAAGAGGTCAAGGGCTTCTCCAGGGGTAGAAAGGGGGACAAGGCGGGGCTCTTGGACCTGGCTCCCATTTGTGAAGGCCCTTAGTTTGGGACCTGTGCTGACCTTCCCAAATGAGCTTACACAGCCACAGAAGCCACCAACGGGGCTGAGAAATGTCTTTTCCTCGTGCGACTTAAAACGGGCTTTCCATTCCCAAATCTCACTGCCTGCAGTGCACTATGAATTAATATTTTTTATAAAACCTGTAATTATCTTGCAACTGGCATAATTATGTTGTATTATGATTTAAATGTAAAATTCAAAATATGCTGCAATTCCCTAACCCCGCTTTGGCATTTCTTTTTGTTATTAATGTGGCAGCAGTGCCAGGAAATAGGAGTGGCCTTGGCCTCTTCCAGCCCCCGTGAGGTCCTGCCACTCAGGCCCTGGGGTTTCCACTCAGAGTCCCGCCCCGATGTGCTGTGAAAATTGGACAAGACACATTCCCTCTCTGGGCTCCGCTTCCCTCTTCTGCCACACAAGGAGACTGCGGCATTACCTGAGACCTCCAAGCGAGGTCTTGACCCCAAAGACAGGAGGGCAGGTCTCCTTCCTACAGACAAATGTGGCTCAGTTCACCAGGGACAAATGATTGGCGTATTTGTACTCGCTGGCTAAATCCAGAGTTGGGGACGGTGGCTGACCCTGAGTACGTGTGCACGGGCCAACCAGCCAGATTGTTATGACTTATGCTGTACCAGTTGCTAACCGTCCATCAGAATGCTACCCCAGGGAGGAGGGAAGTGGTGCTTTGCAGAGGGCTTTGCGCACAGAGGAAGCAATTGAAGGTGCTGGATTCAGGCAACCTGGGATCAGATCACTACTCTGCTACTTAAGTTGAGGGACCTCAGTTTTCTTATCTGTAAAATGGGACTGTAATACTTAGCTTAGAGGACTGTTGTAAGGATAAGACACTGCTGAGTCCCCAGAGGCAGGGACTCCCTGTACCCGTATCCCCAATGCCGGGACACAGTAGATGCTCAGCAGAATGGATAACTATTACAACATCAAAGACGAAAAATCATCACCAAGGTCCTTCATTATCCCCACCTGAATGAGGGGAGGTTTGGAGCAGCTCTGGCGGACAAAGCAGCCCGGGGCAGGCCAGAGAGACGCTAAAAGCCTGTACCTGGCTCTGAGCAATACAGACCTGTCTTCAGGCCCCGAGCTCTCACTAGCTGTAAGGCCTAAGCAGGTAACACTACCTCTTACACCTCAGCTTCCCCATCTGTAATATGGAATTGTGATACCTGCCTTGCTGCAATGAACAAATGAGCTGGTATGGAATGCACCCCACTATAAGCTGTGAAGGCAATAGGGCTGTTGTTTTTCTTCCCCAGTGCAAAGCTGAGACATACAGGGCTGTCTGTGATAGTAACTATGAGAGGCTTGTAGCCTGGGGAGCCTGGCAAACCAGGCTGCAGAGGGCAGAACAAATCCAGAAATGGGCAAATGCCACAGAAGGTGCTTTGGGGTTTAGAGCTCGGGACAGGAGAAGACTCAGAAATTGGGGATGTGAAACAAGATTTCTTAAGAAAACCAGAGAGCAGGTTGGATGTGGTGGCTCACGCCTGTAATTCCAGCACTTTGGGAGGCCGAGGCAGGCGGATCACTTGAGGTCAGGAGTTTGAGACCAGCCTGGCCAACATGGTGAAATCTCGTCTCTACTAAAAATACAAAAATTAGCTGGGCATGGTGGCAGGCGCCTGTAATCCTAGCTACTCAGGAGGCTGAGGCAGCAGAACCTCTTGAACCCAGGAGGCAGAGGTTGCAGAGAGCTGAGATCACCCCACTGCACTCCAGCCTGGGCAACAAAAGTGAAAACTCCGTCTCCAAAAGAAAAAAAAAAGAGAAAGAAAGAAAACCAGACAGCCTCTGGGAAGGGCTTCAAAGGGCCTAGTGGCTGTGGGGAAGATCCCGGCCCCAGAGATCTCTGGGCAAGACGGCTCCTAAGTGGAGCCAGCTGGACTCCGTCCCTACCTGTTATCACCTGAGGCTGTCAGCCTATGTCATGCCCAGTCCTGTTGGCGCTCAGGGGCCTTTCCTGCCTGCCTGCTGGGGGCAGAGGGATGGGTGATCAGGACTAAAGGTCCCTCTCACTGTGGCCCCAGGGCCTGTGTAGTAGCAGCAAAAGGCTAGGAGCATACTCCCAGCGGCTGACAAGGGCTCTGTTCCAGTTTTCACTAAGGGTATCTGGGGACAGGCTCTTGTCTCTCTGATCCCTGCACAGGAAATCCTCCTCCCTTTCACCTCCTCTGTCCAGGGGATCCAAAGATCTCAATAGCCAGGCTTCGCTGTGCCCAGGGGGCTGAGCCACCATGTGCCCAGCCACTCGTGAGACCAAAGAAAACAACAGAGAGTAGCCGGGCCAAGACCAGGAACAGCTGGGCACCTGCTGTTTGTCCACACAAGCTTGCTTAGTGTTTCCCACTCTTGGGGTGCCTGGTTGCACAGACTCCCCCACAGGCACACACACACACGCACACCATGCATACACTCACGTATACATGCACGCACACATGCACACATACACTCATGCACACATGCAAACACATGCACACATACACTCACGCACACAAGCATACATACACTCATGCACACATGCACACATACGTGCACACATATACTCACGCACACATGCACACACACACATGCATACATACACTCATGCACACATGGACACACATGCATACACTCACGCACACATGCATGCATATACGCATATATACACTCACACATGCACGCACATGTACACATACTCACATGCACACACATGCATACATACACTCACACACATGTACACACGTACACATACATTCATGCACACATGCACACACATGCATACATACACTCTTGCACATATGCACACATACATGCATATACACATGCACACACACTCGCACACATGCACACACTAACGCACACATGCACACAAATGTGCACTCACGCACACATGCACACATACACTAATGCACACATGCACACACACGCATACACTCAGGCACACATGCACACACATGCATACATACACTCATGCACACATGCACACACACTCGCACACATGCACACATGCATACACTCATGCGCACTTGCATATACTCAAGCATGCACACATGCACACACACGCATGCATACATTCATGCACACATGCATACACACGCATACATACACTCATGCACACAGGCATAGACTCGCACATGTACACATGCACTCATGCACACAGGTATACATACACTCATGCACACATGCACACATACGCACACATGCACACACGTACACATACACTCACATACATGCATACGTACACTCACACATGTACACACACGCACACATGCACACAGGCATCCATACATACTCACACACATACATGCACACATGCATGCATACACCATGCATACACATGCATACATATGCCACAGGCATACACATGCACACACATGCATACATACGCCACAGGCATACACATGCACACACATGCATACATACACTCATGCACACATGCACACATACACTCCGCACACATGCACACACACATGCACTCATGCACACATGCACACAAACGTACACATACACTCACGCACACAGGCACACACTCACACATGCACACACATGCATACACTCATGCACACATACACATGCATACATACACACGCACACATGCACACAGGCATACATACACTCACGCACACATGCATACACACGTACACAAACATGCACACACATGCAATCATGCACACGCATACACATGCATACTCACCACATGCACACATATGCATACAATCACGGACACATGCCCACACGTACACATACACTTATGCACACATGCACACACAGGTATACATACGCACATGCACACATGCATACACTCGCACACATGCACACATACACTCACGCACACATGCACACACACATACACATGCACACACATGCACACATGCCCACATGCACACAATTGGTACACTCACGCACATGCACACAAACGCACACATACACTCACGCACACATGCACACACATACATACACGTGCACACATACTCGTGCACACAAGCATACACACATGCATACATACGCACACATGCACACATTCACGTACACATGCACACATACACTCACATGCACACACATGCATATATACACTCACGCACACGCACACACACATGCACACATACACTCACGCACACATGCACACACACATGCACACATACACTCATGCACACCACCTGGGCCTAGGTTCCCTCGTCTGCATGCCCTGCTCCTGCTCCGACACAGGAACCCAGCAGCACCCCTATGGGTACAGCTGCCACCCTAAGTCATGGCCCAGGGGCTCTCTGCTCACTGTCCTCCTCCACAAGGCCCTTGCCTGTCTTCTCGCACAGGTCCCTGATAAGCTCCCCCTGAACAGAAGCTGCCTGTTCAGGGCCCCAGGGACAGATCCAACCCAGACTGTACTCCCTGGGTGCCCCTGGCTTCATACCTCTCACTGTGCTCATTCACCCAGGGCCCCGGTTCCACTCCCCTCTACCCTACAGGTTAGAAGTTCAGTGGTTTCGAGCACCAACTCTGGAGCCAGACTTCTGAGTTGAAATCCCAGCTCTGCCATCCCCAGCTGCATGACCTTGGGCAAGTTGCTTTGCCTCACTGTGTCTCATCTATAAAACCACGAGAATAGTAGTTCCTATGTCATAGTGTAGTGGCCAGGATTCAATGAGTTAATACTCGCAAAGTGCTTAGAACTATGTCTGACGTGAGTTAGCCAGTGGTATCATTCCCTAATCCGGGTAGGAATCCCATAGCATACCCAGTTGCACAGGTGCCTTTAGCTGTACCCCCCACAGAAGGCACCACCTGGCTGGAGTCTGTTTCCCTCCCTCTCCCCTCCCCCATCTTGCTTCCACGTCCTTCCCCAACACACGGACACAAGTGGCCTGGCTATTTGCTGATGTAGGAACACTGGAGGTTTATCCATCTTCCCAGGGGCTGTGTGGGCCACCCAGGTGCCTGTGGGCTCTGACGTCCCCCCTTACACCCTGGCAGCCCTGCCCAGACCAAGCGCCGCTGCCGGCTGACCCATGCCCAGGCCATGGCGCGCTCACCCACACAGGCATCCCGCCGCTCCTCGTAGCCGGCACTGCACACGCATTTGCCAATGGGCACGAGCCACTCGCCCTCCGCGCTGCAGTACATCTTGGGTGTGTCCCGCTCCTCTGAGTGCCGCACGCACTGGCCCCGCACCTCCACCAGTGAGGATGAGTCAGCCCCCGTCACTGCCTCGGAGAAGGCAGCCAGATTGCGCACCATGGCGGGGCACTTCTTATAGTAGATGCGGAGAGAGAGGATGGCTAGGCAGGCACCTATGTCCTGGAAGGCCAGGTAGAAGCCGCGCTTGCTGAGGGGACCCACACCACGCACTTCTGTGTTGAGCTTGAGACGCCGCACACCAAGGTCGGCACCTGTGAAGCTCTCGTCAGCCGCAATGGTGTCGATTTTGAGGAACTGGCTTTCTTGTGTGCTGGCCCCCAGGTCGCGGTCCGACTCCAGGTAGTAGAGGTTGAAGGTCTCCTTGCAGGTGCCCAGCACGCCGGGCATGCTGTTGCAGTCGCGCAGGGTAAACTTGATCTCAGCATAGACGCGCCGGGCGCCGTCGCGGGGGATCCAGCTCGTGCGCAGCCAGTTGTTCTGGTTGGGGCTCATGACATTGCACACCTGGTATGTGTGGATGGGCTGGAAGGACTCGTCCACCTCGTTGATGGAGTCCCACTGTGGGCAGAGAGAACACAGCCACTATAGCAGGGCCAGCACCTCACCCTCTTTTGCCAATGACCCTGTGTTCTGTGCTGAGGATGCTGGCAAAAAAAGACAAAGGAGCTGGCCTCCTGGTGGACTGTCATAGCTACTAGATGCCAGGCCCCCTGCGGACATGATCTCGCACAGGGTCACGATCTTCAGGGGAAGTGTTATTTACTAACTCTTGAGATGAGGAAGTAGAGGCTCTGACCTGTGAGCCACACGTCTGAGGTCATGTCGTTATCAAGCAATGGCTGGACGGGAATCGGGCCTGTCTAATGCCAAAGCTCTGCCCTCATTTCTCTATGGCGCCTCCTATCTTTCTTAGAGTAGGAGGACTTGCCTGGGGAAGTCAGCAAGTCCAGTTTCCGTATCAGCTGCCAGAGGAATCTTTCTAATATATGAACCAGACTATGCCTTGCCTCCACCTCAAATCCTTCAGCAGCCTCTCCTGCACTGCTGCTTGTTGAGTGACTGCCTGATCCACAGACTCCCTCCACCCTGCTCTTCTTGCTGTTCCCCTGGCCTGGCCTGGGTCCCACTCAAGGGAATCCCAGGATGTGAGAAAGTTGAGTGTTAATTGCTTCTGTGCTGCCTGCTGGCTGGGCATCGGTGATTCCGAAATAAACCAGACACTCTCAACAGAGTGAAAAGGTAACCCATGAAATGGGGGAAGCTATGTGCAAATCATGTAGCTGATAAGGGATTAATATCCAGAATACATAAAGAATTCCCGCAACTCAACGACAACAGAAAAGAAACAGTCTGATTAGAAAATGGGCAAAGGACTTGAACAGACATTTCTCTAAAGAAAATATTCAGATGGCCAAATGGTACATGAAAAGATGCTCGACATCCCTAATCATTAGGGAAATACAAATCAAAACCACAATGAGATACCACTTCATACCCAATAGGATGGCTGTTATTAAAAATAATAATAATAAGGCCGGGTGTGGTGGCTCACGCCTGTATTCCCGGCACTTTGGGAGGCCGAAGCAGGTGGATCACCTGAAGTTAGGAGTTCAAGACCAGCCTGGCCAACATGGCGAAACCCTGTCTCTACTAAAAATACAAAAATTAGCCAGATGCAGTGGCGTGTGCCTACAGTCCCAGCTACTCGGGAGGCTACAGCAGGAGAATCAGTTGAACCTGGGAGGCAGGGGTTGCAGTGGGCCAAGGTCGTGCTACTGTACTCCAGCTTGGGCAACAGAGCGAGACTCCCTCTCAAAAAAAAAAATAATGATTATAATAAGTGTTGGCAAGGATGTGGAGAAGTTAGAACCCTGTGCATTACGGGTGGGATTGTAAAATAGTGCAGTTGCTGTGGAAAACAGTATGGCAGCTTCTCAAAGTGTTTAAAATAGAATTACCATAAGATCTAGCAATCCCATTTCTAGGTATTTATCCCAAAGAATTGAAAGCAGGGTCTCAAAAAGATATTTGTACACCCCTATTCATAGCAGCATTATTCACAATGGCCACAATGTAGAAGGAACCTAACTGTACATCAATGAACCAGTAGATAAGCAAAATGTAGCATATTCCTACAATGGAGTATTAGCCTTAAAAGGGAAGGAAATTCTGATACACCTTAAAGACATGCCAAATGAAATAAGCTAGAAACAAAAAACAAATATTGTTAGGATTCCACGTATACGCAGTACCTAGAGTAGTCAGATTTAGAGACAGAAAGTAGAATGCTGGCTGCCAGGGGCTGGCAGGGAGAGGGCAGTTACTGTTTAAGGGTATGGAGTTTCCGTTCTGCAGGATGAATGGAGTTCTGGCAGTGGTGGTGGTTATGGCCACACAGCAATGTGAATGCACTACATGTCACCGAGATGGGCACTTAAAAAGGGTTAAGACGGTAAACTTTACATTATGTGTATTTCACCAGAATAAACAAGAAAGAAAGAAAGATGCCTGGTCGGGCGCGGTGGCTCACGCCTGTAATCCCAGCACTTTGGGAGGCCAAGGCAGGCGGATCACGAGGTCAGGAGATCGAGACCATCCTGGCTAACATGGTGAAACCCCGTCTCTACTAAAAATACAAAAAAATTTGCCGGGTGTGGTGGGGGGGCGCCTGTAGTCCCAGCTCCTCAGGAGGCTGAGGCTGGAGAATGTCATGAACCTGGGAGACGGAGCTTGCAGTGAGCCGAGTTCCCGCCACTGCACTCCAGCCTGGGCGACAGAGCGAGACTCCGTCTCAAAAAACGAAAGATGCCAAAAACACTCCCCGTCCTCAAGTGCCCCGGGCCCACCAGACTAGGCAGTGCGGGGTGATGAGCTGAGGGAATCCAGGTGGGCAAGACTCCCAGGCCCCTCCCCAGCCCTCCTGGGTGTGGGCATCTGTAGTTTACCTGTCAACCTGGCACTGCAATGAAGCAGGACCCTCTTGCAAGGGTGGAGGTCTGCAGAAGACAGGGGAGGGGACAGCCCTAGCTTCCTCGGCTGCTGAGCACCGGCTGGCCAGGAGCAGTCCTTGTTGAGCTGACTTCAGGGACTCATGAGGGCTCTGAGGAGGTGCTGGCGGACGAGGGCAGAGGGAGGGGTTGGTCTCTGGGCCCCTGTCCTGGTTCCTCCACACATGCAACACCTTGACCTTCTTCAATTGTCCTTGAACTAGAGATCCTATTGCTTAAAGGGGGAGGGGGGCTTCATGACCAGATGCTCTGAGAACCTGTGGAGTTCTGGGCTTATTCCACAAGTGCCAGAGAGAAGGTCATGGGCATCTCAAGTCTTTTTCTGCCCATCCCAAGCCCCTCCATCTAATCTCATCTTGATCCTCAGTGCCCACATCTGTAAAATGGGACTCAAACAGGCCCCACTTCAGCGAGATCTGAGAGGATGCAGTGGGAAAATTTCTGCAAAATGCTTAGCTCAGGCCTGGCACAGGAAGGCCCTTGACGAATGGCCCTAATATGATACTGAACTGGCAGCATCTTCACAACCCACCGCGCCTGCTTCCAGGGACCATGTGGGAAGATTTCCTGCTTCCAAAGGGGCCCCAGGGAGTGCCAGCCTCACCTGAAAGAGTTTAGGCTTCCGAGTCTCCCCGACCCAAGAAGGACCCCTGCTCCACACCCCGCTTTGCTGTCAGAGGCTCCAAGCAGCGCAGCATCACATCTGGGGTTAAAGTCATTGTCACAATTAATGGAGCACCAAAGAGCCAGCCAGCTGCTCCCTGTCTGTTTCCTGCCAGGGACCCGGATAAATTAATCAGCTCAATCCGAGTCTACTCCAGCTGCCCCGCCGGGGCCAATGGTCTGGCCTAGCCCTGCCAGCCCCAGGAGCTGCTGATGCCCAGAGTGGCACAGACTCCTGGAGGTCTGGTGCAACGGCAGAATCAGCCCTGTTCTCTGCCTAGGGCACCCCCACCCCACGATGGGTGCCATTCTCATCTCCGCTGCTTCTCAAGCCCAAGAACTGACTCTGGCATGCTGCTCCCCCAACTCGGTCCTCCCAGATCAGAATGCAGCGAACCAGCTGTGCAGCGCTTGGTGAAGCACATCCCTTCTCTGGGGCTTGGGCTTCTCTTCTGTAAAATGGGGTAGCGAACGCCTGCTCCTTCCATCTACTCCAGGAGGTGGTGAGAATCCAGTGAGACAATGAAAATTAACCTGCCCACTTACCTAAAGCAGCATTTGTTAGTCCATGTTAATTAGCCAGAGCAGGCGGAGCACGTCCCAGCGTGCGGAAGTTCCTAGGAGCAGAGGGAAGGACGCAGCCTGATGAAGAGCAGGGGGTCTGGGCCAGACCTCCCCCAGTCTTGGTAGAATTGCGTCGCCTCTGAGAGCTTTCAGTTTCTCGTTGGTAAAATGGCCTTTTCATGTATAAGCCCATTGATGGCACTGCACGGAGCAGTTCTAAGATTGTCCCCACGTTATAAATGAGGAGGTGGAGGCGAAGTAAGTGATCTGCCTGAATCACACTGATCACAGGAGGCGGAGCCCCCGTTCATCAGGACCCAGTGCCCTGGCCCTTCAGGCTCTGCACCTGTCTGATAATCGGGTAACATTTCTGAGACTGGAGACTGCCCTGGGTGACCCTTGTCCTCAAGCTACTGAATGGACTCCAGAGTCAGAGGGGTGGACCATCTCCAGAGGTTCCCCCTCCCAGCTGGGCAGGAGAATCACCTGGAAAGCTTATTCTTTTTTATTTTTATTTTCTGAGACAAGATCTCTGTCACCCAGGCTGGAGTATAGTGGCTCACTGCAGCCTTGACCTCCCAGGCTCAAGCGATCCTCCTACCTCAGCCTCCTGAGTAGCTGGGACCACAAGCGTGCACCACCACGCCCAGCTAATTTTATTTTTTTTTGTAGAGAAAGGGTCTCACTATGTTGCCCAGGCTGGTCTCGAACTCCTGGTCGCAAGCAAGCCTCCTAAAATGCTACGATTACAGGTGTGAGCCACCATGCCTGGCTCCCTGGAAAGCTAATTAAACAGAAGATTCCCAGGCCTCTCTGCGGACCTCCTGGATGTGGGACTCTGCATGCTTCACCTGCTAGCCTGGCACAGGTTCAAGGTCTAGAGTTTGGGAATCAGGCATCTCATTCCGGCCTTTCCTCCTCTCCGAGAAACCCCAGTCTCCAGGTTCCCTGAAGATGGCAGGTGGACCCTACCTCAGCAGAGAGTGCAGGCTTGCCTCCTCATCTCATGAAACGGTCACAGAGTGGGCCTTACTGCCTGCAGTTCGAAGGTGGCGTAAGGGACTCACCGCAGGCTCTGGGCCCAGAGAGACCCAAGTTTGAGTCCCAGCTTGCCATCAGCTGGAACCTGCTTGATGATGGGCAAATTAGTCCTCACTGCCCTGAGCCTCAGCTTCCTCACCTGTGAAGTGCGGTGGCTGCACCCACCTCAAGGATTGGTTGTGGGGAGTGATGAGATCATGCCTGTGACCTGCTCAGAGCTCAGCGAATCTAAGTTGCCTGATTTGTTCTAACTCGCGAATGCAATGCCAGAACGCTGAGCTATGCTTTATAGCGCCCTGCACGAAAACCCACCTGAGACTGCCAGTGTGAGCGTCCAAAACACGAGGCCAGCCATGCTCCCCACCTGCTGAAAACTCTGACAATTCCTCGCTGCCCTAAACACCAAGTCCGATGCTCTGAGTGGGATAAAGACACCCCGGAGCCAGCCAGGGCCCAGGCATGCCCTCCTAGCTGCTGCGACTCAGGGGAATGCCATCTCAGCCAACTGCCATGCAGCGAGGGAGGGACCAGGACCCACCTCTTCATGGGTGGAACCCCGCCACGGGGGGCGGGGCCAGCTCACTGCACCAAAGCCCTTCCACACCACACTCATGCGGGGAAGACAGCCACACCAAGGAGTGTTTTACAGAGTGGGGAACGGACGCGCCAGGAGGTAAAGGGACACCTCAAGAACCCGGCGTCCATCCTCAGGCAGTGGTGCTGGGTCAGGTGACGAGGGCTTCCTCCGGGCTCGGGGACCTGGAGAGCCAGGGCCATGTGGCCTGCCCCCAGCTCCCGGGAGCCCGGTGCATGAGGGCTGATAACAGGCTCAGCTCACTGCTGCCTGGTGATCAGACCCCCAGAGACAGGGGAGCGGGGCCGTGTCGAGACTTCCAACCACAGGCCCCCCACAAAAGGCCCAGATGAAAACTCTACCCAAAGTCAAGAAAGGCCCTTCATAAATGTTAACTTTTGGTGTCATTATCATCATCATTATTAATATTATTATCCCTCTGTCCTCAGAGCCATAGAAGCTGAACGTGTACATGAAAGAACTCAGGTATGCACGATGTGCTCGTGCCTGTGGCAGGGATGTGTGCATGTGTGTGTACACACGCGTGTGTGTGTGTGTGCATGTGTGTGTTTCTGAGCACACTGGTGAGAGGAAGTTCGTGTGACAGTAACCATGTGAGATAATACACATAACAATGTTAATGATCATTTAAGCCTACGTTCATCGACGGCTCACCCTGTGCCAGACTCGGTGCCAAGACTGTGTCATCTGCTCTCACCCTGGTGCAGACCTGGGAGGTCATCACAGACTTGTCCCTTTCTATAGATGGGGAAACTGAGACTCAGAGAGGTGAAATGGCGACCCAAGGCCACCCGCTTGTCAAGGGCAGAGCCGGGATCTCACCAGGCTCGCGGGCTCACTCCTACTCTACTGCCCTGCCCCGCAGGATTAAGAGAAGAGAAGCAGAGGGATGGGGCAGTGCAGCCTGCTCACTGTAGCCCCTCCCCAGGAGGATGGGGGCACAGCCTGTGAGCACATGACCCACAGCAACCTGAAGGCTGAGTCCAGAGTCTGTGGCCAGGCCCAGGAGCTTGGCCACACTGGGAGAGAGACAAGCAGAGACTCCAGAGGTCAGAGGACTGGTGAGGCCAGGGCAGCTGGGAGGGAGGGAGCAACCCAGAAGGCAGGAAAGCCTGACTGGCCTTCTTTAGTCCTGGCCTGGCACCTCATGAATCTGTAGGATGCAGCCATGGGGATTCCCGGACCTAGGGCTTCAGACTTGAAGAATCAGGGACCTGCTGTCAGGGTTGGTTCTGTAATCTCAAGGGTCTGTATGCACTAAATTGTTAAAAGATCAGCAGCACTAACTGCTGTGTGCCCTTGGGTAAGTCCCTTGACCTCTCTGGGCCTCTGCTTCCTTTTGATCTATCTCATGCAGACTCTGTGAGCGGCAGCCTCTCTCTGCTCACAGAGGGATGACGTTGTCCCCAGTGCCCATCACTCACCCCATGAGCCGGATAGGTGAGCCAGCCCCAGTCCCCGTGGATGGTCGATGTGTCCAGCAAATTCACTGTAAAACAGGAGACAAGAGGGCATCAGGCCCCTGTGACTTCTCCCCAGATCCTCAAGAGCAGCCTGACCCAGCTACACTGGTCCACACTCAGCCCCCAGCACACAGCTCACACGGGTCCCTCTGCCTGAATGCCCTTTCTCTCTTCCCCTCTCCTTGAAGGCCCAGTTTAAGTTCTTTCTCTTCCCCGAAGCCTTCCCCTCACCCTCTTGGCCAAAAAGTAATATTCTGAACTCCCAGAACACAAGCTGTTCCAAGTGCTAGACATCCTTGGTTGGTGGCACAGTGGGATAGTTAAGAGGTGGGCTCGAAGCTGGCAGGCCTCAGAATCCCAGTTGTGCCACTTAGGAGCTGTGTGTCCCTGGGCCAGCCCCCTCGCCTCCCTGAGGCTCAGCTTCCTCCTCTGTAAAATGGGGTGATAACGATTCTGGTCCCACAGGGCTTTTGTGACGATGACCCCACCCTTGTCTCCTGTAAGAGCCACGATGGCATTCAAGGTATGCTGCAAAGTCATACCTCCCATCTGAGGACTGGCCCCAGCTTCATAATTACCCTGTTCCCCCAGCACGGTGCCTGGCAGCTAGCATGTCCTCTGTGCACATCTGGTGTGGAGGGGCTTAGGGGGGTAAGAGCTGCCTCTTAGTGAGCACCTACTATGTGCCAATATCTGCAAGGGGAGCTTGAGATGCCTCATCTGCGCCCCGCACAAAAACCTAAGAGGCGGGCATTATTACCTCCATTTTACAGATAAAAGAACCGAGCCTCAGGGAGGTCTGGGAATGCGCCAAGAGCCCCACAGGTGTAGCTGGCGGGGCTGGCATTCAGAGCACTTGCTGTAGCAACTGCAGGCCATCCACCATCCCTGGATGCTCAGGCCCGAGAAGCAGAACCTCTGGGTAGTCTCCACGGCGGGGAAGGAGCACTGGTCCAAAGGGCAAGTCACTCTAAGTCAGGCCCTCTGCAAAGGGGACCCTGCAGGCTCAACATGGTAGGGAAAAGAGCCCATCTTGGGGGTCAGACATTCCTGGGCCCATGTCTCAAGGCAGTTACTTATTAGCAGGTGACCCTCAATTTTCTCATCTGTAAAATGGGTTCATAGTACCTAAGGGTGGGATGAGGGTCAGGAAGGTATGTGAAGCCTGGAGCCAGGGCTGGTCCTTACCAACACTAGTTCCCCTTCTCTAAGTCCCCCGCCCCCCACCTCTCTCCATGTCCCTTGTGGTCACGCCCTCACTTAAGGTGATACAGATGCATTACACTGTTTAGAAATCAGGGCTCCGGCTTCAGCCGTCTCTAACTGCTGTGTGTCCTTGGTTACGTCCCTTCACCTCTCTGCTTCCTTTTGATCTAGCTGGTGATTGCTGTATGAGAGGGCTTTTGGCTCCAGAGTCCCACAGCTTTCCCTTTCACTCTGCCTGCCATGAACCTCCTCTACCAGCCAACAGCCATGGGCTTTTAACCATCCCAATCAGTGGGCTTGGGCAGGTGACGGGGGTTAAAGGTGGGGCTCTCCTGGAACTTTCCCGCGGGGAGGCTGGGTGTCCTTCTGCCTGAGATTTGCATAGCTCTAAGCCTGCCCCTCAAAGACGGAGACAAGTGTCCTCAGGAAATGCTGGAGTGAGGATGCTCTTATTTGCTGATTTTCTCCTGCCTTTCACCCTCCCCACCCCACCGTCAGGGACCCTGGAGGAGGCTGGCTGGAGTGGGGCTGGCAGAACTAGGGAGGGAGTCTCCATGCTCCTCCCTGCATTCCTCCCTGGGTCCCCAGGGGCCACCTGGGATCAGGGGACACAGCGAATGTCCGCAGAGGGACCTCCCCCTCCCCAAGCCGGCCCCACACCAGGGGCAGAGGCAGAGAGAAGGCTTCCCGCCTCCTTCCCTCCCTCCCTCTCAGGCAATGTAGAGAAAACTGGGTCAGGCAAGCTCTCTCCTCCTGCTGGCTGGTGGGAGGGGGAGGGGGCCGCACTGCAGTTTCCCCCAGACCAGCAAAGGCGAGTTTGGGGAGATGGTGAGGGAAGGACATGTATGGGTCCCTCCGCCCCACCCCACGTCCCAGACACAGGTCTCGGGGTGACGGGGCCCCTTCTGTGACCTGGCCTGGAGGCAGCCCAGACCTGTCCCTACCCCAGAGCCACCCGAGTGGATGTCCACCGCTTAGGATTCTCCCCCTGGAGCGTGCGGGCTTCAGGGCCTGCAGACACCACTCTCCAGGCCCTGCCCTCCTGGGGGAAGCCCCACCTTATCTGCTGCTGATTCTTGATCAACCAGCCGGGGGATCAGATAATCCAAAGATAAGTCAAAAGTCGATTCTGTCGGACTCAGGAAGGGCTACAGGATTCCAGGGCTGTTTGTTCCAATTCATTCCAGACCCTTCTCTGTCCCTCCCCTCCCTCCTCTTCCTCTGTCCCCATCTCCACCTTCCCCATCCATGTCCCCTTGAATGGGTGAGAACGCAGAGTGTCCCTTGAAGGAAGCCCCAAGTCCATAGGAGGTTGGATCAGCAATGAAGAGATCGCCAGCATTAGGCCCACCCAGCCTGGGCCTGGGTCCCCTTGGGAATTCAGACCCTCTGGTCACCGCAGCTGGCCTCTCTCCTGCCTCTTGCGCTGCCGGACTGTGAATCCAATTCTCCTCTGTGGGCCCATCTCGCCGCTTACAAAACGCGGGGATTGGACTCCATGGTCTCCCAGGGCCCTTCAGTGAAGCGAAGCACTTAACCCCCTGCCTCAGTTTCCTTATCTGAAAGATGTCCATAGGCATCCCTCCTAGGCCTATCTGCCCGGGCTGTTCTGGGGGGATCAAATGGGTCCCTCTCCTGCTCTGGAAAGCACAGATAACTCCTAAGCCGTTTCTGTTCGACTGTGGAAGGCATTATGCGATTTCTTTTTTTCTCCAGCACCGTCACCTTCCCCCATTCCATTTCGCTGAGACTAATACTTAAATTGATTTACATTCCCTGAGGACTCAGCGCATGATGGTGAGGCTGGAGAATTCGGGGTGGCCAGGGGACGTCAGCCAGGATTCTGAATGCCTTGGACATCACCTCAAAGTGGAGGATAAGCCACGCCGGAGAGCAATAAGGGGCCGTGGGCCTGGCAGGGGTCGGAGGGTGTCTCTGCAGGTGCAGGGCCCTTCCTGGGCCCACGGGCGCCCCAGCAAAGGCTCTGAGAGTGGCCTGGTGTAGGGGTATTTGGCCAGGCTAAGGTCCTGTCACCTTTGCTAGACCCAGCTGGGAGTAGAGCCCCCTCCCTGAGTTCCAACAGTCTCCTCGGCTGGCTCTGGTTGTTCTAGACCAGCCCAGGGACAGTGCTGTAGAGGACTCCCAGATGCGCCACATGGAACTCAGGTCCCAGGTCTCCACCCCATGGCTGTCTGACTCGCGTGGGTAACCTGTGCCTGGCTGTGGGTACCCTGCTGCATTGATCGGAGAGGGGGTGGACCCTCGCCCTTGGGCCATGGCTCCCTTCACCCTGGACACAGACTTCCCCACCTGCCTCTCTCTCTAGACCCTACCTCTTCCTCAGCTGCTGGCCCCCACCCACTGCACAGGTCCCCTCCCCAGACCCATGGTTTGTCCTCAGCACATGAGCCTGGTCCAAGCCCCCTCTTCAAGGGGCTCTGGGGCTACCAGTCTGTGATTCCAGAGAGTGCTGGCTCCTTCCCAGAGAAGAGAGTTGAGGCAGGGGGTTGGGGGTGCACCACCTGACTCCCAGTGCCTCAGTGGAGGGGTCCTCGGAGCCTGCTGGGCAAACGAACTGTCCCCTTCCTTCCACCCACCCTCGGAAAGCTGTCTTCTCAGGTTCAGCTCCCAGGGCCCCAAGGCCTCTTAGATTCCAATCCTGCCCCCTCTCCTACTCCCCAGCACTCCCCAACCTCAGACCTCTCCCAGTGCCCCGGGAACCTGTGCCTTGTTATACCCACCCGGCCCTGCTCTGCCGGCATCTCACCTCTCGGCCACCCTGCCATGCCCCTCCTCAGTGCTGGGCCCTGGGCTCATGGGAGACTGATTTTATCTGTGTCTGTGTGTGTTTCTTGGTGCACATGCATTTCCGTGGGCATGGATGCAAACGACAGGCTCCTTACATATGTGGTGTGATGTATATCTATGTAGACACAGAGTTGCGTATTTTCATGTGCATGCATCTGTACGTGCATGTACATGTGTGTTTGTGCTCATGCATACTGGCTTCATTTCTGTGTGTGTGGCTGTGGATGTTATGTGGGGTGGGGAGACTGACCACACGTCAGTCTCTACAGGCCTGGGTCACAAGTGTGAATCCCAAGTAGCCTGTGTGTGTGCTTGTGTGTAGGGTGGGACCTCTGTGAGCTGTGTGTGAAGAGCAGATGTGTGGTCTGTCTGGGTGTGGAAGAGCAGGACCGGCTCTGGAGTTCGCTCACACCTGGAAGTTCATCCTGGCAGGGTGAGGACCCAGCTCTGGTCCTTGGACATCAGCCCGGGAACCTGCATGGAGATGCTCTGGCTTCCTTGGGGCAGAGCTGTAGGAACAGAGGAAGGTCAGGGCAGGGGTTGGGGTGTGGGGAGTGGGACCCAGGGAAACCTCCTGAGCTGGATGGAGCTGGGGTCTCCAGGGAGCTAAGGGGTGTGTGAGCTAAGGGGTGTGCGGATATGAGGCTTCGGTGCTCCCTCTCAGCTCTTCTTGTGCCCCCACCACCAGAAGTCATTTCCCAGACCTTTTTGGTCCCAACGACTCAGTGCACCTCCCCACCCCAATCCTTCCTCCCACACGGGGCCCCAGAGTGACCCTGCCATCCCAGCCTTCTCTGACAAGACTTTGCCCTCCGGGGCCTGCCTGCCTCAATCTCTCTGTGGCCTCCCCATCCCCCAGCCCTCTCCTCCCCAAGCCGTTCCCGCTGCCCACGAAGCTGCCTCTCCTCCAGCTGGAACTCCCCTGCCCTCGCTTCTCCCCAGTCCGTCGCCAGACTGTGGCCCTCGGGCCCTGACACCTCTCCCAGACTTTCATTCCGCACCCCTCCTTCCTGCCTCCCCTCAAAGCCAGCCCTGCTCTCCGGGGTCCCGTTTCTCAGCGCCTGGCTTCTATCTCTCAATGCCGTCCCCACCCCCTTTTCCTTCTGCCCTCTGAACCTCCTCCCCCATTCTCCTGTCCCTCCACCCCCAGTGCCTACCCCCCTGTCCTCTGTCCCCAACCTTGTTCCTTGCCCTACCTCACTGTACCCTCTCCTCCTTACCTCTTCTCTTCTGTCCAGTCCTGTCCCCTTGTCCCTGGCGTCCGACCCTCAGTTTTCTGTCCCCAGCTGCACATCCCTCAGTCCTGTCTCCTGTCCTTTCCCACTGTCCCCCAGTCCCCGGTACCTGTCCGTCTTCCTCAAGCTCGCGGGTTCCCATGTCCACCGCTCTGTCCCTTAATCCCGGGTCTCTTCCGCGGTGCCACCCCGCCCCCCGGGCCGAGGGATCCCGGCCGCCTTGGAGCTCAGGGTCGATGCAAAGGAAGTTGAGCCGCAGGCAGCGCGCGCCGCGCCCAGCGCCCCTCGGCCGCCCCCGCCCCGCCGCCGCCGCCGCCGCCGCCGCCGCCGCTGCCGCCGCTCACCTTCGCCGCGCGCCGCGGACACGCAGGTGGCCGCCGCCGCCGCGGCCGTGACGACCCAGAGCGCAGGGGGCAGGCGGCCCCGGGCGGGGGCCATGGCCGGGCCGGGCGGGCGGGGGCGCCGCGCACCCTCGGGCTCGGCCGCGGCGGCCCGCGCTTCGGGAGGGAGCGCGCTCCCTCGCTCTCCGCACACCCGGCCGGGCGCACACCCCGGCGCACACGCGGCTCCCAGCGCACACGCGGGCACCCGCGCCCGCCGCCGCCGCCGCCGCCCCGGGCGGGGGCCGGCCCGTCACGGCGCCGAGCCAATCAGCACCGAGGCGGGGGGGTGGTGGACACGGAGCCCGCACCGCGGCCACCCGGCCCGCGGCCACCGCCGCCGCACGTGCGCACGTCCACACTCCCCCGGCGGGCACCTAAGGGGGCGCGCCCCGCGCTGCGCACTTGGACTCAGGGCCCCAGTGCGCGAAGCCACCATTGGGACGTCCCGGCGACACCAGGACCAGACCCACCCAGGGATTCCCTCTGTGGACACACGCGCGGGCCGCACATCCACCGCACGCTCGCTCCTGCATGCATGACCCCAACACCGCATGCATGACCCCAACACCGAGTGCTTCGCGTGGTGACACACTCCGATGGATACACACTAGTGTATCCATCCAGAGGCTCAGAGATAGGCTCAGCGGCAAACTCAGAGGCACTTTTAGGTGAAAAAACAAAAAAAACACCAAAACCAAAACTCTCTTCTTTTCCCCACCCCAACAACTTGGCATTTAGGGACCACGGGATTTTAGGGAGGCCTTAGATTGCAGTGGTCAGGAGGGCAGGCTCAGGGACCAGGAAGGCAAGTGGCCTGCTGTGTGGCCTTAGGCAAGTTTCTTAACCTCTCTGAGTCTAAAACTTCATGTCTGTAAAACAAGAATACCAGTATCGATATCCTAGGGTAGCGTGAAAGGGCTCAGGTGGAACTCCTGGCAGCCGGCCGGGCACACAGCCAGGTGGTCGGTCATGGCAGCTGTTCTCCAGTAAGGGGGACTATCATTCCCTGCTTTTCCCTCCCCTGACCTTCCCTGTCTCCAGTTCCATCCCCCAGGACTAGGGGTCTCACCCAGGGATGGCTTTGGGCTGTGAGGGGAGGACAGGGATATAGGGCTGCATCCTGGGGCCTGCTCTGCCACCCTCAAGTCCCTCACACACCTGGTGGGCCAAGCAGTCCGGGAAGAATGCAAGAGACCTGCAGCCTCCTGAGAGGGTGGATGCCCACGGGAGCAAGTGCCTAATCGCTTCCCACTGCCGTCTGGCACAGACCATCGTCCAGTCCCCTCTTCCTTCGCTCCCAGCTCCCATGGTCCGTGGCGGGGAGGGGGCGGTGGTGGGGGGAGTTGGAGCCATGGCTGCAAGTTACATAGGATGAGAAAGGCCATTTGGGGAACATGTGCCCGAGTCAGAACCTGCTCTAGGGGCTTTATAAACTCGCTCCAGTTTAAGCCTCACACAGCCCTGCAGAGGTGGCACACCTAAGGAAACAGAAGCTCAGAAAGGCCATCATTTGCCTTAGATCACACAGCTGGTTGAACGCTAGAGAGGCACTCAGATCCACAGCTGCTTGACTCCAACACCCATTTCTTTCATCTGTGTCTTTTTTTTCTTACAGAAAGGGGGAAGACAGTTCCATAGGAGCCCCTTCCTCACAGCTCAGGTGGACTGCCTCACTCATGTAGTGAGCCACCTGTGACCAGAGGCATTTAAGCAGATACTAGCTAGAAATTGTTCAGAGACGCTGTAAGAGGGCAGGTGAGTACAAAGCAGATTGGACTAGAACCAGAGTGGCAAACTCAAATGCCTACATGAGATAGGCCAGCACCCTTATAGATCCTGCTAGGAGCGTGTACCCAGATCCAGCCAACATTGCTGGTGGAGATGTGTGCCCAGTTTTCTGCATTTTCAAGAAAAAGTTGTCTATCTGGAACTTATATGTGATACCTCTTGATTTTTAAGGTTGGCAGCTAATGTAAACATTTTAATAACACCATAGTGTAGGCAGACCTGTGAGTAGAGTGGCTGTAGCCCATAGGCCTCCGGGCTGTGCTTCAAGGCTCATCAGATGGAAGAATCCATGGCTGGGAACTCACTCCTGGGGTGTCAGAGAAGTGGGCAGATGGGAGGCAGAAAAATGCAGACAAGGTGAGACACGGTGGCTCATGCCTATAATCCCAGCACTTTGGGAGGCAGAAGCAGGAGGATCGCTTGAGCCTAGGAATTTGAGACCAATCTGAGCAACATGGCAAGACCTCCTCTCAACAAAAAAATTTTAAAAAATTAGCTGGGCGTGGTGGTACATACCTGTGGCCCCAGCTACTCAGGAGGCTGAAGCAGAAGGATTGCTTGGTAGGCTGAGGCTGCAGCGAACCATTAGTAAGCTGTGATTGTGCCATTGTATTCCCACTGGGGAGACAGAGCAAGACCCTATCTCAAAAAAGAAAAGAGAAAGAAAAAAGAAATGCAGACAGCATGCAGAACACAGTCACAAGCACTCCTGGGCATCCCCTACTCCAACCCAGGCTCGCAGAAAGATTTGTTGGTGGAGAGAGGCTTTGCTGGGGGCTGGGGATCTGCATCCCCACGTGTATGTGAAGCCAACCAAACCTGGGTTTTGCCCATTTTGTAGGTGAGGAAACTGAAGAAAGCCAAGTTTTCTAGACCTGGGGAGTCCTTGAAGGACTTGGTGGGCATGAGGGATGGTTCTGAGTCAGGAGTCTGCTCCACATTCCAAAGCTCTTTAGCAAAATAAGGAATTCATTTTGCCAATGTTCCGTGGAATGCTAAGAGCAGCATGCTTTCAGCTGTCTCCCTGCCCCCTGTGAAACTCCCAGGATGCCCCAGCCCAGGTGTGCCCTCTCCCCGGGGTCTCTCCCTCCCACCCCTCCCCTTCGCTGTTCTGGGTTTCAAAGGGGCAACTTGCCCATCTGCCAATGGGAAGGAAGAAACTCCTAGAGGGGCAGGTGATCTCACCGGGCTCTTGGGGACATGACAGTTCCACAGGAAGACAGTTGACCTTGCATCTGTTGACTTGACCTTCCATCCTCCCTGAAGGGTCAAGCAGTACAGGGCTGTGGGGAGAGCCTCAGAGGGGGACTGGGGCAGGCTCTCCGCTGGGGCAAATCTTCCCCAGCTCCGCCACAGCACTGCGAACACCATCCAGGCTGGACTCAGCATGCCTTTTCTCATTGAATCCCCGCAATGCAGAGATTTCACCCATTTTAAAGAGAAGCGCAATGAGATTTGAGAGGACTGACGGACAGGGAGCCCTTTGAGGTGCATGGGCGGAATCCCTGATGCTTGTGGCTTCTTTTGTCTCCTCTC